>NC_081271.1:4872283-5181709 GCF_030490865.1 Poecile atricapillus
TACACAGACCTGGTTCTTATAAAAGAAACCAAATCTGCAGTGATTTGCATAAAAACTGCTGAGAGCATTTCTCAATTTGAAATTGTGCTAAAACAGTTCTCTTTACCAGGATGGTAAAGCGTGTACAGTGTCACAGGAATTGCTATGCTGAGTACACCAAACCCCCAGGGATCTCTCCCAGAATTGCTGGATCCACACAAATTGGCAAATTGAGATTCTGCCATCTCGACTTCATTGATTACATGAATCCTTCAACTTCCTTTAACAAGATCAATATGAAGGCCAGAAATTCTATTTATTTCTAGTACTGACTTGTGTCAGTAAAGAAAACAACTCCTCGAGCTGTAACTCCTTGTGATTCCATGATTTCTAACCTGGAATGCTGGGATGGAACAGTGCAAGGGAAGACACTGCAGAGGTGCCTCAGGGGGTAGAGGGAACTGGGCAATTGTTCTGTTCTCACTCTTTGAGCAGAAACCACTCAAGGCCAAACCCTGTGCAAGTGCTTTGTTCAATGGATGGACAGGCAACCCAAACTCAGACTGATTCCAATCTTCCTGCACATTTCCCTCACAAGCTGCTTCTGAAGAAAGTTCTGAGAAGTACTCTAAGAAAAATAAGACAGAACCTCAAAATGAATGCAATGTTAGAAATAGCATATATTACAAATCTTTTCTTGATAGGAACAATCAATAAGAATACATATTAGCTTAAAAACAGTTCAGCAAATGTTGCTGACCTGCAAGAAATCTCAATTCACTATTTACAAATAAGACAAAGTGAATACAGGAAATTTTACACATTTGGTAGTTAATACGTTATTGTTTGCCGAGTGGTCTATTAGAAACTGATATTTAGGAAGACTGGAAAAACACCCCAACCAGTTATTACCTCTTCAGTCTATATTTTAAGTACAGAAAACTAGAGAATGAATACTGGAGAGAACATTCTGCCTCGTCAGGGGGTCAGGGATAGATGACAACGCTGAGACTTCTGCCATGGATGCCATTAAAATGTTCTGGGTACAGGACTTTAATGAATACACCTTGTCCTACTGAAAGGGATTGGAACCACCAGCTTAGCCTTTCATCTGCCAAAACCTCACACTCCTGCACTTGCCCATTCAGAACAGTTTAATGATATTTCTTTCTTTTTCCTTTCGCTCTACATAAAATGGAGTAAAGAAAGCAAAATGGCAACAGTTGGATCAACACAGAAGATCAGTTATTCACAATCCTGCTTCAGTGAGATGATCAAAGCAATGACCAACACACACTTGGGTGGACACAGAGGGGATTTCAGGAGCTCTGCTCACAGTTTACACTGCAGTGTAATACAAGATACAGTCACTGAGTGGGTCCAGTCCTGCAGATCATGTCACTACACAGTCTTATCTGTGCATGGAACATCTCCTACCAAATCTGCTTCCCTTCAACATTCCTCCACCTCTGTCTGTGAGACCAGGATGAGTGTGTCCTCTCCATCAGGAAAAGAAAGAATATAGCAAGAAATTGAGGGAAAAAAAAAATACAAACCACCAAAAATTTACAATACAGGTTTTTTTTCCCCTTTTGATGCGAATGTTTTTCTGTACAAGTGTTGTTTGTTATCTAATACTGTTTAAAAAGCTACCAGCTTCTTCAAGATGGCCACTGTAGGCATGATAATATTCCAGAAACACTTAAATAACAGTTTTTACAATAAATTTTAGGTCCATATCATTAGATTACTTTATATGCACTGGTCTCTCATCTGATTTTAGGCGTTTTCTACGTGGTTGTATAAAATCTTCATCGGAGTCCTCAGTTATTTCACCATCATCCTCTTCCTGCTCAAATTCAGGCAAAGGCTGGAAGGTCCTGTCTGAGTAGATCTCTGTAAGTTTATCTTCAAAGTACAATGCAACTGCCTTCCCTGCCTGTGCTACTTCTGAATCAGCCTGTGGATGAAAGAAGACAGGAATATTCACCTGTTGGAAATGCACATCCCTTCACCAAGTGTGCATGGTCTGAAACGCTTACCTTCAAATTAATCTCTTGTGTTTCTGCATAAACTTGAACAACTTTCATCATCTAAAAAGGATACCAGAGTCAAAAAAAATGAAATTATAATCCTTTCTAAAGTTACGAGATTGCATAGGATTGGATGACTAAAGTCAGCCATAACAACAACACAGTTTGTTATGGTTTGTTAGCTTTAGTTCCCAAACTTAAGCAGCAGGTTTAAAACAGTCTTAGGTGGTAAATAAACCTTCAACAGAACACACAACTTTTGTACAAGTGGCTCCCTGCCGTTTGTTACTCATCACTGCTTTCTTCAGGATAAATTGGAGTTGCCTGGACATGTTTGTGGGAAAGTCTCCTTTGGAGGGAAGAGCTCCAGGAGATCGCTTTCCTGGGGATTACCCCACTTGGATTTCTGCTTTGGAAAAGCATTTGGCTTAGAGGCACTCGACATGATGCTGCTGTGAGAGGTCAGAGTGACTCAACTTTTGCCATGAGCCAGGCAAGCTGAAACACGTTTTATTTCTTTTTTTAAAAAATAAGAAAAAAATCACCACATCCCTCAGTCTTTCCTCCCTTGTTCTACTCTGGTCTCTAAGAGCTGCAGCATGCTTTCCTCTACAGTGGATGCTTCATTAATTCCCTTGATTGAGAAGTTCACATAATTACCTCATGAACTTCCCTTAATGCAGGGACATGAAGGAGTCGGGGCTGTCAAAGTCCCAAATGCTTCTGAGCAGCTCCAGCACCACATCACCGACCCTGATTTTATCTAGTTCAGTTTTAATTGTAGCTTTGTGCAGTTCCTTCAGTTTCCTTCCGCACAGGACCAGAAATGCAGCCCAAAAACTGCAAGTTCAGGTTACATTTTAAGAAATAAGAAATATTGGCTGCATTTCTAAGGTCAGAAGAAAGCCATTCCCTGTCATGCCTTTTGTCATCCTTGCTTTAAAGCATTTCAAAGACCAGGAACCCTCTTAGCTCCTTACTCGGTTTCAGCACAGTATCACCTTTTTTTTTGATATTTAGATAATTTTTTCCATTGCTCCACAAACAGTAACATTCAGGTCATTTACCTCCCCAAGTCGCATTTCAAGTGTACGGGATATCAGATGGGATCATTGTAGAATTAGTAAAAAATATGACCCCATACCCAAGTTATCCACTGAAAACTGATTTTTGTGAGAGCCCAGCTACCAAGGAGTTCAAGCAGGAAGGTTAAAAGCCATAACTGCCACAAAGCTTTGTTGGATTCAGCCTGTGTGAGGAACTAAAACCAGAATAACTTCAAAAAGACAGATTTCTCCTCAGTAGAGGAAATTTCTCAACAGATTCCACCATGTTCCACAAGGGTAAAACAATTACCTGGGCAGCTTGAGACACTTTTAAGTACTCTTGGTTGTCTTTATGGCACTTCCTGAGAACTTCTGCAATCAATCTGATGCACAGTAACCAGGTCACCCTGCTCTTCACTCACAGACACCACTGAATGCATTTTACAAGTTCCCTCTGCTCTCCCAATTTAGCTAAAAATGAGAAGTAATTCTGCAATTGCCTTGAGTTTTGTTTGGTTTTTAAGTGTCTGATTCAGCATCTGCTCCAAAAGCAGAAGTTACAGCTGAAAGCAGAGCCGTTCCTGGGAGAAGCTGCACAACCAGGTTGAAATAAATCTTCATCTAAAATTACAAATGGTGTTTAGATTGGAAGTTAACATACTTCATTAAACCTTTCACAGTTCTTGAAGATCAACCGGACATCAGCCACGAAGTCCTCTGGGGTCTGGTAGTGTTGGGAATGCTTCTTCTGCAGTTTCTTCTTCACCGTGGATAAATCCATTGGTTTCTTTATGATTTTATAGTAGTTTGGTATCTGTAAAAACCCAACAGTGATTTATCACTGAATGGCTATAGACTTCACAGCTGAATTTCTACACTGAAGGTATCAATCCCTTAATCTCATCACATACTTCAGGTATGTTCAGCAAAGCAGAGAAATTTCCTTTCCTCAAACTGTTTAAAAAGTTATTTGTAAGAATATGGTGTGACAGGACAAGAACGATTTGCTTTAAATTGAAGGAGGGTAGATTTAGATTGGATACTGGGGAGAAATTCTTCCCTGTCAGGGTGGGGATGCCCTGCACAGGTGCCCAGAGAAGCTGTGGCTGCCCCTGGATCCCTGGAAGTGCCCAAGGCCAGGTTTGACGGGGCTTGGAGCAGCCTGGGACAGTGGAAGGTGTCCCTGTCCATGGCAGGGGTGGCACTGGATGAGCTTTAAGGTCCTTTCCAACCCAAACCATTCAGGGATTCTTTCTAACCTTCAGTGTCTCTCATGGCACAGCAAAGCTTTGCATTACAGTTACTCCTCTTACAGCTGAAAACACAAGAGGCAAAGCAGCTTCTTCCCTCCTCTCATTCAAAAGTTTGTCCGAAAAGAAACAAAAAGCTCTCCTAAAGCATTTTGAGTTTCATGGGTATCCTGAGACATCTTGTTCCAATTCAATAACTGCTAATTGGAATTATTTTTAAATATCTTTTTTTGACACTGGGAGTGAAGCATCTGCCTGGAGCAGCTCCAGAATCAGATGCTCTCCCTCTCAGACCCATGAAATGCTGGATGACTGCCAGAACTTTTAGACTCATCAAGGGAGACAAGCTCCTGTGAAAGCAGTCAGTTACTTCCCAAATTCAACTCCAGACTCTCAGGGTTATACCAAATATAAACCACAAGCTGTTTTGCAGGAGACTCACCGAGGCTGGGACTGGCTCTTGGAACTCAATGCTCAGCTCGTGGCAGTACAGGTAAAGCAGGAGGCGTTCACATTTCTTATAAAGAAATAAACAGGGTCAGATTAATATTCTTAATTAAACCCTGTCCCAGAAATTCATACCACTTTACTTTAAATAGGTTTGTACTTTAACAGCTTAGTACTAGAAAATTATAATGCAACCCCCTCAACTTAATTAAAAAAAGGTAAAGTTCTTGGGAGGGCAGAGTTGAGAGGCAGAACCCCATTTACTGTTCACAAATTTCCTCTGTTTTATCCCTCCTAACCAAAAGCCTAGAGCTGAAGTCAAGCATGGAGAGACATGCTAATATACTGCAAATTAAAAAATTAAATACCAACTACAACCACTTTTACTGCTTTTTTCCAAAAACAACCACATGTAAGAGAAAGGGACTGAGCTGCAGACTTCTCTCTTCCCCACAAGACAAAATTGAACAATCTGAAAGCAGAGCCAGAGTGTTTCTATAAATTCCCCTGTTGAAATATTTTTCCTTGCTTTGCTTGTAATTCCTTTGGAGGAATTTGATTTGATAATGCTCTTAACACTACACAGTGTTAAAAATAAAAATAGAGCTAAAACTTAAAACTAATTTTGATTGTCAAGGTCACTGAAATTCCCCAAGAATACACCTGAATACTCCCTCTCACAGAACACCCATCAACACACCAAGCTCACACAAATATTTTATGAGGGTGACACCAATGCTAAATGCAAAGGACTTTTCATTAAGTGCATGTTAAATGATGCATTTAAATACAGAATTTGTGTTAATGCTAAATTTTAGCTCCTAAGTGATTACAGTCCCAATGAACCAGGGCACCAACACCTGGAGATGTGGTCACAGCAGGAAAAATCTCATTAATCATCTCGAATTGTTTTGCAAAGCCATAACCACATTTAACTTGCTTCAGCCAAAAGAAAACCATCTCCAGTCAGTGTGGGTTAGCTGATGTAAGAAAGCACTTTTTCCTGGGAAGCAAATTCCTGCAAGTTGGAGACCCACCCTTTGGTCCACAGGACTCAGGCCTTGTGCTGTCTTCCCCTTCTTGCTGTGCTGGGAATTGTCACAATCATACTCCACTTCAGGTTTGCTCAGGTCTCTGCAGAATGTACATATCCACTCTCCACTAAAGAGAAAAACACAATTATTCCAGACATCCAGGGATAAATTCTCATCAGTGATGACTATAAGTAGTTTTTATTCACTCTTAAAGATTCACATTCTACTGCAGTAAAAACTTGGATACCCAAAGCTAAAGAATGACCCTTAATGCTCACAAGAATTCTCTCAGTCAAGGCCATTTTTCCTGCCCTCTTATGATACCTTAATATCTCATAACACCTTTCTCACCTTGCCTTAAAATTAATTTCACACAAGAGAATCGCATTGGGAGACCTTACACAAACTACAGATGAACACAACAGGATTCTGTTATCAGATAAACACAGATCAGCTACACACAAACAACTTAGGCAAGGCCTTGGGAATGTCATATTTCTGTAGTATAAGAAACCACCCAGAACAAACTGATTTTGGAAGAAACAGTTTAAGTTCTGTGCACAATCTCAGCCCACACAGCGACGCTGCTGCCGGTACCTGGGGAAGCTGAGGAGTGTGGGGACGTGGCAGGTGAGGTGGAACACCTTGGGGCACTTCTCACAGCACAGCAGGTCCCCCCCGTTCTGGCACACAGCACACCAGTCCTCATTGGGGTCGTCATCCTTGTTATTCCCTTCTCCTGCCACTCGGGCCGAGCGGTGCATGAGGCTCCGCACCGGCGATTTCCCGTTCACCAGACTGTGCCCAGACTGTTTGCAGCTCTCACTCAGATCTGCTGGCTCTGTCTTCACATGGTTTTCCAGGCTTCCCAAAGCTTCCAGTTCACTCTCCAGGTGTAAGTTAGTGGACAGTGGTGGTGTCAAGCTGCTCTCGGGGCTGCTGAGCTGGAATGAAAGTAGCACACTGAAAATCAGAGTTGATTTTATGGCGGCATCTTTCTGCCTGTGGTGGAATTCAAAAGCCTCCCACCATTCAAAGGTACCATGTTCATATCCCAAAAAAAACCACTGGAAAACATGAGGAAGAGCTGAGTTGCACATAGTAAAGAAAACTGCTTTTTCACATGTCCTTTCTTAGAAGAACACACTCATTTCTTCTGATATAGAACATGAGAAATGCTACAAGCCAAACACACTAAGTCATTAAAAGCTGTTAATGGCAACTTCGTTGTCATTAGGAAAAATCCTCAACTCCAGCACCCTCCTCCGTGCACACAATCCTGGTCAATCAAGCATCATTGGGAAACACTGAAAAATAGTAATTTGCTAATTATTTAATTTATACTTTGGTCTAAGAACTTCTGACTGACTGGAGGTTTTCTGAATGCAATTACCTATGTGGAAATGTCCACTATCAATGGGTGAATCACAGCTTTTATTAATTAGGGACTAAAAGCAGAAAATACACTCTATTACACTTCACTTTAATAGGTAAAGATAAAATTTACATTACAGACCACCCTGTGCCTGGCAGAGCATTACCAGGAAGACAATATGTCTTAGAATGAAGCCTTAGAGTAAAAATACTTTTTTTTTCTTTTCTTTTCGAAATTCTTAAACATGCAGCCAGGAAAACCACAACACACTGGGCACAAACTAACTTTACCATGCAAGCACTTCTTCTGCCATCCTCTGTTTTTTCCTGCTTTACTGTTCCTGAGAAACTGCAGATCTCTTCCTCTGTGCCTGGCTCTTGCTTTACTTTCACTTGGTCAGCCTTGAAGCCGATGCCAGTTTTGTCAGCAGTCCTGCCTGAGGAGCCACAGCTGCAAAGACAACAGCATATCATGAGATAGATAAGAGGATAAATTAACAGGGCAAAGAAATTCAGGTAACTGTTTCTCAAGAGAAAGGCAAAGGGTGTTAGAACATTTACAACAGCTCCAGTTTACAAGATACAGAAGAATCATAGCACAGGGAAAAAAAAATTAAAAATATAAATCTTCACGTAAGCATTCTTCCATTCCGCCATCACAGTTATGGCAAAGCACAATTTTCCAACTGCCAATTCCTTTTTGGAATTCTTCATGTCTGACTTTTTTTAGCCTGACAGTGTTAATGTGACACTCACCTTCCTCTGCTGCCTGTGCTGGAGGTGCTGGGGGGCCTCACGGGAGTGTGGGAGTTGGATAAACCTGCAAAGAAGCAGCAGAGAAGCTGATTTTGTACAAGTTTACATTCACTGACTAATGCTGAGTAACCCCAGAAGTGCTGCAGGAATATCCTAATTTACTAAGTCACCTAAGGCAGCTGTTCTTTCAGTCTTTTGATCATAACAAATCTAGCACATCACATTAAATAAAAAAGAGACAACAGTTCTTAGAGTCCAAATAATTATTTCACCTAATCCAAACAGTGCTAAAGCCTTCAGACCACTACATCCTCAAATTTTATGCACTGAGAGCCACCAATAAAGTCAAAACAGCAGCCTCTGCATGGTTTGCAGGCAGGTTTTGAGAAACACAGGAAGCCCCACTGCTGCACCCATTCATTTACAGGATCTTACAAGTCTTGTAGAGAAACCAAGAGAAACATCAAGTCCCAGAATGGTTTGGGTTGGAAGGGACCTTAAAAATCACCCAGTGCCAGCATCTGCCATGGCAGGGATACCTCCCATCATCCCAGGCTGATCCAAGCCCTGTCCAGCCTGGCCTTGGACACTTAAATGAATCCAGGGGCAGTCCCAGCTCCTCTGGGCACTTGTGCCAGGGCATCTCCACCCTCACAGGGAAGGATTTCTTCTTACTAACTGAAATAATCTCTTTACTCATAGAAATAGAGATTTTCAATGTTTAAATAGCTCAGAATTAGGTACTGGTGACTTTGTTCACGTGCATAAGAAAAGCTCTACCATTAGTTATATTCAGAATGACCTTGCCAGTGCCTCTATATGGATCTGCAACACTGCATCCATGTGCTGGCAGTTTGTGTCTATAAAGACATTTCTGAAGGAGGGTAAAATTTAAATTTCCAGAAGAATCTATTTCTGAGCAAAACAAACTTTAAATAAAACATCACTTCCCTTCTGGCAGGAAGGGAAGGCAATTATTTTCAACTTAAATACCAGAAATACCCATCACTTTCTGGATCTCTAGAAGAACCCATGAGATTTACCTGATGACCCTGGAGACAGAGCTGAAGGTCCTGGGGAGGGATTCATGGTGCTTGTAGGCTGTGGGGGGAGGTGGCTGCCTGTAATGTATCTACTTAGCAGATTATCTAAACTGCTGGAACCAGCATCTTCCAGCTAAGGAGGAAAACAAAAATCTGAATCAGAGAGGTCTAATTCAACTTTCATACCAGTTCCATCCCTTTAAACTGTGATCAGTGTCTTTACTAGAATTCCCTCTTCCTTCAAGGATTCAGGACATCAGCAAATACTTGTATCAGTTTCATGCAGAGATCAGGCTTTCAAATCAGAAGCTTCAAGGAATGTTTTTTCACAAGATCCTAAATCTGAGTTTTTCCAGTATGATCCTGAGCTGACTCACACAAGGTCACTGCAAACTTTCTGGTTCCCAGCTGCTCGGTGTGTTGGTCACACTGGTGTTGTGTTAGTCATGAACTACAAGATAACTGAGGCTGTGAAGGTTATTCCATAATTATGACATTAAGGGAAGCCATAATCTTGTCTTTCCTTAACGAGATGGGAAATCTCCCACTCACTTTTCAAACAGATTTTAGTACCTGTTAAAGCCAAAGAAACAGGGACCCTGTTGCTATAACTGCTGAAATGTGTTAAATGCAATAATGTGTTTGAAACACTCTGCATTCCAAGTAGGTTTTAATGACCGAGCCAGCAGCCTGAAGGACTAACACTTCCTATCCACTAAAAATCCAACTAAAATCCATAACAGCTATTACATGAACAGGTATAAAAAGAAAAGCATCTTAGCAGAATTCTGCATTTTCAGTACACCTGGAAGTTGCATGGTAATGCTTTGGACTATCCCACAATTTCTAATCTGGTATCTGATGAGCTTCACACACTCAGCTGAACCAGCCACAACCACTCACACTGGTGTTTGGTTATAAAGCCTCAGCACTGCCAATTGCTCACACTGAGATGGGATTCCTCCTTCCCCACCATTGTCACATTAGCAAATGAGCTGCAGCCTCCTGAGGAGGCTCAACATTTAAGAACTGCAAAGATTCCAAAGATATTCTAGCAGATCATCTTGGACGAAATTTATTTTTGTTTCCTGTATTGTGACCACACCTCCTGGGTTTTACACAAGCATTTCAATGGAAAGGTGCTGTTCTCAGGATGAAGCCATCATCCTCCTTCCCTCCTAAACACTCCTGCAGAAAACACATTACTTTTACTTCCTTTGCCTCCACATGAACATCACATTGTGCTTGTCCCCTCTCCAAATGAGCTCGACTTACATATCTACCTCAGCCTGTGTCCCCTCTGTGGGACAATGGGACATGTCCCCTCTGTGCTTCCTGTTCCTTCTAGGAATATTGAAGAGAAACTCCAGGCAGCTTTAACCCTGCATAAATCACCCTTCAGGGCACTCAAAATAATACATCACTATTAATTATTCTACTGATATCTTCCCACAAGACGGTGTTGCAGAAGAAAAGAAGTAAACACAGTTCTTGAGATTAATTAAGGGTTAATTTTAAGGGCTTAATTTTTATTTAAGTCTTAATTTTACTACAGGACACATTAAATATTGATTAATCTAAAGAGCGGGTCAGCCCTATATGGATAAACCAGCTACATGCCTATTTTAATTCTATGTTGGAGTCAGAGGCACAGAGAGTGTGCCCTTATCTCTAATACCTGGCTCTGACATCCAAGAAAGCACTGAATTTCATATAACATTCTGAAAACAACTGTTAAAGTTAAATAGAAAAACTAAGAGTGTAAGTGTGTAGATTAGAAAGTTTTCTTAAGTCACTGGGTGAAAAAGTTAGAGTTTAAACTGGTTTAAAAAACCAAAGACAAGATGGAGGATTCAGGGTGTTGCCTCTTGTCCTTCTTTCTTCTTCTAGAGGTTTTTTGGTAGTAGTAAGTGATTGGATAGAGAATGCCGCAGTGCAGCACACAGGTGTTGGATCATTGAGTCACTAAGAAAAATCATTTACTTGGCATTTGTTAATTCGGTAAATAGACATAAAAAACCTTGAAGAAGTTCTTTGTTAGCCATTTTGCACCTTTCTATCTTAGTGCATATAGCTCCTTGTAGCTTGTATGTATGTAATATAGATAAAAGAAGAATAAACAACGAAGTCTGAACAAGAGAAAACTGCCTCTTTCTCATCAATCTCAGTCCAAGGGGAAAAAGAACCCAACCACGAATGTCCTATCAAGACAATTCTCCAACTTGGAATGATAACATCACAATTCCATGGGCGAGTGCTGGTGACCAGCTACAAAAGCAGAGAGAGAGGGGAGCTGCACTGACCTGGATGGGAGGGATGTCCGGCAGGGAGGGCAGGTTCTCCGGGTTGGTGACGGATGGGATGAGCTCGATGGCCGACACGGACGGGCTGGTGGGGCCGCGGTTGGCGCTGGCCATGGTGGCTGTGGTGGGGCTGGTGGGGTTGATGGTGGTGTTGTGCACGGAGACCACCGGGAAGGGCCCCGCGTGGCCAGGGTTGGAGTGCTGGGGAGACACAGACAGCGGGCTGGGTCACGGGGGCCTGGGGAGAGACCTCAACCCAAGTGGGGCAAAACTCACAGCTAGCACAGCACCTGCCAGCACTGAGGGCAGAGCAACTGCTATTCTTCTTCACTTGGAAAGGAAAAAATACTTCATGTGGCTGGATTTTAAACAGACAGCACTTCTTCTACCAAATTATTTCCTATATAGTTGTGTTTTCTTAAAGCAGTTACTTCCTCCAAAGATAGCTTTAGAGTTTACATGTCTAATTCTTTTTTCTAAGATAAAATTAACTGTTTCAAGTAATATAAAGTCACTTTTGGTATTTCAGTCACATTAACATTCACTGTCAAGGATTTTTATTCTTAATGGCATGCAGAGCTCTGCATCAATGATTCAGGTGTGAATTTGAAAACACTTCAGCAGCTGATTTAATCAAAACCCCTCAACTACATCACTTTGAACTTCACTACTCCTCACTATTCTCTAATAAACCTCTGAATATTCTTTTTCAGCTGAATGCCACTGAAAAGTGCAAAAGGAAACATTTTCCTTCCCAGAACTAAACTGCAATACAAACACTGGCTTTCATTTCCACCCCTAAGGTTTGAATTTCCTTACGTTCAGCAAAACTGTCACAGCACAGTAATGCAACATGGAATAGAAGCATATAAATGTGTGTAGCTGTGAGCTACAGAGGGACAGATAAACACATTTACAGCTGGAGGTACCATCTACTGGAATGAAAGTCTGGCACAATGGCACAAATGAAGCGTGTACACAGGATATACTTGTCTTTGAAGGTGAGGTTGCATCATGGAGTATTGAGGTCCATTGTGGCGTGGGATTCCTGGTATACGAGCAGCATTCTGAGCCATTCTCATCTGATGTGCTTGGAAAGCCCCACAGTTCATGTTACCCCTCTGCATGGTCTGCATGCTGATCAACCTGGGAGGCTGCAAGGGTTTGGGTTTTTTAAAATTTGTGCTTTCAACATGGAGAAAAGAAGCCCATCTCTTTCCACAGCAGTAGTAACATAACATCAAGCAATTAAAGTATCTCAAATCTCAAAAAGATTTTAGTTTATAAATTTCTTTGTAAGTTTAGATTTGACAGGGCAACTTTAAATCTCAGTGTTATGGTGAAAGAATGTGAAATAAGAAGACACAAGGGACTCACCTGCTGCTGCAGGACTTGGGGGCTGCTCTGCCTGGGAACGGATGCAGATGGCTGGGCCATTCTCATCTGCTGCAGCTGCTGGTGTTTTTGGGCATACACTTGCTGCTGCATGTGCTGCAGTCGAAGCTGAGCCAGATTGATTTGTCCTGGAGTTTTGCTGACGTGATTTGTTCCTGAAGGAGTTTGCCCAACCACTACATTGGGAGTGTAACTAGGGGTTGGTTTATTTTCAATGACCAGGTTACCTAAAAAAAACCCAAAAGCAGCAGTCAACAGTTACATCTCAGCATCCTCCAAAGGTTGGCATATGTGGAATATTCAGATGTTTCTAATACAGTTTTCTCAGCACAATTTAAGCTTGAAATTACCTCTTTATGTCTTCAGTAACCATACACGATAAAAGCAAAAAGAGAACTCAGACTACAAGAACTAACTGCAAAATTAAAAACATGATCTGTGAGGGAAGAGTGAAAGAACTGGAACTGCACAGCCTGAAAGCCACAGCAGACAGAAATGACTTCTCTGTGTTCACAAGAAATGGACAAGATGAGAAATAAACAGAAAACAAACATGTTGATCATGAAGTTTCTATGTCTAAAGACACAAAGCCTGGGAAGAGATATTCGAGTGTCCCACCACGGAATGACTTCAGACAGGTTCTACAAACATGACACAAAACACTGCTACAAGCAAGTCCTGTCTTGCTCCAAAGTCATGGACCATACTGCCTCTCCCTGTCCCATTTTTATACAGAAAAGGCAAAATGTTGATTTTTGACTGTGAATGTGTACTCAGTGGAATCTGCAAGTTCCTTTTTATTAAGATTGACAACTTCCTTTCTGTTTCCTGTCTGCCCCAGAGAATAAACATCCTTGACTGAAGACAGGAATACCCCAACCTGGATGGTGGACTCAGAGCAAGAAGTGAGTGCACACAGAAGTTGGTATTTTTATCAGATTTTCTATGAGATTTTTATCCAACAGAGAAGTTCACAAGCAGGTGCCAACAGGTACCCATGTCTCACTGTATTCTGCCCTCTTCTCTCATTCAAAACCTGTGCTTTGCAAACTCTAAGTGATTATATTTAATATACTAGAAATGACACAGGTCTAATGTCCAGTCCAGAGAAGCTGTGGTTGCCCCAGCCCTGGAAGTCCAACCAAGGCCAGGTTGGACAGGGCTTGGAGCAATCTGGGGTAGTGGAAAGTGTCCCTGCCCACGGCAGGGGGTGGAATGAGATGACTTTTAAGATCGCTTTCAATCCAAACCATTCTGTGATTAGGGCCTTTCCCAGAACCATTCCCACTGGAAAACAATATCCATTTAGAAAAAGCTTTGCTAATAGAAAGAACAGAGCAGATGAGGAGAATCTGGACTGGATGGGTTACGTCAAGAGAATTTTGTCTCCTACATTAAGAGATGTATTGTACTGCACTCACTCCTGCTGGATGAACACCCCCAATTCAAGAGTTTTCCCAGTATCACAGAATAAAAAAACCCCAGTTTTCTCACCCAAATTGACAACATTCTTAGCCCAGAAGGTGGGGTCACAATGGAAGCGGATGGCTCCATTGGCAGCTGGGACGGGATCGCACCGGGCCTTCAGGATATGCCGCAGCTGGAACGTTATCTGAGAGAAAACAAAAGCACTCTGCTGCTGACAAAGAAATCAATAATGAGAAACAACAACTATGTGTTTGCCCTGAGAGTTTAGGCCATGAAACACCAGCAAGGACTAGCAGCAGCAAATTTGGTTCATAGTCTGGAAAATTCTCAGTTCATTGGGAAAATCCCACATTGCACAACTTCTTTACTTTGAGGATTGCAGAGCAGCACTTCCACCACAACACTACTGCAATGACTCCAGTGAAACACTGAGGTGCCTTCACAGAGCTGACCCCATTCCTTCTACACTAACACTCCCTAAACCATTATGGTAAAGAGTGAATTTGCTTTGCTCTGTTTGAAGATACAGTACCATGAAGGCCCATGATGGACCCACATGGCAGAACTGGGTGTATCCTTTGGATTACCAACATTTGACCTCATTTGTGTCTTAATCTCACTATGGATACATTTGATTCCCCTGCCCCTCTGTGTTTGTGGCTCAGGACATGTTCCCAGACTCTGAAAGTTGGTGTGAGAATGATGGTCTACAGTACCAGTGGTGAGCACACCTCTGGGGGTACAGGTGAACGCCCTGCCCATGCAGAACTGGGTGTATCCATGTCAGGAAAAGTGAATTACTCTTTTGGTTACCAACACTTGACTTTGTGTCTTATCTTGCTCCAGCTATACTGGAATTTTTCCCCTCTCTGGACAAAGGGATTGAGACAGAACTGCACAGCCAGGTATGTGCAGCCACACGAGGAGTGGCTGAGAGCACTTTGTTCTGCTGGAGAAGAGGGGCCTGAGGTCAGACCTCACTGAGGGCTGCAGCTTCTTCCTGAGGAGCAGCAGAGGGACAGCTCTGATCTCTGTGAGCAGGGACAGGAGCCAGGAATGGCTGGAGCTGGGTCAGAAGAGGGTTAGGTTAGATCTCAGGGAAGTTTCTTCCCCCAGGAAGAAAAAAAGTACTGCCCAGGCTCCCCAGGGAATGGGCACAGCCTGGAGGCTGCCAGAGCTCCAGGAGCGTTTGGACACAGCTCCAGGGATGCCAAGGGTGGGGTTTGGGGTGTCTGTGCAGGGCCAGGGGTTGGACTGAACGACCCCTGTGAGTGAGTCCCTTCCAGCTCAGGGGATTCTCTGGCTCCCAGCCCCAGGGTGCCCTCACCAGGCGCTTGCTGTAGAGCAGGGCAGTGCTGCTGCCGCTTGCGATCGCCCAATTAGTGAAGTTCATCACGTGCTTCACTTGTCGTGACAGACCAGTGATGTCATTCTGCTGCTGTATCAACTTCATCTGTCTCTCCTTTGTTACATTCTGCAAAGAAACAAACTTTATTACAACTGGGCTTTCAGATGTAGAAGGAAAATGTAAATTGCTGTCAGGTTTTGTATCTAAAGGAAAACAGCCCACGAAAATTTTAAACAAATGTTTCTTTAAACAAAAAAAGCTAAAATTCATGTAATTTTACATTATTTCTTTTACTAATGATCAAGTTACTCTATTTTTCCAGGAACATTTGATTTCCTTGCCATATAATTGTTCCTTAAACAGGAAAAATCTATTGTGATTTATCTGATCTTAAATTTTTCATGGCAGCCTGGCCATATGCACTGAACCAACTTCATACAATGGATTTCCTCTTTTCAGATAAAACAAGTAATAATAAGTTAAATTTTCATGGATTTTAATAAAAGTCAGAATGCAGTTATTCATAATGTGCCATCTGGAAAGGATGCTTGAACTCATGGTCTCCTTTATTATGCTCTATTACACAACTTTAAATACCAGCATTACACCTTCATGTACAAATGAAACTGCTGTCTGTTCTTACGTGAACCTTAAAAAGCTATCTGAGGAAATAATTAAATTATACACACCTTAGAATTATGTTATAATACAGAAATATGGCAAATAGAACATGAAAAGGAGATTTTCAGACACTTCTTTACAATGAGTCCAATTTTGAATATGAGGCATAGACACCAAACTGAAGGAGCTATGGGCTTTAATGAGAGGAGAAACAAGAGATTTAATTGCACCATGCCACTCAGAGGCAGTTTCAGTACCACAGCACCTGCAGTCACACCAAACCAACCATTTTCAAATGTGAGTCCTCAATAAAGGACTGGAAACTCAACACCACCATTCCTTTTTATTTCAAGTGTACCTCAAGGTGCTGTAGGAGAGATTTTCCCTTTTTATTGATTTCATTGATGAGGGTGAATATAGCCACTTTGATTTCCTGTTCTACTCGTTTGTTGGTTTCATTTACTTCTTTTATCCTAAAAAACAATAACAAAAAAAGCAGTGGATTGTCAGTCACTTTACACTTCACTGCCAAATACAAATTCACAACTAGTTTCACTTCAAGTAATATGAAAGTCCTTGTAGTTTACACACTTGATATAGAGAAATATAGAGAAATAACCAGCCACAACCACATGTGTCTGTATGTACATTTATACATTTATATCCAAATTCTGTCACTCACTATGAAAAATTTATATCTGATGCTTTAAACTTTTAAGATAATTTATATTAACCAGAAAAGAAATCAACCTTGAATTTCAAATTAATTCCTCCCTTGTAACAAAAAAGTTATTACAGACCTGTAATTAATACACAATAAAGACATAAACACTTCACTAATGATGTGCCTGGTATTAGTCTAGATTATTCTCTTGTGCTTTACTACTACTGGCTGTCAGATTTTTGTACCCACTTCATCACTGCCAATCTTCCTCAGTTTTAGTGCATTTGCAGCTTCTTCAGATTCAAGCAAATCATCTTGAGCTCTGTCCACAGAATTTGAAATAGTGTTTCTTAAAGTCATGGAAATTCTGGATTATTTGATCCTTAATCTAATGAGATCACGTTGCTGCAGAACCTTAGCCATGAGCCAATGGAAGATGTAAGTTGTCCTTTTTTTAAGAGGATTTTTGCTGCCAGATGAAGGATCTGATGTCACTCAGCCACAGCACCAACACTCACTGTCTGATGATGAACATGCTGGGGTCAAAGCCCTTTAAGGCACTGTCTTGCAGGATGTAACCAAAAGTCTGTATTCTATTACCATTTCAAAACCAGGTGGGACAGTGTTCTTTATCTCTTCCATGACCCATCCTCCCTGCAGGGGGATCTCTTCTGTTAATGGGCCATTGAGCCCATTAACAGAATGATGCATGACTGATAGAATTCCATCTTCCCATTGTGAGATGCTCCACCCAGTGGGAGGAGCCAAGCATTCCTACCTGGATATAATCTGGGATTTAGAGCACCAGAGTCAGCCTTTCTCCATTGGACTCCCAGAGGAGACTGAACCCATTTCACCACCACTGAACCTTCAGAAGAAAACTACACCCATCTACAAGATCACTGTTCCAACAGAACCACATCTGTCACCCCAGGAGAATTGTAGCCACCATTTAATGGGACTGCTCCCAATACCCTGCCCAACAGGGTGTCAGGCTGTATTCTGACTGTTGTTTTCCTTTTGTTTGTTTTTTTCTTGTACTACTGCATTTTAATTTTAATTTTCCTAGTAAAGCACTGTTATTCCTATTCCTATATCTTTGCCTGAGAGCCCCTTGATTTCAAGATTATAATAATTCAGAAGGAGGGGTGGGAATGGAATTTTTCCATTTCAAGGGATATCCCTGCCTTCCTTAGCAGTGTTTTCAAACCAAGACAGGCACCTGGGACACATGTGGTTTTTCATGACAACCTGGTCTCCCACTCCAAAAAACACCCAACCAACCCTTCATTAAGTCCATGGCATCCACCTTGGCTTTGGTACCCAACAGTTATTCCAGCAGAGCCATTCCTTCAACACTTCCAAGTTCCACCATCACAGATGATGGTGACTTTGTACCATCTGCCAACACTGGCAACAAGATTGTAATACCTTTCTTTTTCCCATTCCCTGAAGTTTTTATGATGATGGATTTTGTGTCCTACACGCCAGCAAAGCAGTGTAATGAATTGCCTCACCTGCACCAGCCATTTGGCTCAGCAGAAAACTGAGATCTTGACACAACTCAATCCCACGCTGCAGAAATTCACTGAAGCCAGAAACTCTTGGGCAAAAAACCTCCCCCATTACAATTTGTTACTCATATGTGCATCACCCATTCCTGGCCTGGAATTCCTATCAGAGAATGCTTTGTGATATTTCTTGAGCTTTTAGTTTAATTACTGCCTATGTGACTGCACTTCTGTCTCTTCAAGTGTGTAAAAAAACACAACAGTGTTGTATTTGGGGACCTTTCAAAGACTGCCATGGAAAATCAGCACATAAAAATACCAATTTTTATTACTTCCCTCTTCACACATTTGCCTCTGTCGTGCTGTATGTTCTTCCTCCCTTACACTGCTTTTTTTCTAAATGTAGATGGCACCACAAGGAGTTAAAAATTTGCAGAACTTCTCTTTCTATCCGCGGTACACATCCTCCTCCTGCCCTTGTACTTTCCACCCCCAACTGATGTGTCAGTTTGCAAATGACCTAAAAGCTGCGAAGGCTCACAAAACCACTGAGAATCATGGTGGAATTCCCTGAGCTGCAGCACAACCACGTCACCCAAGTGGGTGCAAAGCCACCAGAGATCACGTGCTCCCTCTGCTTCTATATTCAGTATTTAAATGACGTTGAATTTCAAATAACCCTGGAAATCTTAAGTGAAGCTACCTAAAAAAAAAAACCCTATCAAAACCCCACAACCAACCACAATTTCCTATTCAAATTCACACCAAGTTTTTGTTACACAGTTGTCAGAGGCGTTCATAAGGAACATAAAAATATTTTAACATTTCAACCTTTTTGTCACCTAGAGCTAACTTAGAAGAAACCATAGGATGGGTTTTCTTGCCTTTTTTTATTTCTTATTTTTCTCCCCCATCCCCAAAATGTAAGAAATATGGCATGCCTTTGGTTCTATTCAAAGTTGTCACTAAAGACAACCTTTAACATTTGTTGTAACAACTTCCAAGACATGCAGTCTTGTAGGTGGGAAAATAATCATTATGAATAATAATTAAGATACAGAATTAACTCCAATGTATTATTCCAGTCCCATCATTCATCTTACTGTGATTCATTAAAAAGCCAGTGAAATAGCTGATCATTTTGGGCAACTCACCTATTTTGAACTTGGGCAGCTGCAAAATTTACATAATTCTTCTTCTCAAGAAGTTTGGCCAACAGGTTCTCAATTGCACCCTTCTGGTTCTGAAAAGCTTCTTCCAGGAACTGGTACCTTTTCAACAGGCAAGAGAAGACACCGATTACCAAGGGGCAGTGGGCTGGAACTCAGGGTTCCCAGTTTAGGTACAAAGCCATGAAATTTTGAAAAAAATATGACAAAACACTGAGAAAAACCAGACTCTGCATAGTCTGACCAGTGTGCAAAATGTTTAAATGTTGATAAAGTCCTTTGCTACTGGCCAGGAGACTGAACTTCTGTGGGATTACCAATTCCAACCACACAGAGATGCACTGCCTTGTTTCCCAGCATAGCAGGCTATGGAACAGGAACCTCAGAGTTTGATGAGGAAAATGCACCAATAGCTTAAACACACAATAAAGGATTCCCAAAAAAAACCCAAAAAAACCCTAAACTATCCAAAATTGCCCAGTTTTTCAGCTGAGATGACACTGTTCATATTTGACTGCATTCGTTTAATCTTAAGAAAATTTCCCTATTAAAAAACTTCCAAGTTTTTTCCACCTCTAATACTTCCAAGTGAAGAACACAGTACTTTCCATTACTTCATCTGAAAAGAGAGTAAGTACCAACACTGAGGGAAAATAACAGGATTAGGTGCCTTTTCCTAAAATACTGGAATTAAGAATGCCACAGAAGCAAAATGCCTCTGCTGAAAATGGAAAAGGGGAATTAAAGCAGCTCCATGAATTTCCATGTTTTCTGATCAACTGCTGAAGATCCAGGATTCCTAACAGTCACTTGCTAAGCCTTGTCTTTGCAATAAATAAACTTCATGCTTCTGAAATGTAATTTGTTAAGAACAGGGAAAACTTAAGGTCCCAGAACACCTTGACAATGTTTTCCCAATATTCAGATTGGCAGAAAATTCCTGCAATTAATGAAGCATTCTATAAAGTGCATTAGAAACAACTTACACCATCTCCCAAAGAAAAGGAAGAAGACAGTAGTGTTGTTTTCTGTCAAAATCCAGAACATTACAATCCAACAGGAAAAGACCGTCTGGATTGTCATCAAACTCACAGCAAGACAGTTTTATTATTTAAATGACTCACAACCATGATAACAGGGACTCAGATAAAGAACATCATTCACACCATAAACAACTCTGCTCCTGTTAATTCAGTTTGTACCAGAAACAGACAAGTCTGAACTCTAAGAATCCAGATTCTTCAGTTTCAATGCTGGAATTTTGCTCTTTCTAAGAACAGTCTAAAGTTCTTACGGACAGACAGCAGCATGAGATTTTAGATAGTATAATACTAAAAAGTAGCATTCCTAAGGCCCAAAGACAGCAAAATTTGAATGTTTGGGAACTGCTGATTTTCTGAAATTATTTTCATTAAGTTCAAACTCATATTTCCACTTGAAGGAGAAATGAAAAATGTACATTCAGCTCGTGCTGCTAAAATTTTGCTGTAGCTCTTCTTGCTACAGCTGAAATACTTTTCTTTTTTCAGTATTGTACTTCCAGCTTCCCAAGTGTGTGGACTGGAAACTACCCAAATTAGAGGAATCACACAGGCTGCTAAAAGAATTGTCAGCTTTCTACAGAATCCCCAGCAATCCCTCCCCATTACAAGGGTGAAACTGGATGATCTTTAAGGTCCCTTCCAACCCCAAACCATTCTGGAATTCTATGACTGAAACTCTGAACACTGGACCATGGAGCTACTGAAATGCTGATTCCCCTGCTTTGGTGTAAACTGTTAGGATTTCAGGTATGAAGAAAACAGGGGATTAAAATCAATTCTTTTTCCACTTGGTATGATTCTCCACAAAATCTCAGCTGTACTTCAGGCAGACAAAGCAGTGCCTTAATCATCTGTAATTCACACCTGCACACAGAACCATATGGAAATAATATTCTGAAAAAAAAAAAGCACATTAATAACAATGAATTCTCTTTCTGGAAGAGCACAGGTAGGTAAGACAAGATCCATCTGTTAATCTATTAGCAACATGCATAAAACAGATGCAAAGAAACCAAGTTAGCAAATATATCAAGGAGAGCACCCTTTGTGATCAGGGAGTCATCCAGGATGTTTATGATCAAGCCTATGAAAGAACAGAGCAGGAATATTTGAGGGTGTTAATGTTTTAATAAGAATAATTTCAAAAGTAAAAGTTCTCCACAGGCTGCTGTAGCAGTCTGAGAATAATCACTGTTCTGAAAAAAACACCTCTAAATTCAATATTATACCTTTACAGAGAAGAGTTAAGGAAAAGCAGTGGTGCAGTGGTTGATAAATGTGCTATCTCCAGATTCTCTCTTATAACACTGAAAAATATTTGTTCAGACATTCAAACAACTACATGACAGAGCTGCTAAAGAGCAGGAACTCAGAATGTGTCTTAAAGGAGTTCCAACTCTTTTTCTAGAGCAGGCAAATCCAACATTTCTTTTTACTTGGAATGAGGCAACTTTTAACCAACTAAGCCCAAACAATTTTTCCTCTCTGCACTAGAAGAATATACCAATGTAAGAGGCAAAATTTAGACTTTCCTTTACAAAATTCCCTTAAAGACTGTTGCACAATCAAATAAGCCCTTTCAGAAAATTACCTCACCCATGACTCACTCCATCACTTTTGCTTCTTTTACAGCACCAGGTGTTCAGGGCTGCAGGAATTTCCATTCAAATCCCAAACACAGTGACAGCCCTGGGAACTGCCAAGCAAATTAACACCTGAATCACACCAAACCTTCTCAGCCCATCTTTGTTTGGTTCTGATTTTAAGAGACTTGACAAAGCTCAACCAACTGACCAAATTTTCATCACTCCACTCAAGTTCTCCTTTGAAAGGGATGGTTTCAGTCCAACAAGGACTGAACACAGCAGAATTTCCAACACAAGCAGCTCACATCAATGCCACTTCATCCTCTGAGACAGCACACCACAGGAGTTAAGACATGGGAATATCTGTACCTGTGTTCTTTGTGTTCCAGTAACTGACAGTCTCTGCATGTCAGCCTGTCACAGGTTTCACAGAAAAGTTTTAACTGCTCTTGTTTGTGGACAGGGCAGAAAACAGGACGTTGACCAGATGCTCCCACGGCCTCTGTTTTTAAAAACAAACCATTTGTGCATTTTAAAATAAAATTTAGACAATCTGAAGAGCAAAACAACTAACTTCCAGTAACAACCAAGAACTTGCAAAAGCACCTCCAGATCTGTTCTCATGCTGAAGTTACTGTGAGTACATCAGGTCAGGGGTTGGACTTGATGATCTCAGAGGTCTTTTGCAACCTTCACAACTCTGATTTACTGTGCCAGTGGTTAATAGCTGTTTTCACTTTATTCATTCAAGGAGGAGGAGAAATTCCTCTTTTCTCATGAGCACCCAAAAGGCCCTGTAAGACTGCACACAAACACCAGCACCATGTGTATGTGCTCATAGAGATTTAATTCCATACAATCTCACCTCTGACACGCTGAAGGATGGGTCAAATCTTCAAACCTTTTTATTTTTGACCCCATGGAGTTTTCTAGGTTATCCCTTCAAACACCTCATTTAGTCAAACACAACTGAAGTGGGAACTGCAAAGCAAATGCTGCCTGTGTTAAGAGTTACTTAAACCCCCAAATAACAAGTCATGGCAAAAAAGTAGTTCTGGGTTTACTAAAAAAGTGCTGCACAGTGTTCTGAAGATATTTTGAGTTTAGCAAAGAGGAAAGCAGCCTTTGGAAGGTACAGCAGGTAAGGTTTAAAACATGAACATTTCCCTCACTCTAACATTTCTGAAGCTGGTTATATCATGCAAGTTATTATAAAGAAAGAGCTGATGAACCTACAGCTGCCACTCACTGAGAGAAATTTAAAGTCTTCAGGGCACATCTTTGAGTTTAGGAAGAAAAAAACAATGACCAGCCCTTCCCCACAATCACAATGAACAACGTTTCTGATAGAAAGTTTACTTTATTGGAACAGTCACTTTCCAGCCCCTTCCCAGCAGGTATCAAAGGGAAAGCTGAGCTGTAATATCACATTGAGAGTCACAATTTAGCATTCCTTGTAAAAACAGCAGTAATTCTTTCTAAATCCCTATAATCTGATTGAATTTAAGGGTTTCTCATCTATGAGGCTTAATGCATTTAATCTTAAATGGATAATATTTCTTATTAAAGATATTCATTAAAACATAAAGAGAAGCCTCTCCAAAATGAAGTTTATTTGATAGAGCAAATGAAATAAGATCCGTGTCTGAAAGAACTAAGCTCAAACAGCAAACTTTTTAACTATTAAACCATTTTCAGAAAGAAAAGTACTGTTTGTTCCTTTGAAATGATACAACAAAACAACTATGAAGATTTTAATTAATTTTAAATTAATTTAAATGAAGAGAACAAAGTGTCAAGATTTCTCTTCCTCAGTATGATCATTCTTCAGACACATCCAGACTGTGGAGAACCTACAAGTCTTTAAATAAGAACTTTTAACCCATTTACAAATAGAATTTTCTAAGCTAAAATCAGATATCCTGGACCTTTTTGGAGAACATTTCCCACATTACCTCAACAGGCTATACATGAGAAAATCCAGATAGCCTGGACCTATTCTGAGATGATTTTCCACATTACCTCAATAGGCTACAAATGTTATATGATCAAACAACAGTTTAAGAGTTTACTTCTAATAAGGCTGCACACCTAAACAAACCCTACACACACACACTTCATGTATCAAATTTCGCTCACTGAGAGATCTAAACCTAAAATGGATTAAAATTCTACATTTACTCAACAATATCAATACAAAGTAACACCATATATTGATGGTAACTAAAAACTTCTATACATTTCTACAGAGAGAACAGTAATTGCTTCTTAGAACAAAATGCAGCAAAATGTGTAATTTTCTTGGACAATGGATAAGACTATCAATATGCCACTGCTCTCCAGATTCCAACCCCTCCATTTAGTTACTTTTTCTACTAAACAGAAAGATAATTAAGAATTAATCTAAATGCTTTCCAAAGGCACTGGACATCAAACTACACAAAGCATCATTATATATATATATATAGCTATAACTGTCATAAATTCAGTTCTTCTATTATTACAGCTACTAATTTTGAACTGGTAACTTTTTACTGTGTTTTTTCCCAAATCCTGGGAGAAAGACACAGAGTTGATTGTTATCTCTATCATCTTCCCCCTCTCTTTTAACGTATAATGAGAAAAGGCTCTTGGAACAGGCAGGACAAAATGACACCCAACACTCACCTGACGACACATCCTCTTTTTTCCTGATCATGTGATCTTTAGTAAACTTTACTCGCTGGTGAGCTTCTATGCAGGTCTTACACAGCCATTCCCCACACTCCACACAGAAACCCACGGCACTGGCGTTGTCCTCGCAGCTGGTACACACCTGCAGGTGAAAAGCCACCAGAATGGTCCTGGGGAGCACTGACAGTGCCAGAGAGCAGAAAGGGCTGGGGAAAGAGCACCAGGATTGTTCTGGGGAGCACTGACAGGACCAGAGAGCAGAGCAGGGCTGGGGAAAGGGCACCAGAATGTTCTGGGGAGCACTGATGTCCCAGAAATCAGAGGAGGGTTGGGGAAAAGGCACCAGAATTGTTCTGGGGAGCACTGACAGCCCCAGAAATCAAGAGGCTGGGCAGGCAGGAAGGTCCCTCCCTACCTGTTCTGACTTCTCGTCGGAGCTGCTGGGGCTCTCTGAGGTGTCCTTCACGAAGTAGTTGTCCACCAGGTCAATCTGCCGGCACTCCTGGCGGCAGATTGGGCACCGGATCACCCCCACTGCAAAACACAGCAGCCCAAAGACCTTTAGGGCAACAAAACTCACAAATCAACGTACCCAGGAGCACAGAACACAAAGCACACTCCTCGTTTCACCTGGGTAAAGGATTCCACAGTTGACACTGTCATTAAAAGCCAGCCATTGCAGGTGTAGAACAGGTTTCACCCCAAAATATACTCCCTCAACTAATCCCAAAAAACCCCCACAAATCTCTACAGAAAAGGATCCCCCACCTAGGTGAGATAATTTCTACATCATACTGTTTTTCCTACTTATTTCTTCCTCAAAAATCCTATTTTTTTGGCCAAGTAATTTGTTCTCCCCAAGCGAATATTTAATTTTTTCTTCTGTTCATTTTAGATTACGAAACTCAAGACACTTTGTTTTTAATTATTTTTTAGAACAATTGGTCCAGCCTGTCCCAAGACAAGCATTAAGAGGCTGTGCCCAGGTAGCTGGGGTGACTTTAGTGATGTTCCTGAAAACACCATGGCAGTACCATGTCTCGGTGCTCTCCCAGGCAGGCCAGGAAGATTTCTAATATAATCTATTTCCATGAGATCAGATGAAACAATACAATACCAACATCCTGTTTTGTTATCCATTTTAATCACTAAATTAGTTTTAAATCCTCAGCAGAGCTGCAAAGAAGTTACTACATGAACCAAACTGACATTGAAAGATGTCTGTGAACAACCCCCATAAAGGTTTGAAAAGCTATTTATAACTTAGGTAGTGGCTCACACTTCAAAGAAGTATCATTTGATCTTAAATCAAATTCCTATACAATTTATTGAGAATAAAATCTTCAAGAAGCTTTCCAAGTCATTGGGTATTTTTATACACTAAAACAACTTTGAGGAGTGTAATTAAATGATGCTCAGCTCCTTTGTGGATATTCAATTAGGACAGCAGGCCTTATTTCAGGGAAATTAATTACATTAGTAGTGGAGTAGTATTAATTTTTTCAAGTGCTAAAATTAATGATGGCTTCAGAACACAGGAGATTCACAGCAGAGCAACAATAATCCAACTAAAAATTCCCTGTCTCACCAAATCAAACAGATCTCAAGAGCAGGATATGAAAAATAACCAGTACTGCAGCAGCTACACGTACAAGAGCTTTCACACACAGTGAAACCTTCTTCATATGCTGAACTTTGAGGTTTTCTTGCAACTGAGAGACAAAATTCTTTATATACAGCTGAAGTGTATATACTCACAGAACAAAAATTTCAGGTATTTACCATTAAAACTACTCCATCCAAACCAAACCTAACCTAACCTCAATTTTTAGTCCTGCCTTGGGTCAAACCCACAAAATATTTCAGGAGAACTACAAAACAGAAGAAGTTCAAGGTTTGTAATTTCTAGACAACAGCAAGTCAAATCCTATAGATTAAAACACCTTCCTGCAAGGCAACTTTTGTGTTGGTTTTAAAGTAGCCAAACCAATGAAAGCTTCAATAAAATCAAGCTTTTTGATCCAAGTGAGAGCCCACAGGCTGGATTCTGGCCAGGGGTAATTCCACCTTGTGCACTGCCCCCGTCAGAGGACACAGGGGATGGGCAGGTCCTGCTCTCACAGTCCAAAACCAAATTTTTGCACTTCCACATTCAAATAAAACCCGCACACACCTCAAGAGATCAAAACCCAAAGACAAGGCCTTGTAATTCTCATTTAGCACATTACACACCTTTTCCGCATCTCAACACCCTTTATTTGCAGCAGTAGCTTTCCAATAATATATGAGCCACTAAACATCTAATATCCTGGTCTTTTAATCTAATAAAAAATAAATTACTGCAGCACTATTTGTATTAGAAACTGAAAATATACAGATGTGGCTAATTTTGTGAGGCAGGAGAGAAAAGTAGAGAAAATCACACTGAAACAGCATTTACATAGAAAAAAGAAATTATTAGCTGTCAAAACTTGAGATGATTTGTGAACTAACAAAGTTTATAGCAAAACCTTAGTGAGACTGTATTTTAGCACAAACTAATCTCTGAGAAAAACAAATTTTCACTGTCAGTTTCAATGTTTAAAAAACCTATATAAGAAAATAAAAGTAAATATAAAAGTATCATCCCATTTACACTCCAGCAGAACTTACTACATTGTTTTTCTGCATCAAACAAATCAAACTCATTAGCCCTGGTACAAACATTCCCACTGTAACTCTGCTTTCCAAAAGCATTAGCACATAGTCAAAATTACTGTTTAAAGATCAAACCTATTTTGCAAATCACAGCTGAACCAGAATTAGACACATTCATACAAATTATGAAGGTCCGACTGGTTTATGATCTCCCTCAAGCCCAATTATTACCATCAAGGTTTCCTGTGTCCTCAGAGATGGCTTCATATTATTTTTGAGCTGTAAGTCGTTGCTCCAGAGGACAAGAGCAGCACTGAAGCAAAAAGAGGAGAAAGGGGAAGTTTCTCTCAAGAAGTTCTGACCACACCACATGAAACCCTGCACGGAGGGTCTGAAACACTTTGTGCAGCAGTTCCTTTGTGCCTTCCAGAATGCTGTCACCAAAATCCTGCCCTCAGCATTAACTGCAGGAACACAGTAATGCTTCAGGTCCTGAAAAAAGAACAATTCAGCACCCTACAAACTTCAGCCACCCACAGATGCTTCTGTGGATATCAATACTTCCATGAAGAAATTCAGGGAGAATCATCTTTTGGACCTGAAAGGCCAGAGGAAATGATGAACTATTTTATAAGAGCTGTAGATAACAGGAGTGGGCTTCCAAGCTTCTTTAGTTGTACATTAGAGGATCCACACCGCCCATTTTCCCACTTGTTTCTACCACACACCTCAAGTGTGTAAGACCTGTAACAACCATGAGCACAAATACTCATTACTCCTCTTCCACAGCACTCTAAAAACACAGTCCTCTGCACTGCATTTCCCCTTCATGTCCTATTCCAAATTAATGATGAAGTTTGGATCAGAAACTGCTTTTGCTCCCACGCTTCTGCAGAACAGCAAAAATTTCCAATCATACACAATTCCTTGTCCCCCATCTGTTGCAACACACAACGCTCAGCCCAAATGGAGTTCTGTTTTTCCTTTCACCCTGCCTAAAGCTGACTGAAGGGAGAAGCAGGAACAGTTTCCTGTCTGGAAATTTGGACTGCGAGTCTCCAGTCCAGCAGGCAGGAAAAGTCTGCCTGGCACTGCCAAGCCTGCTCAAAGGGAGAGGGGTTTCATCTTCTCACCTGAGCCATTCCTCCCTGTCAGAGGCCCCAGCCCACGATTCAGGGAGGAACGAGGCTCCCAGATTCCTTGTGCCACACTCCCATGGAGTCTCCTGAGACAGACAGAGACTTTCTGGAGCTGAGGACCAACACAAAGCACCGACAGAAACACAGGAATGCGGTCAGGGATGGATCCGTAAGAACTACAGAAACCTACCCCTGGGAGCAGCTCTCCCCAGCACATTGATGGGAGCTGGGACAGAGCCCACACCCATGGAAATGAGAATTCTGGCATATCCCAAGAAAGATCCGTGTCCTGGGAAGGACTGCTCCTGCCCCAGTGGGAGCCCAGATCACCGTGACAGTGAAACCAAGGACACAACAAGAACCTCCCTGGAGGCTCCAGCTCTGCTGGCAGCTCCTGCTGAGGCCAGGACCTGCTGTCACCAGCAGCCCAGAAGGTCCTGGCCGAGCAGGGAGATGCCAGCACACAGATTTCCCTGTCAGTTATACAACTGCAGTACATCTTACACTGCACATCAGACCTCCTGATTTGCCAAAGACAGTAAGAACACTAATGAGAGCAGCATCTCTGTAATCCTTTTAAGTGCTTATGGTGTAGATAAAGTACACTGAACTACACCAGACATCAAAGCATGGCAGAAAGCACAAAACCAAAGTAAACTGAGGAGGAAAGTTGATTTTGTTTTCCTAAAAACAGAAAGGCTGCTAAAAACCCTGCATCATAATCCAGCAGCAAATCACTATGGAACACTGCAAAAACCTCCAGATTTCAAGAGGAAGATGCTTTTTAATCTGCCGCTCCCAACTCACACCTAAAGCTGCAACACAAGTATTTTTCTTAATTGTAACTCAGAACTCTTCTATATTTAAACTCATATATTTAACACTTCCCAGTGAAGTTCCTCTGAATGCATATCAAAACTGGTAATTTTTTCAACAGGTTTCATTTTGAACTAGTTTCAATAAAACAAATATTAAAAATCTGCTTAGAATTGCTTTCTCCAGGCTGACATATCAATTCCAAGGATACTAAAATACTGCCAAATTTCAAGGATGCTTGAGAGCTACAGCGAAGGAAGGGAAAAGGTGGATTTCTCTGCCTTTACAGTCTTGTAGGATCAAAACAGAGACACTCCAGTGAAAGCTCATGCCAACTCTTTGGCTACTGTCCCCACTCCAGCTTCATATTCAGGAATCAGTGTGTTCAACTCCTACCCATTGCTTTTGCACAAGAAAAAAACCTGCAATTTTCTGCATCTTCTTTGCTCCCTACCCACCCTTCTGGGCATTTTTTTCTGGAATTCCCTCAGATGTTTCAGAGACCAGCTCTACAACAACAAGGCTTCCTGAGCCAGTAAGAATGAACCTGTTCCCCCACCAAACGCACCTACAACCATCCTCTGTTTTCTTAGGTTTTGTTTACCAACACTACAGAAGCCTCCAGCCCTGGGAGACAAGGGGGATGTGGGGTGAAAGGGGAACATACAAGAAACCATGGAAACTTATCTACTGCCTAAAACCACCAAAGGAGCTAAAGCAAAATAAGGAACTTTTATAAGAAGCACCACACTGAGGGCTCCACATTCACTTGTTGGCTTCAAGTCTAAGCTGACTTTAATCAGCTTAAAATAAACACATAACAGCCCAACCCAATCTCACTGAAATCTCACACAGAACAAAAAGCAATAATGGAATAATTAAGAGAGTTATTGATCTGAATGAGGATAGCATGGATCTGATGAGCTCATGGACACAAACAAGGGAGAGCAGAGCATGCACATGATGTGCGAGATCAAAAAATCACTTTGCACCTCAGTAGCACCCAACAGATCCTCTCCATCATGACACTGTAGTTCAAATTTATAAATTCAAAGTTTAATCACAGATTGACCCCAACCACTTGTGCTCCTAAACACCTCTACTTACATACTAAAATTCCTGTTTTTCTACGATCCAGCTCCTTTAAGAGCAGCTCTGATGTGTAGCACAAAAATCTTTATCAATTTTTCAGTTGTTTTGTAACATTCTGAGTACTGAAACCATGAAAACACGAGGATAAAGAAGTAACTTTGACCCCACTTAATTCCCTAATATAAATGTTTAAAGTGTGTTACGGATACCAAGTTGAACAGGAGCCAACAGCACGTCTTTCATGAGAGGGCAGTGTGTCCAGGCTGCACCAGCAGGACAAGGATAGCCATCCCTCTTCCTCCTCAGCACTCCAGGAGACCCACTGGACCAGCACAGGGCTCCCAGTACAGGACAGACTCCCAAAGTGGGGCAAACGCAGCAGTGTGAGCCAAGGGCAGGACAGCAAAACCATGGACAGGGCAACCAGGAGTAAAGGATTAAAGCAATAAAGGAATAAAGGAATTGCTATCCCCATGACCCAAGGAGCGTGGGACAACACTGCTCATCCCACAGCCAGCACACACCTGGACCAGGCTCTGAGGAAGCTCCTGTCACCTCTCACCAGACCGGCTCTGGGCCAGGGGTGGGGCCGGACACACCTGGCCCTGCCACCCCGCCTGATGCACCACTCCAACCACATTTGTGCCAAGGAATGGCTTCAAATTCTGCTGATACATGGGAGACATCAGTGAGCACAAACCTAAAACCCTATCACATCATCCCCTGACAATCAACCTCCCAAAACCCAATTTCTGTCGAGCAAGCAGCATCACTGGAGAAATCTGGCTCCACAGCAGGCTTGGGTTGGGTGGCAGTATCAGCCTGATTCCCCCCCAGAAGTACTGAGTGACTGTAAGATAATTAAAGTCCTGTCAGATGTTTACACTGTTAAAATGACAAGGAAGCTTCCCAGTTCAGGAAATATTTGCAAGCACTTGTGCAATCCAGTAACTCCAGCTTCCGTTCTGGGTTCAGGCTTGGCAGGGAATCAGCCCTCTCAGGAATGAATCTCTGCCAGGTCCCATTTATTGGGTGAGAACTCCAATAGTAGTTATTCCTTGTGCATAATATTTATTTCTCTCAGCACTGCAAGGGTCCAAGCATATTTCTGCACAGACATACATCAAAACCCTGCTCTAATTTCAGTGATTAGACCTTGAAACAAACCCTCACAGGTCAAGGGAGCAACACTATCAGATTGAAATCTGTCAGAATAAAAATACATTAAAAAAAAATAACTCTTTTCAAGGTCCACCCTTAACTCAGCTTTTTGTTTATTGAACAATCCTTGATTATATTGCAATTATCACACACTGAACTGACAATACATTATATTTAGTAAGAAAAAAAATTTACAGCTGCCACAGATATTCTTATAAAAATAACATGTGCCTTAATGTTCTCAGATGGAAATATTTTACAATACAGTATTAATTTAGACTGAAATTTAAGGTTTTTTTAAGTAAAATTTTTAATAAGTCCAGAATATGAATTGAACATTTTCCAGGACTCATGCTGGGTTCCAACATATATTCATGAGCCTCACTTATTAACACTGGAGAAAAGTAAAGAATCAAGTGAGTTCAGGTGATGTTTACTCGCACCCACTTTGATAAAACTTAAGATGCTGCATTTACACAGCTTAAACAGCCTTATTTGATGCAGGAATTTTCATTCTTCTAGACTGAAAATACAGTAACTACGGCCAAACTCATGTAACATGTAAGGGACATGTCACATCCTCACACACATCACACCTTTTACGTCCTCCTTTCACAGCAAATTAAAAAAACATAAACTTTAAGTGTGATTAATACAACACTGGGTACAGGAGCTGAATTCAGCATATCAAACCTATTTATGATACCAAATATCAGAGCTCTGGGTACTAAATGTGTTGTTCCTCAGTTTACACACACAACCAACTGCGGAAGCTTTTCAGCTTGTTTTTCAGCCTAATTGTAATTATGACATTCCCAAGGAGCTGGGAGAGCCCCATGCTCGCTCTATTGAGATAATCTTCTTAAGAGAGATTGTAAATATCTCATCCAGGCAGTGAAACCACAAAAAAAACTCTCCTCCAGGAGCAGGAGCAGCCATGGGTGCAGGAAAAGTTGTTTTACAGAATCTGTTACAGTCTGAAATCTCTAACTTAGAAATCAGCTGGTTTTTTTCAGAATACTGTGATACAAATGCAGGCATTTTCTTGTATCCTATTCACTCTGAAAGGAGGAGCTGGACAGCTGAAACACCACTACGAAATCATCTATCCACCAAATAAAATGCACATTCCCATAACCAATTAAGACATTAAACTGAATATGAGATGCTACTTTTCATGTTAAATGTTTAATTTATTTATTTATTATTAATTTGTTTCATGTTAAATATATAAAACAAGAATCTTCTATTTTTTTTCCCCATATAAATGTAACCAACAGCAAAATAAACATCTTTCACCAACAAAACAAGTATGAACCTACCAAGTACGTGTTTTTCATACAGCAAACCACAACTTCAGATCATTCTTTTAAGCTTTAGTCAGGGGTTCTCTAACTTTTAGGAATAGAGACGATTCTTCTGCTTTCTTTAGGAGTGGTTCTGAAGGGAGTGGGAGCCTGGCAGGAGCAGAGATGCTGATCCAGACCCAACACCACTGTCTCCAGCATCCTCACTGCTGTCTCCAGGAAAGGAGCTGTCACTCAGAGAACTGCTCTGCAAGCACCAAGCTCACATTCCATTTCCAGTTTTTACCCAATAAATACACGTATCTACTGTTTTAAGTCCTGACAGTTCTCACTGAGCAAACTCTGAAACTAAGAAAGCAACAAGGAAAATATCACTTGTACTTCTCTGGTCTATGTGAAGAGATGCTGAAAGATAGCAGGCACAACACCCAGAAGTGTAAAACTGTAATAAAGTGTAACCCGCCTGAGGTACAGCTACAGGTACCACTTCTGTTTAATTCTTCCTTCGTGAAAAACCACCTGCTCGTCATGAAGGAGACTTGAGAATCAGAAGAAGTGGAAGTAACACTTCACACTTTGTGACTACCAAAACAGGGAAGGAACCTGTGTGACTAAGCACTGCGCTGCTCCTCAGGAGGCTCAGAATGTCCATTTTCTATCTGATTTACTGGTTACCATCTCCTGTGCCACACAGCTGATTCTACTCTCAAGGTACAGAGAGCTGCCCACAAAAATGCTTCTGCATGGCCCATCCTCAGCTGAGCTGCTGCCAGTTCCTGTCCTCGTGCAGGCTGAGGTACCACCACAGCTGGATCCACAGCTGGATCACACAGCCCTCCAGGACACTCCCACAACAGCTAGGGTTGGAAGGCACCTCCAGTCCAACCCCTGCTGAGGCAGGGTCACCTGGAGCAGGTGACACAGGAATGTGTCCAGGTGGGTTTGGAATGTGTCCAGAGAGGGAGACTCCACCCTCACCCTGGGCAGCTGCCACCCTCCACAGAAAAAATTTCCTTCTCATTCAGGTGGAACTTCTTGTGTTATAATTTATGGCCATCGCTCCTTGTCCTGCCCTGGGCACCACTGAATAGTCTCACACCATCCTCTGACTCACCCTGGATATATTCATATGGATTGATGGGATCCCCTCTCAGTCTTCCCTTCTCCAGACAAACCAGGCCCAGCCCCACAGTCTCTCCTCACAAGAAAGATGCTCCAGTCCCCTGTACCTTGCTCACTACATCTAAAACTTTTTTACTGCAACAGTCCAAATATGAACTCTTTCTATATCAAAGCACACCAACAAGCAGTCTTAAAACGTGTACAACAGGAAGTGATATTCCAGCTTGTATGCAGTGGTTCTCACACCTGTATCCTACAGACACAGCAGGACTCAGATAATCCTGCTAATTGCTAATAAAATAAACCTTGCTTCCTGGGTTCTGTGTATATCACTGCCCTGTGAGGGTGGGAGGCCCCAGCACAGGGTGCCCAGAGCAGCTGTGGCTGCCCCTGGATCCCTGGAAGTGCCCAAGGCCAGGTTGGATGGGGCTTGGAGCAGCCTGGGACAGTGGAAGGTGTCCCTGCCCAGGGCAGGGGTGGCACTGGATGAGCTTTAAAGTCCCCTCCAAACCAAACCACTCTGACACTCTATGGTATTACACAAAACGTAGAACATGGAATTTAAAAGCACGGATCACAAGACCATCTGAGTGCTTTACTGAGTGCATTATCAAACTGTATTTAATACATCATCTTCTTAAAACCGATGAACTTTCTAAGAGCACATCCCAGATGAACTTCTGAACAGTCTGGATGAAAAAATCTCTACCATGACAGGTTAATTCCTTCACTGGGGAACACAGGGAAGGTCTGAGTGCAAAGGTGTTACCAAACAAGGTCTCCCTGACCATAGAGCCCATTTAGGACCTGCAAAACCACTTAACAGGGCCCTACTTTGGTCTGTACACCACAGCACATGAGTCACCCCATCTAAAGCTCCAGAAGCTTTTCAATTCCATCCCTGAACACATATTAGAAATGAAAAATTAACCCCAAGCTGTGATTCTGATAAGAACACATGGAAGGAGCAGCATACTCCTGTTCCCTAGCACAAGTTCTGTCCAGGCAGAGCCCCGGGGCACAGGTGACAAACAGCACTGCAAGGCTTTATCTCAGTGCACAGGACAGCAGGTGCAGTGCACACAGCGTTCCCACCTGGGCAGGCAATACTGCAACAACAGAACATCTGAATTTAATTAGACATGTTTTACCCCAGAACTGTGGAACCGAGCTGCCCACCCCCTTCCTGACTCGCCTTCGCTGTGCCACCCCTGAAAGCCGAAACAAAACAGACAGGAGAGAATGACAGAATATTTGGGGTTAGAAAGAGCCTTTAAAGATCATTAGTCCAATCCACCTGCCACAAGCAGGGACATCTTAGACTGCTTAGATGCTCAGAGCCTGGTCCAGCCTGACACTGAATGTTTCCACTACTTCCCTGAGCAACTTGTTCCGGTGTTTTAACACCCTCACGGTAAACATTTTTTGTTTATACTTAATCTAAACCGATCCAGCTCCAGTTTAAAACCATTATCTCCAGTCCAACAGGTGCTGCTAAAAAGTCTGTCCCCAATTTTTATTACAGACTGTCTTTAGACACCGGAAGCGGCTTTAGAGTCTCCCTAGAGCTTCTCCAGGCTGAACAATCCCAGTCCCCTCAGCCTTCCTCACAGCACAGTTGCTCCATCCCTCTGACCAACTCGACGCCCGCTCCAGCAGGTCCGCGTCCCTCCTTCCTGCGACGGGCACCCTCAGGCCTCCGTCCGCACTCATCCCAACTGCCCCGGCCCCGGCCGCCCGTGCCCTCCCGCAGCACCGCGGCTCGGGCCCGCAGCGGCCCCGCGCTCCCGAGAGAGGCCGAGCGGGCCCGGGCGAGCCCCGCGCTGCGGGGCGGGCGGGCCGCTCCCGGCGGGACGTTCCGGAAAGCCCCGCGCTCGCCGCGCTCACCTTGCTGAACGTCGCCGTTGGCGCCGCCGGGCACGGGCACGCTGAGCTGGCGCTCGGGCTCGGGCAGGCAGCGGCGGCAGAAGGAGTGAAGGCAGGGCAGCAGCTTGGGCTCGGCCTCCCGCCGGCTCTGCAGGCTCTGCGCGCACACCGCGCACGTGTCCAGCAGCGAGAACGGCCCCGGCGCCGCGGGCGTTAGCGGCGGCACCGGGCTGGGGCCGGGCCCCGCCGCCGCACCGGGCCCCGACGCCGCCTCGGCCTCGGCCTCGGCCTCGACGCCGCCGCCGCGCTCCGCCGCCGCCGCCCCGGGGCTCTCGCGCTCCTCGGGCGGCGCGGCAGTGGACGGCGAGCCGGCGGGAGGCTCCGGGCCGCCGCCGCTGCCCGGCGCGGCCTCGGCGGCCGCGTCCCCACCGCCGCCGCCTCCTTTGTTTTCCGCCATGTTTCCTCCTTTGAACCCGACCCCGCTCCGCGCACGCTCCGCGTCACCGCGTCACCGGGCGGGACCGGCGCCGCGCGCGCGCGCGCGCTCCCGCGGCAACGGTAGGGCCGGGAGGGCGGGCCGTGACGTCATGGGGAGGCGGGGCTCCGGGCGGTCACTGGGCCAAGGGCTGAGAGTCTATTGGGCGGTGCTGGCGGCCGCCCAGCCAATGGACGGTAGCGGTTGGGGCGTGGCCACGCCCCCCGGGAACGCGCCGGGAACGGGAATGGGGATGGAGAACAGAGCACCGGGAACAGAGCACCGAGCTGGGGAATAACGCACCGGAAACAGGGAACAGCACACCGGGCTCAGGAATTACGCACCGGGAATAGGGAGTAGCGCACCAGGCTGGGAAATTACGCACCGGGAATAGGGAGTAGCGCACCAGGCTGGGGAATTACGCACTGGCCTGGGGAATATCCCATCGGGAGGGGGAATAACGCACCGGGGTGGGGAATAACCCTTCCTAACGGGAAATGACTCACACAGCCTGGGAAATAACCCATGGGGGAGGGGAAAAACGCATCAGGAAGGGGAATAACCCACCGGGGAATAACGCATGAAGACGGGGGAAATCCATTGGGATGGGGAATACCCATTGGGCTGGGGAATAACGGCCTGGGAAGGGGAATAACCCATCGGGACAGGGACTAATGCGCCAATGGGGGCGGAATAGGGCACCGGGCTAGGGAATAACCCATTGGGATAGGGAATACCCATGGGGAAGGGGAATAGGGCACCAGGATGGGGAATAATGCACTGGGATAGGGATGATGAACCAGCATGGAAAACAGGGCACCAAGAGAGGAAATAGCAGACCTGGACTGGGAACAACACAGCGAGATGGTGAACAGAGCAGCGAAATGGGAAATGGCCCACTGGCACAGGGAAAAGGGCACTGGGGCGCAGAGCAGTGCATGGGGATGGGAGTCAGTCCATGAGGACAGGGAACAGGGCAGGAGCAAGATCAGGAATAATGCCCTGGGATGAGGAACAGTGCAGGAGGTGGCAGCAGAGCCCCCTCTGGGAACTGCAGACTTCCCCACCCCAAAGTCCAGTTTCCCCACACTGCCCCTGCAGGGAATTCTGGGGGTCCACCTGGCCCAGCCACCTCCTCCACAGCTCCCAGGCTTTGGACATGAAGCAGAAAGCAGACAAATAGCAAAACAGGGTTTATTAAAGGCATAGGGGGAAACACAACAACACAAGCTCCTGCTTTAAGTATATAAAAAGTGAAACAATTCACATTACATTTAATGGTGCCTGTAATACATTTAAACAGGATGTTTTGAGTCCACTCTACCTCCTCCTAGAATTTAAAACAAGGAAAAGAAATGATGGAAATATCCTTTTACCACCTCACACAACTGCAACTAGAGGTGTCTACAGACACAGCATCTCCTAAGTGTCTGGTTTGTAGTTTTTAACACATGCTGCATTAAGACAAGTCAGGATTAAGTCACTGAAAGTCTTGCTGGATATTCTCCTTGTTTGCTTCCCCATGCTGCTGCTTGATTTGTGAAATTTCATTTTCCAGCTGCACTATAGTTCGTTCAATCTCATAATTTTTACTGACAAGAGAGACCCACCTGGAAGGGAAAAGAAATAAAAAGAGCCTTTATGAGTTATTTAACAGTCCTCTGGTTTAAAATCAAAGTCAACCATTGCTCCAAAGCAAGTATAAATGCCAAATAATGATATCCTCGGTTGACATCAATGGTCATTTGAACAACCAAAGTGACAATGAGAAATTTTTAACCCTCTTAAACCTGAAAACACAAAAGATATAATGATTAGACTCATCCACTAACTGCCAATATTGAGATAAAGAAGTGTTTTAAGACAATTTAAGAAATTTGAAGCAGCTAATAAATATACCCTGTTCCCATCTGTTGATCACTCAACCTCAATAAATATAATATGGAACCAAACTATAAATACTTTAAAACACTTTCTGCAAAGCAACAGTATCCTACGGCAGCACCAAAGGATCACTCAATTTCCAGTGGAAGAAGAATTTCAAGTAAATTTCAAACAATGGAGAAACCTGTGAAGGGGTTAATAGAGAATGCCAATACTCACGTGGATTCCATTTCTCGCAGCTTAGCCCCAGCTGTGAGCTGCATGTTCTTCCTCTGCCAGTTAAGGTCTTGAATGTTTTTCCTGGGGAGAAAAAGATGTATTTTTATTTCCTCGTTTTTTTAGCATCTGCAGTACCTGTTGCTAATTTCCAAGTACACTCAATCCCTAGAAGTACTGCCAGAAAACATTTGTGTAGCCAGGACTGTAATGACAACATCCAGATGGACAAATCCCAGTACAGGGCTCACAGAGAACCCTGAGATAAATAAAAGGCCAAACCCAACTTCAGGGACAATGTCCCAACAGACACAACTGCACATTAAATTATCAGCAGTGAAAAGAAAGCACTACTACATTTCAGGGAGGATTCCACAAATCCAGAGCAGAAGTTCGAACAAACCAAACACAGAATTTTGAGAAGAACAGACACAATGAGTGTAACTGCTTGGGAAGGGCAAGGTCATATTTCTTAATTATTGTTTTAACTGGATCTTTTTCCCTGTGACCATGGCAGCAGCCAGCACATACATCTTCCTTTGTACAGCTTGGGGGGAGAGAAAGGTTCACTTCCAATTTCAGTACAAAAATATAAATAAGAATGACCCACCTCAATTTCTGAAGCTCTTTCTGGGCTTGTTCTATCATATGAACCAGGTGCCTGATGACAAAATGCAAGCAAAGCATTAAAAACACACAAGTGCTAAATCAGCCTAATCAGCTAAATCATTTCACCTGACATTTAACTTCACAGAGTTAAGGATTCAACAAGCCCCTGCAACCCAAACACCTTGTCCCAGCCAGTAGATCCTTTACCTGCTTCCCTTCTCCTGAGCTCAGGAACCCTCTGCCTTCTCTCTGAGCTACGTTTGGCATTCCTTTGGCCTACTCTTTTATCTAAGGCTCAGCTAACCCTTCTCAAAAGTGGACATTAACATTCTCTGTCTGAATTAGCCCCAGTGCTTCCTGCAGTCATACTCTACAAACTTTTCTTGGCTTTTGCAGCAGCTTTATTACGACTCCAGCCTAAACCCAGGATCTGTAGTAACTCATCCTCATTTCCACCACTGAGTTATTCTTTTACAGGCTATCACTAGTCTTAATTAACACTCACTGTCATCAACAATAACCAAGAACATTCAAGACTGAGATGTATTAAAACACATGCTGTCCTTGGTCAGCTTTGAGATCAGCCTCCTCTTTCACTCACAGCTCTCTCACAGGGGTTAATCTATTCCAGGCTACATTCTAAAGATTCCCCACTGGATTTACACACAATAAATACACAGAAATTCAACAGAGAACTTGGTGTTGAGCAGAGCAGCTGAGGCCTTACTCATTGTACACCTTCCAGGCGTTGCAGCCGTGCTGGGACATGAGCTCCAGGTTCTCGATGCGCACAGCCTGGTGCTCCAGCTGTGCCATGGAATTGTTCACACACTCCTGCCACGCCGTGATGTCGTTCTTCTGCCCGGAAGAGGGGGCGGGCAGCTCGTACCTGCAAAGGGCAGGGCTCACTTAGGGCACAGCTCACCTGGGCACCGGGCATGGCTCACCTGGGCCAGGCACTGCCCGGGCCAGCCCCACTCACCTCTTCATGCTGAGTAGCTCCAAGGGCTGCCGGGCCGCCAGGCGCTCAAACTCGTTCCGCATGATCTCAGTCTGCGGAAAGGCAGCGGTGAGAGCCAGGTGGGGAACAGGGGGTGATACAAGCGGGGTTTGCTGGGGAGGACGGGGACGAGGCACAAACGGGTAACGGGGGAGAGACAGCCGGGGCACGGGCAGAGACACAGCGGGATGCGGAGGGTAGGCAGCAACTAACAGAACGAGACGATACAGCCTTAAGCTACGCCAAGGGAAATTTAGGTTGGACGTTAGGGAAAAGTTCTTCACGGAAAGAGTGATAAAATACTGGAATGGTCTGCCTGGGGAGGTGGTGGAGTGACCATCCCTGCATGCGTTTTAAAAAAGACTGGATATGGCACTCGGTCCCATGGTTTAGTTGAGGTATTAGGGCATGGGTTGGACTCGATGATCTTGAAGGTCTCTTCCAGCCTGGTGATTCTGTGGGTACAGCGGCGGGCACAGCAGATGGGTGTGCGGGGAAGGCCGGGCACAGGCCGGGACTGTCACAGCCAGGTTACGGACTAGGGACAAGCGGGCTACGGGGGCGTGGGAGCCCGCTCGGGGTACGGGGAGGCGCTAGGCTGGGCTCTGGGAGCTGCTAGGCCGCCTCAGCTCACCTCGAAGGCGCTGTAGTCGTGTGCGGGCAGGTAGCTGAGGTAGTTCTTGGTCGGCCGGTACCGCCGCGTCTCCTCCTCCACCAGCGCCGCGGCCTAACGCACACGGGGCGTCAGGCGAGCGGCCCGCCCGCCGCCCCGGCCCCTCCCCACAGCCACCCCGGCCCCGCACGCACCGCCTCCCGCACGCCCGGGGCCTCGTAGCCCTGGTCGAAGTAGGGCAGCGCATCCACCACCACGTCCCCGGCCACCAGCCCCGGGCCCGACATCTTGGCCGCGGTCGCGCGCACTGCGCGTGCGCACTCGCGTCACGCCCGGCCAGACCGCACACGGCTCGGGCACAGACCCCGCCCCCCTGGCTCAGACCCCGCCCACTCCTGCCTGCCCCCAGCCCCTCCCCTCAGCCCGGGCCACGCCCCTCCCGGTTTGACTCCGGTTCCGGTCCCGCCACTCCCGGTGCGATTCCGACCCCGGCCCTGCCCCTCCTGCCCAGTCCCGCCACTCCCAGAGCGCTTCTAGGCCTAGCCCCGCCCCTCCCGGTGCGATTCCAGCCCCGCTCCCCCCTCCCGGCCCCGCTCCTCCCGTTGCGGCCGCGCCCCCTTAAGGAACAGAGACACGTGAAGGGTTGGATCGATGTTATTGATCCATGAGCTGTTATCGATCCATGGAGCTGGTTATCGATCCGTGAGGTGTTATCGATCCGCGCTGGTTGTTACCGCAGCACACGCGGAGCCCCCGGCCTGGCCCGGCCCTCCCAGGGCACAGCTCAGCCCGGCCCGGGGTTCCCCTCCCGCCGCTGTCCCGCAGCAGCGCCCGGTCACTTCTTCTGGAGGAATTTCATTTTACTGCCTGCAGAGAAAAAACAGCATTAGGAGCTTTAGGCGAGGGAGGGAGACCCTGGCACAGGGTGCCCAGAGCAGCTGTGGCTGCCCCCGGATCCCTGGGAGTGTCCAAGGCCAGGCTGGACACGGCTTGCAGCAGCCTGGGATGGTGGGAGAACCAGAACTGGTCCTTTCCCCCCAAATCACTGCGGGGAATGGGACCCTGTGGGATTCTGTGAGCTGGAGACACTCCAGGACTCATCAGGCTGAGGTGAACAGCCACACATGGCCACCTCTGCCAGCAGACACAACTTCTGTCCCCTGGGCAATTCCTCAGCCAGGACCAAAGTTAAGGAACAAATACTCAGAGCAGCAACTCCCACCAACTTTATCTAAAGATACAAAAGCTTAAAAATAAAAGAAAAATCTTAGATGGTGTTCAATATCCCCTGAAGCAGTAAATGTAAACAAGGGAATACAAGTGCAGAAGCCTTCCTCTCCTTTGTAACAAATTAATTATTCAATATATACAATTAATTAAAAAAAAACTAACAATGAACAAAAGTAAGGGGTCTTCCTTTACCAAGACTGCGAAGGATTTTGTTCATTCCAGTTCGTTCTGTCTCTGGAATACTCTCCAAATACTCCAAGGCACGAACCTCAAAAAGGCCTAAAGAGAAAAAAAAAATTAAAAAATTAAAAATCAATCACCAAATGAGCTACTCCATCTTTTAGCATGTGGCATCATGATTAACAAGGCTACAAAAGGAAATCCTGCATGTAGTGTGTGCAAGCTGCAGGATCAAGGAGAAAGGAGACAGATGCAGAAGTTCTTTGCTTTATCAACACAATTCTTTTGAGTAATTAGAAGGGCACAGGGCTGTTCCATGTGACAGAATTCCAACAGCAGAGGCAGATGGCATCATACTTCAAAAGGGAGTCTGTGAAGCACACTTGAAACAGGAAGGTGATGCCACAGCTACCTTTGACCAGGTTCTTGCTGAGCTCCCGGTCCTGGATGAAGCCTGCGAACATCTGGGTCTCCATGAAGCAGTGCAGGAAGTGGCGCACGGTGCGGGAGCCGTGGGATTTGCGGAAGGGCTCCCGCTGGAACACGCGCTCCCCCTTCTCCGTCACACTCATGTGCAGGGAGTAGTGCCCCACAATCTCCACGAAGAACTGCACAAAAGCCTCTGAGACCAGGGAGTTCAGGGTCATGTCACCTGTAGGGAGGACATTTGTCACTTGGGTCATTCCTCTCCTAAAGAAGGAGTGGCTTTTTTAGAGAGCTCAGTCACTTTTTGTACTGGCTGTCTCAGACTAGGAACTTCCAGGTGATTGATATCAAAGAAGTCTCAGCTCAAATATTCAATTTCCCAATGTCAACTTTCTGCTGCATTTGGGACACATTCGGTTCTAAAGCTTTCCAAGAATTTAAAACACCCATAATTTCATTTTCCCTGTCAAACATCTGGTGCGTAATGAGCTGCCAGCTCGTAACAGGCTAAGTTTAATCTCTTCAAGAATTAGGCAAACTACAGAAGACAAACTCTCTGGAAAACAAACTTTGTTTTTATGGAATTATATAATTTGCTGGTGCCATTCTCTCAAGCCACTCAGGGCTTTTTAAGTTTCTCACACTTCCTTATCTGATGAATCATGTATAAAACAGTTCAACTTTGAAAATGATCGGCCAGATTACCCTCTAAAATACAGAAATTTTCTACATTCTCTGAGAAAAACATTGTCTCTGCCACTTGGAAAAATATCATAAAATTCAAAGTGCAGGAATTGATGCTGTTGGCCCAAAGGAAACTACAGTTCTGCACACATAAATTGTGAAAAGATGAACTGTCAGCACACATTCACAAGATGTTCTCAGCAAGATCACAGGGAAACAGCTAAAATGCCACTTCTTAGCATTTATTTCAATTCTCTCATTTTTATCAACTCCATGGTAGAGATCTGCTAATGGCATAACACTTTTCCATAGAAACTTTTTCACAGAAAGTACCTTGTGTGTCACTCTGCCCATGTGACAATATTTCACTCCGTTCTTCCAGGATTTGTACAAGTGCAGCCTGGAGTTTATAGGGCAGGATCTCATCCTCATCTGATACCTACAGACAGAAACAGGACAGCCAAGGAAGGACTTTTGTTTTACTCCCATCAGCAGGAGAACCAGGGGGTAGATTAGAAATATTCATAACATGCCTAAAGCAGTTAGAGGGGAGTTATTCTGTGATATATCTTAAGGGGGACAATATATTTATCTTGCAGCCACAGAAATTAAACACATTTGCTCAGCATGCCCCAAGTACATTTTATTAGAGTCACACACACATCTGGCCACCACACATATTCAGGCTTATTTCACCAGTAAAACAACAAAAACCATCAAAGTCTGTTGAGGAAATAATAAAGGGTCTCAATAATATGGTTTAAAAAATCCCCCAATCCTTTAATACCTTTCTCCAGTTGCAGGCTGCAATGCAAAACAGAACAGTGAGGCAAGGAAAAGAAGAAGCAAATATCTTGAACTAGTAACAAAATCCCCAGTATTTTTATAGCTACTTGTCTGGGGATGCAGAAGTACTTTTGAGGAAGTTCAGCAGAGAGCCCCAAGTGTACTGTGATAATTTTTTTTCCTAAACTGTCACTCCTGGGAAAAACAACAACCCAAACCAACAAACACCCCCCAGCTGGATGAGAGAGGAGAAAGTACTGTACAGAACAGGGAGAAACAGACAGAAAGCAGCAGAGAATCTTAGGGATTCCCCCTCTGTGGATGCTGAATGTGAGAGATCAGGCAGGTATAAAACTGTGAAACTAAGTCACAGAACCTTCTCACACTAGCCTGAGGGCCTGAGAAATTATGAGGAGGAACTCAAACAGTCCTTGGAGAAGGAAAATAACCTTTGCAGGTGTTGTTTGTCTCCTTTTTGTTTACTTGCAAGAAATGCCCGAGGGGTGTTGTTCCCAACTGTCCAAGGATCGTGATGTGTTGGTTTGATGGCCAATGAAAGTTTTACCCTTTCAGACCTTTTCAGAACTGTCTATAAAATAGGATCTTGAAGAATAAAACATGCTCTCTTTGGCAACTAAGCTTGAGAGTTTGTGTCATCACTATCACTGTTCCTAATACAGTGCAACACCCTTCACCTAAGAAACCAATAGTCTGTAAACTCAGCTCAGACAAGCAGCATCTGTGACTTTGCAGAGCTCTCCACCTCGTGCAACCTCAACCTTGCAGCAAAGATTTGTAAGCCTGTTCCCTTCTCTGTCAGTTCCAAAGGATTACAAGGTATTCCTTCAGGCACTGGAGTCTCCATATGAACACCAGCTTCTCCTGATTTATTAGTTTCTTTCATTGATGCCTTTTCCTGGTATAAACTCATGAGTTACTGGTACTGTTATTTCACTCACCTCTTGCAAGAACTTATCAGCACAAAGATCAACAATCAGAACCTGGGGAGACATAGAAAACACACTGACTCATAACCATTATGTTACTATATAGATAATAAACGACGTTTTTGTTTTTTAAATGTGGGATGTTTTTTAAATAGGGCTATCACACACAAATCACAGGCTGCATAAATGCAGCCTATCTCTGAGAACAGTGACTATTATTTATTTTTGATAATGCTGGAACATCCTGACATTTATCTGGCAAATTCACCAAGTGGCTCAGAGAAGTTTGAGAGTTTATACTCAGACAGAATCTAGATATTATTCCAGACAGGTCAACCTCATCCCACTGACACTGTCTGTGTCTCAGATATCCTCACCTCTTCTATGGGCAGGTCCTGGAGCTGTGGCAGAGAGCAGGAGAGGATGCCAATGAGGAATGGGGTCGGAGAGCACACGATGTCGATCATGGAAGCTGGCAGGACGGGGATGTAGGTGTGCTGCCAGGTGAAGGGGTAAAGTGTTGCCACTGCAGCATGCCCACATTTAGACAGAGTGCTGGAGAGGTGTGAGAAGCACAGGGAGGGTGGTTAGTGTCACCTTCAGGCTGGAAATGCTCAGGGCAGGTGTCACTCGTGTACAGTCTGTGCATCAGCAGAGGCCCCATGCAGCCACTTCTGAACTCAGTTATGGGGAGCTAAAACCACCATCAACCCCAGATAAAGAGGCAAAAAGGAAACATTCCCTTATCTCCTCTTGTGTAAATAGCATACTCCAAATTCTAGGCATGCACACTCCTGTGTGGGGAGTGCAGAAGGTTTTCAAATGGAACTAATTGCAAAACTAGACAAGCTTGGACATGGGACAGGTCCAAAGGCAGAAGAAACAATAATATCCAGTGATAGCATTCCTCAGAAAGAACCACTCAGACTCATCTCTTACCTTAAGTTGTCAGCCACAAAGATGACCCTCCTTTCCAGCAGGAGAGAGGCAAAGACCCGGATGGTGTGGGAGACACTCAGACACTGCAAGAGGCACTCAAAGTCAACATGTTCCAGCCGGGAGTCCAAGGGGCGGCACAGCTCCATCACCTGAGAGGACACAGCCACAGGGAGAGCTGGAGGAGTAGCCCAGAGCAGGGACCCTCATCCTGCAGCACGGGGCCTGAGGTCAGAGCTCACCACAGGCTGCAGCTCCTCCTGAGGGGCAGGACCAGGGACAGGATCCAGGGAAGGGCTGGAGCTGGGCCAGGGGAATTTAGGCTGGATCTCAGGAAAAGTTTTCTCCCTCAGAAGGTGCTGGGCACTGCCCAGACTCCCCAGGGAATGGGCACAGTCCTGAGGCTGCCAGAGCTCCATGAGCCTTTGGACACTGCTCCAGGGATGCACAGGGTGGGACTGTTGGGGTGTCTGTGCAGAGCCAGGGGTTGGACTCAATGATCCTTATGGGTCCCTTCCAGTTCAGGATATTCTCTGAATCCATGATTCTACACAGAATCTCAGACAGTTGGCATGGGGCAGCACAAAAGAGTGCTCCTGAAGCTCTTCATTAAGAAGCAGGGAATCACTTCCACAGTAGATGATTCCACAGCTGTCCCCACGTTTCTGGGACAGCCTCCCTTCCAACTCCAGGATGTTTTCTTCAGACTAATCATATCCAGGCAGCACTGTGCAGTTTGCAAAGAGCATCTGTGCTCCAGAGACCCCAGAGAGAACAGGCAGCTCACCCTGACCTGCATTACCTCATCTCCTGCTCCTGGCAGGAAGCTCCTGACGGTGATGGTGCGTCCCGGGGCGGGGAACGGGGCCTCCATCACGCTGCGCATGAAGGGATGCACCAGGGCTGGGGACATCTCCCGCCTCTTCTCCACCTCATCCAGGATCTGCAGGGAAACACAGGTGGCCTTGGGTCACTGCTGCTGCTGACCAGAGGGGAGAGCCCAGCAGAGCATTCTCACGGAGAAGGCTCCAGCATAGATCCACAGCCCTCTCCCACCTCGCTTGGGACCCCTGTGAAATTCATCTCAAATGTCTGAACAATCAAACAGGCATAGCTTCCTGTGAGCAAAACTCTCCAGTCTCCTGCTACTGGAAGGAAATGTCTTGTATGTAATAATCCAATTCTCATTATTTAGAGAAGTTAAGAGGAGCAACACCCCATCCCCCTCACCAAGAAACCTCCCTGAAATGCTGTTCTAGAAACGCTGCTCCAACAATCAGAACCATCTTTCATCAAAGCTTGTCCCTGTGCTCTTCTGCAATAACTGCCCTTTATGTGCAGCAGCTTTTCCCAGTCTTCACCTCTTTATTTGCCCTCCTCACGGTGCTACAAAAAAACAGGGGAGATCCAACCCTGTCCCAAAATGATTTTCCATTTCCACGTCACAGAAGAAGAGGATGAAGGGGCACCCTCAGTAACACCAGGTATCAGAAGGCCCTTCCTTGCAGTAATTGCTGAAGGACTTGTGTATTGGCTGACAAGGCTCAGCACCAGTATATTATTTCCTGCTCAAAGCAATGACAGAGAGGAAGCACCACTCTCCTGGGATGAGCTGCAATCACTAAGCCTGACAGAAGCATCCAGTTACTCTGAGGAGCCTGCAGACTGTCAGGGCTCAAGGAACAGGCTGTGCCAGCTCACCTTGGAGAAGAGGTTGAAGCAGCCCAGGCGGCTCACGATGCAGTACACCTCAGGCAGGCGTTTCCCTTTCCCTTCTGGCTGAAAGGCAAAGCAACAGCTCTGCTGAGAACAGTGGGGCAAGAACAACCCAGCACCCACACTGCAGCTGATCTGCAGAATTCCTTCTGCTGCAGCCTCCCCTACACTTATAACTATGAAGACTCTCAAGGAACACCCAGTTCCAGGAGCTGGTTCATGCCCAGAGCCCATTTCACTGTTTCTGGGCAACATCACGACCCTTCTCTCTGCATCCCAAGGGCTGCCACCACCACAGCAGCACAGGATGAGTAACCCACGTGGGAAAGCAGCCCTGAGTCATGTCCTGACAGTGCCCAGACAGTGCTCTCTGTACGCCCCTCCCTCCCAGAGATGCTCACCAGGAGCTTCCTGCAGTACCCGAACCAGCGGCTGCCGTCCTCCCCCGTCAGCACAAAGGAAAAGGTTTCACTGGGGAACCAAAGCAGAGTCAGGGTTAAATCCACCACAGAGCTCAGGGGAGAGACTGACAAAGCACAAAAAGTCCTTCTGGTCATGCTGACAAGGGCCAAGGCACGATTACAATCATTACAAGGACTTTGGGATCTGTTCAGGATAAAAACTTGCACCCCATGAGCTTTTCCATCTCTCCTCCTTCCCAGCTGCTTCCCCACTCAGCCAAGGAGCAGCAGAAGCACTTCCAGCCCCAGGAGCTGGCCTTGGACAAATTCTTCCTCCTTACAAGAAAGGCAGCAGCAGCCCTCTACCCCAGCTCCATACCTCACCTTTCCTCCTACCACAGAGATTTCCTGGATCCTTTCCCCTTCCCCCCTGCTCTGGCTGCAGCTCCTCAGGCACACTCCAAAGCTTTCAGCATTGCCTGTCTCAGCCCCAAGTATTCAAAACCAAGTCTTTACCTTTTAAGGTCTGATGATGGGAACCAGTCTTTGGGATCTGGAAAGCAGAATTTGGGAATGACCTTTAGCCTCTCTTCAGTATCCTTTGATGGTCTGAAGGGATGTTCAGGCTGGAGGGGTAACAGATGCATTTGAAGTCACTGAAGTTGGTGCACAGCTGCAGCATTTAAAATACAGAAAGCATCTTCCTGACACTTCCAAAGGCTGATCCATTACATAGCTAATGCACAGGTACAGAAGAACACGTTCTGACTGTTAGCAGATTCCCAGTTCCCCCTTGCATTTTTCCTGCTGATTGCACCTTTGTAAAATGACACAGCTTTGTAAGGATGGAGTAAGGATCTACAAGCATGGCTATGTTTATTGGAAAATGAATGTAGAAATGACCCCTCAAATGATGGCTGGGTCAGCCTGCCTTGGTTCTACCCCTGGGAGATTTGAAAACACTAATAGGAACAGGAATGTGTTCAGCTTTTGATGTGCAGATCACTCATAACTGAAGTGCAAAACTGTCCCTGAACCACATGTTCCAGCCACACTACATGTGGGTTGAAATCAAATCCCTCAAGGACTCCAAAACACTTTCCATGCTCAAAGCTGACCAGAAAGGGCAAAAGAAAGATGTTCAGATAAGAGGCTCTGTAAGAAATGTAAGGAAATTTTACACATTTAAGTAGGAAATGCCCCCAAGAAGTGGAAAGTTTATTACGTAAAGTTGATTTTAGGCACTCAGCACATCCAGGCTATTCCAGTGTCCCAAGCTGTGACAGCACAAAGTGTTAGGAAAATAGAACAGCATTTTCACAGAGTAACAGTTGTACAAAAGCTTAGATGTCCCTAGGCACACAGCCCAAAGCAGAGGGTGACAGCAGATTACTCGGAAGCAAAGCTAATATTAGAAGGGAGATACCCAATCTGACACACTGTCCCATCTAAAGTCACTCACCAAAACACTTCTATTTGAGCAGAGGATAAATAAATACTGAGAAAATATTTTTTTGTGTCAGTGCCTTTATAAAAGCCAGTAAAGAGCGGTAGGGGAGCCCTGCAGTGCCCTTCCCAAAGGCAATGGACAGATTGGGAGGCTGCACCAGAGAAAAGCCAAATCTACTGCATTCCTTTCTTCCTCCCAACACCCTAAAGTTTGCACTTTTAGCAGATATTATTTCTGAGTAATCAGTTTTACCCACTAAATTAACACTGTGCACTCCTTCTGGCTGTAGTTCCTTATCCATCTTGTGAACCCAAGGTATTTACACACTTAAAACACTGTAGTTATTTGCACACAAATTCTTTAGGCAGCAGGAACTGGGACACTGTGGGACCTGCTGGGGTCCCACACAACCTCCCCTGAATGGATCTGACATCTCTATGTGGATGACATGCAGATTCCTCAATAATCCCTGGCTTTCTCCTGATGGCACAGCCAGAATTCCTGGCTCTGTTTTCAGTGGAAGGCAGCAGGTATAAACCCAGACAGTGACAACTGAATATTCTTCTCAATTTGGTACCACAGAAACACCAAGGCTCCATCTCAGCTTCCCAGCTTAGGACACTGAGCTATAACTCTGTCACACACTGGTTTTGTCACCCATTTGGGCTGAACAGCTTATTTCAAAGGGCTTGGTTTAGCTACAGCCCTTTAACTTCCACAGCTCTCCTGGTTTTTGGGGCTTGTACAAACAGCTTTGTCATTTTATTATTATTTTTTTTCAAAACAGTATAAATAAGCACAAAAGCCCTGGGATTCCAGTTCCTGTGCACCATCAGTGCTTCACTCCTTGTTTATAAAGGACAGACTGCCAGGATGACATTCCTGCCAGCTTTGGGACAGAACTCTCCTTCCTCTCCTTCAGCTGGTATCAAATACCTCATGGCTTCATGAAATTTGAATTACGTAGGAGTCTTCCTAGTTCAAAAAGGTCAATAAACTCATTACCAAGACACACATTCAAGAACTGTTGTAATGCAGCTAGGAAAAATGGTATGACCCAAAAAATGTACCCCCGAAAATGTAGAATTGTAAGTTTCTTTCCCTTATCTTGTTCTCTCCAGTTCCCCTTACTGGTTGTGTGAATTCCCTCCACCCCTTTCCCCCTGTCTTCAAAAAGGGGTGCTTATCGATACCTCTTCCTCTTTCCCTCCTGCGACCTCACTCCGTAGGATCCCAAGAAATAAAGCTGTAACTGCCATCTCAGCAAGGGAAGAAGCCTCATTTTTAGGTTCTTCTTTGATAAGCTAATCTATCTCCCCTGTCTCCCTGGCTGCTGCAGGGCAGACAGTGGTGGCAGAGAGGCAGGGGTCATTAGAAATTATAGCAAAGAACCTCCTGACACTACACACTAGGTGTGTAACAGAGCAAGGTGCTTCACATTCCAAGCCCAGATCCTGACCAGTGTAGTTTAGGAGGGGAAACACAGAGCTGAGCAGTTCCCTGAGCAGATTTTCACACAGCTCTTACCTTGCTGGGGAACTGCTGGATGATGTGTGGTGTGTAGGTGACCTCAGATGCCTTCTTATGCAGGGACACCACCACAAAGAGCTCAAACAGCCGCTGCTCCTGGAGCTCGATGAGATCCCTCTCCAAGGTCTGGTAGTGCGGGTTCCTCTTGGAGGCCGAGTGCCTCGGGCACCTGTGGTGACCTGGGGAGAGGAATAAATCCCAAACCAGCCTGTGGCTGGCACTGCCACACACCTACAGGGCACAGAAGAGGATTCAGCATTGCCATCAGAGAGGGAAAAGGCAGGGGTGGATTTCCCCACCTCCATGGGATATGGGGTGCCTGTGTCAGCTCCTCATGCACAAAGCGGATCTTCCCCAAGGGAACAAGTGACAGGAGAAGAGGAAATAATCTCAGATTCCACTGGAGGAGGTTTAGATTGGATATTAGGGACAATTTCTTCACTGGAATGGTTGTTAAGCATTGGAGAAGGCTCTCCATGGCAGTGGCGGAGTCACCATCTCTGGAGGTGTTTAAAACATGTGTGGATATGGCACTTGAGGATGTCGTTTAGTGGTGAGCATGGTGGTGGTGCTCGGTTGATGACCGGACTTGATGACCTTAGAGGTCTTTCCCAACCTAAACAATTCCAGGATTCTGTGATTCAGACAGGGAGCACTGACTTGGCAGCAGCTCTGTAAATCCCCCCTGACAGATACTGAAATTTCTCCTGCTGCCCTCATGTTCTTACATATCTCAGAGTGACACAACGGGGTACCAGGGAGTGAAGCCCAGCTGCACCAGGTCAGGAGCTGCCAGGACTCGGGGAGTCACTCCAAACACCACTGGGCACTCAGAGGCAGCTCCCTGGCCAAGACACCCTCAGGCTGGGCTCTCCTGACAGTCAGCACAGGCTCACAAGCACAGGCACAGCCCTCTGATGTCAGGAATTCCTGTGGCCCAGGCACCGTGACACATTCTAGACACTCTCAAACAACTTTTCCATCAGGCAGTGACTCAATTTCTGTTGAGATTCTTCACTCTCCACTACTCTCCTTAACATAAAGAAATGGAACTTCACTTTTCATTCCAAGTTAAAGCCTTTTGAATGTTTCCCTCCAAGTAAATGAAACACGTAAAATAGTTCATAGAATCCTTGAAAGATTTGGGTTGAAGGGACCTTAAAGCCCACCCAGTGCCACCCCCTGCCATGGACAGGGACACCTTCCACTAGCCCAGGCTGCTCCAAGCCCCATCCAAGCTGGCCTTTGACACTTCCAGGAATCCAGAGGCAGCCACAGCTGCTCTGGGAACCCTGTGTCAGATCTTTGTGTTTAATCTGTCTACAGATGGAAGCTAAAACCAGCTAAAACCAAGTAGGTGTTTCAGGTCTGGAGTTTGGGTCTATGATCAAACTCAGGACATTGGAACCACACAAATACCCAGGCTAATTCTCCCCAGAGGGAAGGACACTGCACAGCATTACATGGTAGGAATCAGGAGTGGAATAACCTCACTCAGCAGCAGCAGAGGTGATCAGGAACAATCTGCCACAACCCACACTACCAGCCCAGAAATGAATCTGCTTCTGGTGACTGGCAGATTAATGGCATTAAACCTCAAGGGCTCAGGGGAAAGGGCAGAAACAGAGGTTGGCTTGTCACAGTAACAGACAACAGGCTTGGCCATGTGGCCTCTGAGAGGCTCCCTGTCCCTGTCTCAGCAGATCCCCACACGTCAGCGTGCTCATCCCACCAGGGCCTCAGCCAAGGGTGCTGTGGGGACAGAACCAGCCCCTGTGATTCACTCACTTTTGGGCTGATTTTCCGTATCGCTTTCATTCCCACTGGTTTCACCTGAAACACACATAGTTTTCACTAGTTAGCCACGCAGAAGGAAGATGGGCAACACCCAAAGTTGGGAAAGAGAGAGAACCTGAGACTCATCAGATCAACATCCCTTAGGGCTGCCCACCAATCCTGCCCAAAGCATCAGCCAAAGGCAGCTGGAAAATGTGTTACAACAGATTTCAAAAATGTCATTACATCACATTACAGCAAATTTCAAAAAGCAGAGCTGATATCAAGCCAGTGCTGCCAGTGAATGACCTGCAGGTCAACTGAACACAGGCAAAGAACACAAACCAGCTGGTTGGTTGGAGCTGCTATAAAACTGAACCGAGCTGCTGAACATAGTAACTATAAAGACCCTACTGTGGCTACACAATCGGAACAAGGCACATAGACAATGACTGCAGTAGTCAGAGGTGGTTCTGATGCCAAGTGGTTTTCTAAGGAATTTTTGCTTTAATCTTTTTTTTTTTTTTAAAAAAAGTACTTTTAACCAGCAGCCCAGCTCTCCAGGCTCAGAATCCTCCACTTGTGACTGTTAAATCTGGGTTAGGTAAGTGTTCCTTGAGCTGAAAGTTCAATTCCAGCCATGAGTCACTGTTGTGTCAGCATGAGGCGGTGGTACCAGGCCAGGGACAGAGGAATTGTGCCACTCAAGGTGTTTAGAGCACAGACAGTGGTGCTGGAGAGCCCAATACCTTTCACTGGAGCTGCTTCTCTCCCAGAAGGACTGAGCAGCTTCACCTTCTTCTTTCCCCGCTTGGAATCAAAGATCTCCTGTATTTTTAGCACCAGCTGAAATCCAAAGCAGAAGCAGAAGTTAATGTGGGGGTCCAGAGAAGGGTTCAGGTGCCAACAGGAGGGCAGCCCAGCAGCCACCATCCAGGACCTGGGGAAAGCTGCACAAATCCTGCAAGAACCCTGGCTCAGAGGCTGGAGTCCTTCTAACCCAGCTCACTGGATAAAGAATGAGCACAGATTTCTGCTGCAAGAGAAGGATCCCTGTCAGCACAGCTTAAAGCTGACACCAGACTGTACAAGCATTCTGGAAATTGTCACACTTGCCTTCCCAAATAGAAGTGACAAACTGTCTAGCATCAGATCTCCATTTTCTATGCAAAGGCACTTGCAAGAGCATCTTATAAACCCTCCAGCACAGAGGACTCAGAATATGCTCCCCAGCATCCCAACTCCTTCCAAGCCCAGAAAAAGCAGCAGAGCTCTCTCACTGTAGCTTGGGGGTTGGTTTTTGGAGTTTGCTGCTATAGTTGGGTATCAGCTCAAGTCTCCTTAGCACAAGTGAGGCTGCTCTAAGCACAGGCCCTGTCCCAGGTGTTTTCTGGAATGAAAGGATGATGTACTCACCAAAGGAGTAACCTGCTCTAGCGGAAGGTGTCCCTGCCCATGGTGGAATTTAAGGGCCTTTCCACCCAAACCATTCTGTGATTTTGAAATGAAGACAGAACAATGGGTCTGTGGTGCAGGACCACACACCTGGTCCACTGGAAGAAAAAAGTTGGGAAAAAGCACAGCCCAGTGCAGACTAAGCCACAGACATGAAAGAAGGGTCAGCATTTTGACACTCTGCATTGCTGCTGGCAATCCTCCTTCCACTGGTCACAACAGCCTTAAAGCCAAAGTCCTGACACTTTCTGTGTCCCTGGCACAGCCTGCTCTGTGCTTTCCCCTCACCTTCCAGTGCCCCAGGGGCTCCTGACTCCCCACATCAAAGGCGGCTTTCACTTCATGTGAAGAGGGATTTACCCTAAATGCAGAGAGCAGGTCAAGTTCATTCCTGCCTCAAGAATTCATTAAACTGAACACAGGAGGGTGGGGCCCAGCCATTTGTCATCACAAATACAGCATAAAAAGAAATATATTAAAGAGAACCTGTTTGTTCAGCTCAAGTGTTTAACCCCCACATCAGCAAACCAGGCTTAGGCTCTCCGTTTTCAATCGATTTCTCCCCATTTTCGGATCAGACAGCCCTCCCAGCACGAGGAGGCTGCAGGGAACAAACAGCCCACAGCAGAGAGCAGTGCTCCTCCTGCCAAACCTGCCTTCTTTCCCTTTTTATCCAGCCTTAGCTAGAAGATCTTCATTTCTGTCCTGATTTTTGTGCAGCTGAGTCACCACCCTGGGCGTGTTTAAGGCAGCCATGTGTTTCTTAGGCAAAAGGTTTTGTCTTTTTAGACCCCAGTCCTTTTCTCAACCTCTCAAGCAATCTTGGCTCAATTCCTCATGAGCAAAGGGAGTAAAGTGCTCTTCCTGCATGTAAATTGTTACCAGATTTTTGGAATAGGTTTGCTTTTGGAGAACATTTTATTTTCCCTCTCCAAATGAGAGATACTCTCCATCAAAGCATTTTTATAATCTTGCCATCTCCTTCCTGATTTTCCAGACCTAGGGTTTGTTTAAAAACACAGACAGAAGTTACTTGATACTCCAAAGCACTTTAAAAGGTTTGAAAAGTCCTTTGCAGCTGTCCAACTCTACCTCATGGTCTTGTGCAATCTGAGCAAATACACGTGATTTTCAGATGAAATAAAGATCTGCTGAAGTGAAATGATTTTACCACAGCAAAAATAAGTATTTGCCACTACCACAACTGGAATTTGAGTCCCGTGCACAAAGTGCCACCACAGTGCACTGCAGCTGCCCTTCTACAGCATGTGGTGCCTTTTATCCCTGAGGGGTGTGAGCTGGTAACCAACATGAGGATCTAGAAACCTTCCCAAGGCACCAAAGGAGGGTCAGAACAGTCCTCTGTGTGAAGGTGGATTAAAAGTCTTCCTCACCCCTCTGGCCTCAGCAGCATAATTGTCTTTGCAGCCAGGCAGGAGGGAGAGGCCAGAAGGGACAGGAGGCTTTGTGAAATGCTCTTAGCCCTGAGACTTCCTCTGCACCTTTAAACTACGGAACAGCAATTCCTGATGCCAGTCCAGAATTCCAGGCCAACATTCCAAGTAACCAAGGGCCCCACAACTATCCCAGAGCTCAAGGCCTGCAGTGGAACACCAGAACCAGTCTGGAAAGTCATTGGGAGCAGGGGACACATCCACACAGTGTTACAGAGCTGCCCCTGTAGCTGTCCAAGAGCACAAGCCCAGCACCATCACACTTCCATGGAAACACTGGGAACAAAGCTTAGGTGACCAAGCACAAGGAAGGGCTTGTGTTCACACACAGCCCTGACCTCCAGGTCAACACTGAGCACTTTGTCTGCCGACTCTTGGCCAACAAAAACACCACTGTCCCAGCTAGGACTGGCACCCAGATCCCCAAACACCAGCCCTGCCACTTGGAGAGGGAATGGCTGGAGCAGCAGTGCCAAGCAGCAATCACCTGCCTGGCCCACAGCTCTGTGGCCACTTACAAAGCACTTGCAAAGCAGCAAGAGCTTGAAATGCCAGGCAAGAAGTGAAGTTTCACACTTGAATCTCACCCAGGGCAGGTTCTTTCTCCTGCTAGCAGCCTCCACTGCTCGGAACAGCTTCCACTCAGACAGAGTGACAGGCAGGGAGGTCTCCTTCCCCATCTTCCCTTGGAAACTTGTCTGGGAGGGCTTCAGCTCCAGTGACTTGCGACTGAGGAAGGGAGGCTTTGGGGGAGGCTGGAAAACAGAAGCAGAAGAGACAGTGAAGTGTGAGATCGAGCTTTGGACCAAGGTCACAGGAAGAGGAGTCAGATTACAGCTGGTAAATCTGCTCTACCGAGCTCTCCATCCCACCTTCCCACCCAAGCATGTCACCAAGTCTCTCTTGCTCCTACTCTTTTGCTCCCTAGCAGCTTAACCAGCTGCCATGGCTGTTCATTATTTACATTATACATTATTTACATTAATAACAAGCAATAAAACAATAAGGAAAACCAATGACTTGCAGTGTGGAATGTGAGGCTGGGGGTGAGCACAAACGAGGACCCTTGTGAGAATGATTCTGCAAACACCTGACCCTTTAATCCCCCCACCCTACCTTGGGAGCCCTGCTGATGCTCCGGGGAGGGGGCAGCTTCCAGACAGATGGGACCTTCCACAGGGGCAAGGGCAGTGCTCTGATATCTTCATAAGGATCTTCTTTTGTAGGACCTGGAAAAAGCATTGGATGGAGGGGTTTATGAAAGGAGATAAAGCCCTGTATTTTTTCCAGGGATATAAGTAGGGAGAGTGTGCAGCTGTCTGCCAAGCTTTAACAGGGTCTGAGAGACCTGTTTAGAGTTGGATGAGGTTCCCATGGACATCCTAACCCACTGCCATCAACTTGGAAAACTGTACATGGACTCAGCAGAACAAAACACTTCTTCCCCTGCAGAGCAAGCAGCTCTACTGCGAAGCAGATCATTTTGGCAGTGTTCACACTGATCTCTGTGCAACACTCAAGCAAAGCAATCCAAGAGCTAATAAAGAAATCAGTTTAACACAGGCCAACTCCAGTGACCTCCCATGACATCTGAAATCAGGCTGTTCATGTGCACGTCAACACCAACAAAGAACCCCAGATGGGGAAGACCTTAAAAATCCCAGAGCTGGGAAGGGCCTGAATGCACCCTCACCTTCACTCCTCCCTCCCCAGCACAACTGCCACCCTTAAACACAGTAAGGGCACCCCCAGAAGCACAGACACATACAGATAATGTCCTCGTAGATGTTGTCTTCAGACTGAGTGTAGACCAGCCTGGATCCTGCAGTGCCATTTGTCTCTTCCCGAGGTCTGTGGGAGCCGCTGGCTGCCGGCTGCTTGCGGAAGCCCTGGATGTCCTCAAACTCAAAAGATTTCCTAGAGGAAAACCAGTGTAACTTCTTCTAAAGGCACCTGCTTGAGTTGCTGTCTGCAGTCCACACGCAAGTGTGGCCCTCCTTGGGACCATCCAGCACATGGGTGCTCCACTCTGGGCTCACATTTCCAAGGGTTGAGGTCTAACCCCAAGCAGCAGCTCAGCCCCTCACTCCCACCCCGTGGGATGGGGGAGGGAATCAGAGGGTAAGAGAGAGAAAATGCATGCATGGGTCAAGATAAAGACAGTTTGGAAGGTAAAGCAAAAGCTCCACAAGCAAGGAAAGCAAAACAAGGGATTAATTCTCTATTTCCCTTGGCAGGCAGGTGTTCAGCCATGTCCAGGGGCTCTGTAATGTGCAACGATGACTTGGGAACACAAACTCCAGATGTCCCCCTCTTTCTGTTTCTACCCCAATTCTTACTGCTGAACAGAACACCACAGGGTCTGGAACATCCCTGGGGTCAGCTGTCCCCTCTGTGTCCCCTCCCAGCTCTGTGTGAGCACAATGTTACCAATACTTCCATCACAACTCCAAAACTCAGCATCACACAAGATGCCAAGAAGAAAATTATCCAAATCAACACAAGCACACCAAGAGAGTCCTGCTCACTTAATCTGTGAAATTTGTTAAGTAATAAAGGGAGCAGGAGGCTCCATGGCCAAGCACATTCTAAGCAGGTATGGCCAGATCCATCCTGCCACAAGCAAGAACCCAAACCATGTTTTGCAGACTTGAAGCAGCTCAGAACTAGGGCACTGCTTCCTACTGGCCTCTCCTACTCGTGCTCAGGGTGTTCATGCATTTGTGGGTTGCCATTTCCATCCACTTAGCCACTATTTTGAAATTAAGGCACTGAGGTCACAGAGGAGCTGGCAGGGATTTAGCCCATCATCATCATAAAATGTGAGTTGTTGCTGCACACTTTGCCACAGTGGAAGGTTTCAGAACCTCAAGCCACATCTCTGCTGGTACTGCGCACACCAGCCTAGCACAGGCAGCTCACCTGGAAGCAGGATTTGCATCAAGCCACCTCAGAAGGGTATGGGAAAGAGGGAGAACCAGCCACACCTACTACAACAGCAGTACCCACAGCCTCCAGCCTTAAGCAACAAGAGAATCCTCTCCCAGGAAAGCCAAACACGCAGCAGCCACAGTGCCTCAAGAGAAAGCTACACTGCCATCCCCAAATTGCAGCTGAGGGCAATCAGCAGGCAGGGAGCAGGCAAGTCTCTCCCTGGGGCCAGCATATTGTCACTCCACTCTATTCTAAGGTGTGGGCTGACTTCTGTTTGGAACCTGGAGCCTTCTTTGCAAGAATGTCAGCAGCAAAAGCAGGAACATTTCACCCAGGAACATCCTTTCCCCATGAAAAGAGGCACCATCACTAGCAGCACCTCCACAAGGACATCATGCCAAGCAAGCTGCTCAAACCCATCTAGAATGTGATTTAAGGAAATGTTTCAGACATGAGAGATGAATTATGTACCTCTGGGCTCTCCCTCTGATCCTCCTGCTGGCTATTTTCTTCTCAGGGCTGTTGGAGGATGACACCAAGTCACTTCCACTCTGCTTTTGCAGGGCAGCTTCCCTACTGGCACTGGGATCTCTACGAGCACCAGCACCCTTCTCTGCCAGGTAGCGGAAAGTCCTGCGGGGTTTGGGTGGTGGATCAGGAGCTGGCTCCTCCTCTTGCCCCTCAACCTCAGAGTAAATGTTTCTCAAGCTTCTCTCTGCCCCGCAGAAAGTGTCCACTCCTTTGATTTGCAGTTCTCTTTCCGTGCAGCCAGAGCTGCCTCGCTTCCTCTGGAGGTCCGAGGAAACAGGAGGGGCTCTGTCAGGCAGGAGGGGATCTGCTCTCCTCCACAGAGCTTGTGAGGTATAGAAGTTCCCTGGGGGCAGTGCCACCCCCAGGGCCAGGAATCCTGTTTGCCCCTCTCCTTTCTGCTTGGCTCGAGAAGCTGGGCCACCACAGTCCTCAGTCTGCCAGCAGCTCCGTGCATCTTCCCTGAAATCCAGCCCCAGGCTCTTTGGATCTTTGGACCCAGCCTTTCTGCCATTCCCTGTGCATTCTGGCTTCACTTTGGGTAGTGCATTGCAGTTGGGATCATACTTTACTCCAAAGTCCTTTGGCTGCTGCTTCTCCTTGCTGGGGCAGCCCCGTGTCCTGCCCTCCCACTGGGAGATCTTCTGCTTGATGTTGCGGCAGTGGCTGCGGGACAGGGTCTGCATGGCCGCACGGGAGAAGCTGCTGTCCCCAGCCGCCGTGGGGTGCATGGCAGGGGCCAGAGTGCTCACAAACAGTCCATGTCCGGCCCTGGCCACGTCCTCCCGTGTCCTGAGCACATCAAAGCTGGCACCACACTCGGAAGTGCCCAGCGCTGTCACCGAATCCGGGCTGGCTGCTCCAACCTGCGGGCAAAAACAAGAGCTGTCAGCTACACCCCAGCAGTGCTCCCCACCCCAAACCCCCAGCTGCTCCCTGGAAACTGCTGCAGAACATTCCTCCCCAAATCACATCCATCACCTGCTCAGGACAGGCTTCCAGAGCTCATTCCCCACAAGGGCTGTTTGTGCACACATCTGGGAGGGCAAGCAAGAGGGAGCTGACACTTCACTGGCTTAAAAAACGCAGCAGGCACAAAACACCCTGGGGGAACCCAAGCATCCAGATTCAAGGAAATTATTTAATGGCAGAGGAACACAGCAGCATGGATCTCAGCCAGCCCTTCTGCAGGAGTGCAGCTCCTCCTGATGCTCAGGGATCAGACAAATCCCTGTGGCACCTGAGCTCCCTACTCAGCAGAGACATAGCAGGACAGGAGGCACCAGGGCAGCTCTAGAAGGAACCACATCTGCTTCTTGAGAGAGGAGCTGCTGCTTCACAGGACGAGAAGAGCTGTGGTGGCTGGGAAAGAGCCTGACTCTGGCAATGCATCCTCCTCCCAGAAGTGCTCTCTTGCTCCACAACACAAGTGAAAACCTGCCTGGTGTTCTGTTTGTCAACACCTGACCTAAATTTGCCATCCAAGAGATGGGAGGGCAGTGGTGCCCAGCCTGTGGCCTGCAGCCAGGGGAGTTTCAAAAGGCAGAAGAAACAGGTGAGTTCTCATCTTCAAGTGAAAAATTGTGCCGTGTTTAGATCAGCAGAGAAGGAATGCTAAAGAAACACTCTGGCTTCTCCTACCCAGGCAGAGCCTGCACAAACAGGAGCTGTGTCCTTTGAGACTTCCCACACATGTGATCCAGGAGATGCAGCACACATCCTCCAGATAATCCAGCAAGGAATGCAGGTGAAACCACCAGGGAGAACTGGGGTGGCTGTACAGATCCAGCACCTGCAGGTCCAGCATGGCCTCAGTACAGACTGAATCCTGAGCCTTGGAGCTCTTTGGCTCTCCCTGTAGCTCACAAGGCATCCCCAGTATTCCCAGATATGCCAGCACAGGTGAAAATTCATCTTGGACAGAAGACAGCAGCTCATAGGCTCTAATGAGCCCCGTTCCTCCCTTTCTCTGGGCAATTATCCCATTTCAGAAATTCCAGCCCTCCAGCTGTATTTAACAATCTCCATTTGCAGTAGAGACAAGTGCTCAGCTCAGGGGTCACACTGGCTCTGGTAACATTGCCCTGGCACCAAGAAGTCTTCCTGCAAAAGGCAGGGACACAGCAGAATTCCACACATGCATAAAAGCAGAGGATCCCTGCAGAAAGCAGCCAGACCTGCTCCAGGTGGGACCAGGGGCCAGCATCACAGTAAGCCGTGCTCGGGTTCCAGCTGACAGAGCCTGGCAGCTGCCACTGCCACCCTGGGCACATGTCCTCCACAGCCAGAGCCACCACACCCGGCGAGCACTGAGTCACCACAGCCTGGCAGAGCGGGCAGAGCCAGGGATGGGCAACAAACCAAGCTGGGAGACAGAGGAGCTTAAACCTGCCTGGCAAGGGGTCATGTCCCACTCTCCAGGCTGGGTGTGGAGAGCCCCCACCACAGCAGACCCACACCCTGCCCATTGCTGGTGCCACACCTCAAATTCCACACCTCGGGGCTATCCCTGGAGCTGCTGATCTGCTTGGCAGAGGCATCTGCAGTGCAATTAAAAGCAAAGCACTGGCCTTGGCAGATCTAGCGCATGACAGCACTAGTGAGAAAGCTCACTGGTCAAGGACATCCCAGGGCTCCCAGGCTGTTCAGGGATGGTTTGGGCATACGTGGCATCAAGCCTTGGCTCTGCTGCACTCACCCCCTCTGCCAAAGTAGCACTGTTGCTGTGGGAAGAAGCTCCCTGTCTCCACAGCGTGAGTTCCTGCAGGCTGGATCTGCTCAGCCCATTGTCCCAGAGAGCTGCTAGTAACTCTCCCACTCAGCAGTGAATGGGATAAACTTGGACAATCTGCGTAAGCCCCGAGCTGGGGATATTTGCTCCATCATCAGCTCTCTGTCCCTCATCAGCATTCCAGCCTGTCCTCAGTGCTTCCATAGCCGCTGGAGACCCTCTTCCCACACCAGCGAGAGGCCCCTGCCCTCTCCTATAAATAGGCATTGTTGCCAAAACATCCTGAGCCAGAGCAGAGCCATCCTTCCTCGATGTGTGTCTGCATAGCCCTGATTAGCAGACAGGAAAGCAGCTTTCCCTCTGCTGTGCCACTGAACTGCTGTTCCAGCGCTCCAGGACACTCCCCAGGACCCAGCTGGCAAAGGACAGGCTCTGCTGGGGACAGCCAGGGCAGGACAGGGCTCAAACAGCCTCCTCAGCAGCCCAGCTTCACACCAGGATCCTCCAGTGCCTGCCAGGCCCTCAAACACAGTACTTCTGGATGCAGGACTGGCACAGGGAGAGGAAGCCAAAGCACCCCGCAGTGTGAAGCAAGGCTTTATCCACAGCACTGAGCAAGTCCAGCACTCCCACAGCACACACAGTCCATGCCCACAGCTGCTTTCATTCCCAACAGCACTGGCTGCTTTCTCCTCCAAACACTCCAGCTGTGAGCTCCTCTGGGAGCAGCCTGGCAAAACATCCACAGAGAACCATGGAATATGCTTGGAAAGGAACCACAAGGATCATCTGGTCCAACTCCTGGCCCTGCACAGCACTCTCCTGGGGCTCTGGCAGCCTTGGGGCTGGGCCTGGGGAACCTGTTCAGTGTCCCAGCACCCTCAGGGGGAAGAAGAACCTTTTCCTGACATCCAACACCATCCATGAGGACAAATGACTGCACACTGAGTAGCCCTGCACAGTTTTCCTGCTGGGTCCATCCTTGCTGTGCCCAAGCTGGGCAGCTCTGCTGGCTGCCAGCCCGCCCCACATCCTTCCTGCCACAGCTCACGTTGGGAAGGCTGCAACAAAAACTGCCTGTGCTGCAGCTTCCTCAGCCAGCCAGCCAGATCCATTTCTGCTTCCTCATCTCAAGCCATGGTCGAAATCAAGGCCTAATGCTCCTGCCCTGTCCCACTGCCCAGGACCCTGTTCCCATAGTAAGGCACAGCCAGGAGCTGAGAAACGTGGAGGAGAAGCTAAGCCTTGGCCAGCACATGGAATTCCAGCATCCCAGAATGGTTTAGGTTGGACCTTAAAGCTCATCTCCTTCCACCCCCTACCATTGGCAGGGACACCTTCCACTGTCCCATGTTGCTCCAAGCCCTGTCCAACCTGGCCTTGGACATGCAGGAATGGGATCCACAGACAACCAAGCACAAGCTTAAAGTTCTCCCTGCTCAGTGATGCTCCCTGGACTGTCTCTTCCAAAATACCAATCCAAGGAGGAGAGGAATGCAGTTTTCACCTGCCCAGGCTTGCTACCAAGAACCAGGTGTTTAATCTCAGCTCATCACGTGAGCCCAGGCAAGGGTAGAGACTGATCTCTGGTGAAGAAAGAGCACAGTGGAGTGGTATGATCCAAGTTAAGTAATCCTTAAATGCAGTCCAGGACACGCTAAAACACAGTTCAGGGACACAGAGCTGGCAGAGACCACCTGGGTCAGGCAGCCAGCACTTGTATCAAACACTATACAAATCATTCCTGTCACAGAATAACCAGACTTGTGACTGCTTTCATCCTGACCTCCCTTTCCAAATTCCTTCAGTGGCTCCAGTGTGCTTCCCAGTATTTCCAGAGAGGTCAAATTTATCATCCTTACTGCATCAGGATTTAGAGGAGATCAGTGTAGTTAAGAATACTGAATCATTTCACTGGAAGCAGCAGTTTGGGGGAAAATAATTTCTAGACAAAACATCATCCATTTCTGCCAAAAGACTGCTCTCTGATCCACACTGTTTGGAAGCTTCCAAAGCAGAAGAATAAGTCACGTTCACAGCACATGACAGGTAGCCCTGACTCTTTTTCCAGCCCTGAAAGCCAGAGAGAACACAACCCATTTTCCATGCAAAGCCTTGAGACACTTCCATTTCCTGAAACCACATTCCCAAGGAGAGAAAGCTGCCAGTGCTGTTCCAGAATAAATCCCTGTCTAGTGCTGAGGTCATGGCCCCCCACCAGCCATGCTGCTGGAACCCCCAGCACCCAGAGCACCCTGCAGCAGAGGCACTGACACCTTACCTTGTCCTGCTCCTGGGAGCACAAACACCGCCTGGACCAGCCCGTGCAGCTCTGAGGCAATCTCAGTCCTTTTGTGAAAGCTGTGCAGTCCTAAACCACCCCAGAGTCCTTGTCGCCAAGCCTCCTGTGTCGGTAGCCAAATAAAAAGCAGTTTCTGGTCTTCTGCAGCTTAGGGAAGCTGGCAGCTCATTCCTGCAGGGAAAGGACCGCTTCCAGAACTCTCAGCTACTCCCATTCTGTTCCTGTCCAGAACAACCCTAAAGCTCCTCTGAACAATTCTGCCACGCTGATGCCTCAAAGACATGGGCAGTACCAAACAAGCAGATTTTATATCAAAATCTGTAACTCTTCAGGAATGCAGTGTGCTTAGTCATTTCCATCTCGATACAAAGCTACTCTAACCACGAGGTATTAACTCCTTCCATGCTGCTGCATCTCCTGCTGAGGAGCAGTTCTGCCTCATTAGATCCACGGCCACAGCCCCTGGACACAGAAAATGTGCTGCTAATCCAAATTACACAGCAAAAGGAGGTTAGGTCTGGCCTCTGCCAGTCTAAAACTTTTCTACTGGCTGCCTTTTTCTAAAGTGATGAAATTCAACTTCTTGAAAGCAAGTTCTTCCTCAGGATATCAAAAAACCTCAAACCAGACCACTTCCAACATGTAAGCCCTGAAGGCTGCTACACCAGTGGACACATGGACAGAAACCCACAGTGTACTATTTTTAAAGTCGTGGCTTTTTAACCTGACTCACAGCATCTGAATGCCCAGGGTAGCAATACTGACAACAGCAGTTGACTCAGCCCCTACACCCCGGGCTGGCTGCCAGCCCCAGGAATGCTGCAGCTGCACACAAGAACTGAGACACAGGCTGGACATGGAGTTAAAAATCAAACACAACTTATCCTGGAGCAGTTCCTTGGTGCCACCATCAGAAGTGAGATTCCAAAGGAAAGTCACAAAGCCTGTGTGGCTTTACATGAGCCACCCCAGACAGGCTGTGTGGGGCCACAATCAGCCACTCATTCCTTTGGGAATGTCTCAGCAGCACCGAGGCAGCTGCCCCAGGAAGTTCAAAGCATGCAGACCAAGGCATCAGCAGAAAACCTCTCAGACACCATTCAGATAATGTGTTCCAGAGCTGCCCACTGAGTCATATCCATATTATATTATTACAAGCGGAAGACTGAGATAAAAATTTGCCAAGTATGAATGGACAGCACTAGGACTCAAGGTCACTCAGATCCTCCAGCCACCAGTGCTCAAATACACTTATACAAATATACATTTTCAGGGACTGGTTTTCCTGTAACTTCTCTTCTGCTTTCCTTCCATCCCTCGCTGCTACCAGTCCCGGCTGCCAGGAGGAATTGCTCCTGGACTAAAAAGAGGAGTGTCTGGTCTCTGTCACAGCCAGGTACCCTCTCAGCTAGGCCGTGTCCAGCCACGGTCACTGGAACAGAAGGTGTGTGTATGCAGTGAACTGGGGAAGGCAAGCGGAGACTGCTCCAGGGTGCCCAAGGAGCTCTGTAACCACCCGGCCCCACGCACAACACAGTCCAAATATCCAGTGAGACCTAAACCACCAGAGTCCAGCACTGCGTAAAACTGTATAGACTCAGAGTGGCGGGGGTGGCAGAGACCCTCTGGAGGAGTGACCTGCTCTGCTCAGCCAGGGGCACCTACAGCAGGAAGGCTTTTGGATCTCCCTGCGGGAGACACCGCAGCAGCCCTGGGCAGCCCAGGCTCCATCGCCCTCAGCGGGAGAAGCGTTCCCCGAGCTCAGAGGGGCCCTCCCGTGTGTGCGGCTGTGCCCACCACCGGACACCCCCGGCTGCCTCCGCCCGGCGACCTCCCTGCAGGCATCTGGACGAGAAGGAGAGACGAACCCACCCCAACCCCGGCTCCCCTTGCGAGCTGGGTCTCCTCCCGGGCAGCTGGAGCAAGCACCTGCTTCCTCCGGCCCGTCAGACTCGGGGAAGATGCTGCACCGGCCGCTGCCCGCCTGCCCGCAGCCGGGACACGGGGACCCCTCGGAGCCCGCAGCCCCGAGACCGGCCGCGCCTGCGGGAAGCCCCAAACCCCCGGGGCACCCGCTCGCCTTTCCGGAGCAGCCCCCGCCCGGTCCCGCCGCCCCCCGCCCCGTCTCACCGCGGCCTCGGCCCGTTCCCGGCCCCGCTCCCGCAGGACGCCCACGGCGCGCACGGAACCACCTCTCATTGGCTGCTGTGGCCATCACTCAAGTCGTGGTCCCGCCTTCTCTCCGCCCCGGAGAGCCAGAAGCCGCTTTTCATTGGTTAATGCGGCCGTCACTCAGGAGGAGGCCCCGCCCCGCCGCGCCCCGTCCTGTCTCTCCGCGGCCTCGGCCCGCTCCCGCAGGACGCTCACGGAGCCACCGTCCATTGGCTGCTGTGGCTGTCACACAGTTCGAGAGCCCACCCTCACCCCGCCCCAGGGCACATAGAGCCACCTCCCATTGGCTGGCGTGGCTGTCACTCAGACGATGGTCACGCCCTTTTCTCTCAGGGCACTTGGAGCCGCTTCACAGACGGGATTTTACTGCGCTGCCCCGGTGCCCTCACATTGCGGCACGGCCCCGGCCCCCTCCCAGTCCGGCACTGCCCCGGCCCCGCGGTCCGGCCCCCGCCTATTCGTTCTTCAGCCCTTCGACGATGAGGTTGAGCTCGTAGCACCAGGTCTCGTAGCGATACGCCACGCGGATCTGGGCCACGTTCGTCTTCCGTATGTCATTGCCATCGGGCCCCTCTTCCTGGTAGTTTTCACCCAGGAACCTCAGTTTCTCCTGCCAGAGGCAAAGACTCCGGTAGCGACCTCAGAACCCCCGCTGGCAGCGCCCGAGGGAAGCCCTGAGCCACGAGCCGAGCTGGTCGCCATTCTCAGGCCGTGGGCAGGACCGCCCCACAATGACACTGCGGGACACCCCCTGTGTGGGACAGAACACACTGCGGGACACCCCCTGCGTGGGACAGGACACTGCGGGACACCCCCTGCGTGGGACAGGACACTGCGGGACACCCCCTGCGTGGGACAGGACACACTGCGGGACACCCCCTGTGTGGGACAGGACACTGCAGGACACCCCCTGCGTGGGACAGAACACACTGCGGGACACCCCCTGCGTGGGACAGGACACTGCGGGACACCCCCTGCGAGGGACAGGATACACTGCGGGACACCCCCTGCGTGGGACAGAACACACTGCGGGACACCCCCTGCGAGGGACAGGACACCCACGTTATGGGAGAGGACACACCTCATGGGACAGGACACACTGCAGGACACCACTTCATGGAACAGGACACACCTCACGAGATATGAGACACTGCAGAACACCCACCTCGTGGGACAGGACACACTGCAGGACACATCCCTCATGGGACAAGACACCCCTCATGAGACAGGACACCCCTCATGGGACAGGACACCCACCTCGTGGGACAGGCCACACTGCAGGATGCTGTTCCTGGCGATCTCACACATGTCACAGGTGCTGAGCTTGAACACCTGGGCAGCAATGGCGTACTCCTCCATGAGGGGCTCCTGCAGCACAGGGTTAGGGGTCAGCAGCCTCTGCCAGCACAGCCCGTGTTCTGCAGGGGCTATTCCAGAGCTCACAGAACCACTGAATCATTGGGGCTGGAAAAGTTCTCCAGAGTCAAGTCCAACCTTCAACCAATACCCCCATGCCGACAAAACCATATCACAAAGTGCAGCGTGTTCTCATTTGTTTTAAACTTCCAGGAACCACTGCCCTGGGCAGCCTGTTTGGTTGCTTGACCCTGTTTCAGTGAAGAAGTTTTTCCTAATATCCTGCCTGAACATCTGCTGGTGGAGGGGGAGATGACTGGACCCTCTGCAAGTGCCACTGGCTTCCAGGAAAACCAAGCCCCACACGGTGCCAGCCCCACAGTCCCAGCCCCAGTGCTCAGCTCACACTGTACCTTGGTGTAGTGAAACTGCATGGGGTCATCTGTAGAAAGGGACACCATGAGCCCTTTCTGGTGGAAGTCAAGCAAGGGATTCTTGGCGTACTCCAGGAAGAGGCTGTTGTTGCTGAGTGGAGACATGGCAATGGGAATTTGGGCAAGGAAGTACAGATACTGCAGCACCGGGCTCTGCAAAGACATGCAGAAGTACCACATTAGGGATAAAATTGTGCACCTACCACCTCTCCAGGGTCGATCCTCAGATTAGGCCAGGTCCCAGCCAGGGAATTGTGTGCAAGGAGAGAATTGGGCCAGACAGTGATCACTGCTTTAGGCCAAGGAGCACAAGAGGCCAAGGAGCTGTCTGATACCAATCTCAGCTGGCTCCAGTGATAAGAACCATATTCTGTGATGGGTCTGGGAGGCTAAACCCTCAAAATCTAATCCATTGCACAGCCACATCCCCAAACATGCTTGGAGAAACCCAGAACACCACTTAACATCTGCCTAAAGCCAGGCTGTGTCAGTGTAAAGCAGAGGCACAGGTAACTGCCATCTACATGAGGCAGCTGTGAGCATTTCTGCTCTGCCGTGCCTGGGCTGCTCCTGGCAGCCTGCTCCACGTACCTTCTTGAGGTTGAGCCCGTGGGAGATGTTATCAGCTGTCATGAAGGCTGCCAGCAGGTGTGTGATGGCCCCGGCCTCGCCGCAGTGCGGGCGGAACAGGAACGTGTTCATCCCACGCTGCCTGGGCACAGGGAAGGAGCACTCAGAGCAGCCAAACAGCAGAGTTGGGTGGCTGGATCCGACTTCAGGCCCAGCTCTGCCCCTACCATGAGTCCCCAGGAGTCCAGCTTGACCTGGGAGCACATTACTCCTTCTCTTTTCTCCTCTCTGTGTGCAATACATGCATCTCTGCAATCTCTAAACTTTCACCCCAGGCCATCACACCTCATACCGAGGGCTGTTTGGATTGCTCTGGGATGTGATGCTCCAAAGACAGAGTGAGGAGAGCCCCACTTCTTCCACACTAACAATCAAAGAACTGAGGCAGCCCTTTGGCAGATCCCAGGCCTCACCTGCGCAGGTTGTTCAGCACCAGGATGTTGGCATACATGTAGTAGATGTAGTAGGTGTAGGATGGGTTCTTCTGCGAAGTCCACTCCTCTGGCTTTGGGCTTTTAAGGCTGAACATGTGTCCACTGTGCTTGGATTCATCATCCACACTGTCAAAGCCTGTGATCTGCTTGGCAAGGGAACAAAAAAGGTGCATCTCACACTCTCCACCTCATCATGCCCAGGCAGGCTCGCTCTGCCCCACCACGGCTCATCAGAGCCCAGGTCAGGCAAGACTGCAGACCTCACTCCTCACACCCCCCAAGCGCTGTCCAGGACTAGAAATAAAGCTCAAACCTCCTCAGGAGATGAGTGGACAGCAATTCACAGCCCCACAGCAGCCAGCCCAAGGAGTCTGACCCCTCCCCGCACTTCTGGCCACACCCCCCCTTCCCCAGATCTGAGGCAGAGCCCACTGATGCCATTTTCCATGTCAGGGCAAATACCCCATTTCTTGTGCACAAACAGGAATGTGAGTTCTTCCCACACCTGACAACATCACCAGGTGACACTCACGTGGCGTAGAAAGACACTCAGCTCTTTGTGGGCTTGGGGATTGACAGTTGCCTCAAACACAGGAACAAAGATATATTCCAGCATTTTCCCAAAGTGGGGGAGGAAATTCTTAGACCTGAACACATCACTGTGGACAGAGAGAGGGATTAGTTGCTTCCAGAGGGACAACCCAGTCCTCTGTCCCCACAACCCTTTCAGGGATTGAGAGGTCTATAATGCACAGTGCTCCCTCATCTCCACAGCCCGTACTAAATCCTGGGGACTTGGATCATCCACTTCATGTTGGGGGAATAGACCCGGTGGGTGTTGAACCACTTGGCCAGCTTGGCCCACTCCTCAGGCGACCGCCCGTAGATCGAGAGCCGGGGCTCCGTGTGCTGGTACTTGGCATCCTCCAGGTCAGAGCCAACCTCCTGCAAACCAGAGCACACCATGGCAAGGGAAGCCACAGCAACAGCACAATGTCACCCTGTTCTCCTCCTCTCTCTCCATACCTTGATGATGGTAGCAAAGTACTCGCCATTGATGGCATTCTCTGTCTTCAGGTAGAGGTCACGCAGCTCGCTGGCCCCCACGGGGTTGTACTTGTCGTTGAACTTGTCAAAGCGCTGGAATGTCTGCCGGCCCTGGAGTGGGGAGATCAGGCTCAAATACTGCCCTCACAGCTTGGCAGGGAGCAGGGACTGAGCCAAACCACCCAAAATGGCAAAACCAGGAGCTGACACAAATAGGAATGCACACAACAAGTGTGGGTGCACAGGGAAGGGAAAAGCCATGGGGGCAAGAGTGGCCCAAGAGTGATCTTAGAGTAAATGTTCTACCACTTACAGCATGGACATCCAGGGAATCCACTGTCAGGTCATATGGGTGCAGTTTGAGGCTCTGGAAAAGCTGTTTCAGGGTGAGCTGTTTACCCTTGGCGTCATAGACCACACGGTCAGCATCCACACGGTAGGATTTCTTGATGAAACGCAGAAGGTGCTTCTGGTTCATGCAGGCTGCAGCATGGATGTGCGTGTCCACCTGGGAAAACAGGGACAGCTTCAAGCTGGGATGCTCAGGTACCATCCCAGGGAGGTGAGCAAACCCCTCAGGTGAGCACAGGTGTGGGGAGCAGGGCTCAGCCCAGTGGGTGAATGCAGCCAGAGGACACAACTTAGCCAAGAGCATTGAAGGCAACACGTTCCCATTCACTGCTGCTGCTACAGACATGGACTCTAACATCTAGTTCCCAGGGAGGGGCAGGCACCATGACAGCTCCTTTCCAGGGTCCCTGGGGGTCTAAGCCTTGCCTTTTACCTTCCTGCAGTTGTAGAAGTCACGGTGGGGATTGTTCTTCAGCTCCCTCATCTCCTCCATCTCATTGAGCATTTCATGCACTTGGAACTTGGACGAGAGGAACTTGAGGCGCCGGTGAGTGTAGGTCTTCCTGGTGAGGGCAAAGGGCAGAACAGTCACTGGGCTCCTCATCCCTCTGCACAGGGACACAGATTCCAGCTGGGAGCCTACCTGCAGGTCCTGTCTCCAGCCCCTGAGTGCAGCTTTGCTTAAGACCCAAGTCAGAAGGGCTGACAAGGGCTGAGGACACTTGGGCAGCCAGGTGTGTGTGGGAACTCACACTGGTCAAATAAGAGGTTTTCAGGCTTCAGACACTAGCCTGAGCCTGTGGGAAAGTCAAGTACACAACTTTCTCTGGCCTGGGAAATCATAAGGAGAAATCCAAACAATCCTTGGAAGGTGAAAAACTATTAGCAGGTTGTGTTTATCTAACTTGTTATTTACTTGGAAATAACGGTCAAGGGGTGTTGTTCTAAATGACCAGTCATATTCACTGTACCCAAGTTCTGTATGAAAAGAGTGTGTTTCTAACAAAACTTCACTCTATGCCCTCCCATGAAGGCTCCGAGTCTCGTATCATCATTTTGCCATCCCGAATCATAACGATAGGTGTGTCAGCAGCAGGTTCCTCCCTCTTCCCAGGAAGGGGAGGGGGCTGCCCTGACCTCCCTCTGAGGCAGGGCCTGGTGGGTTGTGCACTTACACAGGCCCCTGTGCAACTAGGACCAGGAGGAAGTTCATGTCATCGATGAAGTGCTCGAGGCTGGGGTAGGGCAGGTCCTTTGGCTCATTTCTCTCAGCCGCTGCCTTGTCTGCATAGACATAAACTATCCCATCCTTCATCTGCACATGGTATCCCAGGTCCTCAGGGAGGTTCCCAGTGTCAAAGGGATCCTGTCCATCCTTCACTGGTGGGGTGAACACTGCAGCAAAAGGAGAATTCCATAAGGCTGCCAGCCCAAACCCCCCAGGCCTGCCTTGCTCCCCCCACCCCATGCAGCGGGCAGGGACACCCCACCACTGTGGGACCAAGGAGGGGGCTTGGGCAAGTGCCTTGCACAGCCCTTTCCTGAGCCCTGCCCATGCTGGAGCCACAGGAAGCCCCTGGGGTGCCTGGATGTACCTGGGCCAGCGTCACTTGGTTTCCAGGGCTTGCCCTCAGTCATGCGCAGGTACTGCGAGGGCGTCTTGGGGAACCTCTGCAGCGACTGCTGCATGTTCTTCTCCCGGATGCACAGCGCCCGGTACAGGCCACTGCATACCACCTCAAAGTCTTCCACTGTTACCTGCAAGGGAGGTGATGCTGAGGGCAGCTGAAACACGAGTGTGTCCAAGAGACACCCTGGTGCACCCAGGTGGAGGCAGATTTTGGTCACAGCAAGATAAATGTCAAAAAATGATTTGGGCTGGAAGGGATCCTAAATTGCATCTTGTTCCAGCCCCTGCTGTGGGCAAGGACACATTTCATTATCCCAGGCTGCTCCCAGCCCTACCCAACCTGGCCTTGGATGCTTCCAGGGATCCAGAGGCAGCCACAGCTTCTCTGGACACCCTGTGCCAGGGCAGCCTCACAGGGAAGAACTCCTTCCCAATATCCCATCTAACTCTGCCCTCTGGCAGTGGGAAGCCATTCCCCTTGTCCTGTCACTACATGGTATTGTAAAAAGTCCCTCTCCAACTTTCTTGTCACATATAATCATATCATATCTCATATATCTCATCATATCCTGTATCAAATCATGTCATATCAATTCCTGAGCAGGGCAAGGAGGGGATGATAAGCAGAGTCCCAGGCATGACAAAGGGAAGCTCCTGATTCCAAAACCAGGGAATTCCGATGTCACCCCCTCTTACACTCCTTATTGAAATCAGTAATTGGTCCTGAAATGGAAGCCAGGCCTGAGCAAAACATTAAAGTTATTTTTGGAGTTATTTTGGGCTGAAATTTAAGCAGGAACAACAACATGCACTTACCCTGTATGTCAGTGATTTTTTATTTACTGCCAGACAAATGTTTTAGGCAGTCGGAAGAGGCTGGAGTGGAGCAGGCTGGGAAACCAGTACTCCCAGCTAGGACAGTCATGGCAAGAGGAATATGCTTAGTGCCTGAGCAGGGAGGGACTTCCAGATCCCCTCTGCTATGCAGCCCCAGGGTGAGCAGCCCTCCAGCAGGTTCTTAGAAGCAGCACAAATTTAATAGGAGGCAGAGGAGAGGAAGGCAGGATTAGCACAGGATGTGATTAGAGTCCTGGACAGCTGGGTCTAGGTGACCCTGCCTGTACCAAGCGCCTGGTGACTTCCCTCAGCTGTTCTGGGGTCCCTGCATATACACAGACCTCAGACAGAGCTGTGTGCAAGCAGAGAGGATGTGACAGAGTGAGCACAGCCCGCCCTGCCAGCCCCTTCCTGGAGAATCCCATGGAAATATGCAGCACCCCACAGCTGCTGCTGAGGAACTCAGCTCTGGATCCCCAGGGATGCAGCAGGGCACCCCCAGCTGCTTGTGAGTACTGACTGAACTGGAAGACACCCTCTCCTTAGCAGCTGGTCCAGGCTCCTGTGTCACTGGCACTGCTGAGGGACAGGCAGGGACCAGGGGGGTGGCCAGCATGAAAAGGGAGCAGCCATGGAAGTACCTACCCCAGAGGCATAATCCCCAGTGATCTGCACCCGCTGGAAGTCGGGCACAGTCTGCTTCTGGGGGCAGGTGGAGTTGGCTCCATCAGTGACAGCCTGGCTGGGTACAGATGAGGGGGCTAACACAGTTGTCTTCATGCGGATCAGCTTCTTCCTGCTGTGGAGGAAAGGCTCAGGCAAACAGCCCCATTCCATGGTCACACACCAGGAGCCAGGGGCACTTCCCACAGCCACATTCCAGCTGTGTACAGCATGATCCAGCTCACTGGGGATCTCTGATCACAAACCAGATCACTGGTGGTCCCTGAGCACCTTAAACAGGCGCTGCCAGAAGCACAGGCCACAGGACACGGGGTGGCCACAGACTTTGGAAGTTGCATCTTTCCAGAGTCCCCAAAGTCTCCCTCCCCGGCAGTTCTGTGGCCATTGCTGTGCTGACACCCAGGGAACAGGCCAAGGGTGTCTTTCTGTCCAACAGTGGAAACAGTTGGAGAGGAAATCCTGGAGTACCTGAGAGATGCCCTGGGATTATCAAGGATTTATTCCACAGGTGTGGTGAGCTGTGCCCAAGGGCCTTGATTTATATCCCCCCGCATTTGCTCTGGCCAGGAGCTGCAGGCTGTGCTCTCTCCTTGCCCAGGCTCCTGGGAACTCACCGCTTTTCCACTGTGGCACTGGTCTCCTGGAGCATCATGTGCAGTGTATTCTCCTGGCGGGAGATGGGGCAGATCTCTTCCACATCAAAATGAGAGATTTCCCCCCTGACCTCCTCATCCCTCACCTCAGAGGCAAAGATCTTCTCAGCAAAAGAGCGCAGGGACTCGTCCATCTCTGCAAAGAGGAGTTCAGTGTCCCACAGGGAAGGGATTCCCAGCCACTGGAACAGGCAGGTGCCCCTTGCAGGCAGCTCCGTGCTCAGCTGCCATTTCCTCATGGCCTCTAGAGAAGACTCTGAGCCACCTCCCAAATTTGGAGCAAGGCTGGGCCACACCTGGTGGGCTGGAGACATACCTTGATGCCCTCAGTACAGCAGGAAAAGTAAATACAGTCCAAGAATGCTGCCAAAAGGCCCAGAGAGAAGCAGGTCCTTGGGAAGGGCAGTTATGGGAGCATGCACTGGGTAGAAGAGGGGAAAGTTGGCAAAGCCCTTACAGCTCCAGGGAGCCTGAAATCCACTTGCTGCAGCAGTCAGGGGGACAGAGGTATGGATGGGGGCGGAGCTGGCAGCCTGAGCACTCAGCTCCCACCATCCAGGGCAGCCAGGGAGCCCCAGCTAGGCACTTCAGCATGTGCATTGGCTGCAGAGGTGCCAGAGCCAACTGGCACAGGGCTGGCTGGAGCTTTATGGAGGACAAGGAAGATTAAAAGCCCTTCCACTGCCAGCAAAACACCATAAAACAAGAGCCCAAGGGTTCTGCTGGGAGGCAGCAGCTCCCAGAAGCAGATGTTTGTATGGCAGCACAGGGACATTGACAGCAGGTTTTGGCAGCTCAACACAAAGCAAGGAGAGATGCCCAAGGATGGACCTCACCATCGAGTGTCACACAGGACATGGTCACACGTGGGGACCAAAGCAAAACAGACAGAGGGTTCTCAGCAGCACTCAGGGTGCCAGAATGATATTTAACAAGCTGCATATTTTGGTGCTGTATCAAAGAACCAAAAGGTGGGACCATTCCGTGTAACACTGATGGACAGAGCTGGCACTGCCAGGAAATAGCATGATCTTCATTATCATGTAACTGTTGCTTGGTTCCAGAGATCATGTCTAGGCAGTAACACACAGAGCACAGAGAAACCCAGCAGTACTCACGTTTCTGTTCTGCTGTTTGAGAGAAAACAGAGACAAAATAAAAGCTGTTGTGATCAGCCCTTGAAAATCTGAGCCTTTTTGCCTTATCACCTCACCAGTCTTTTAAAAGGGATTAGAAAGTACAAGTTTAGCCAAAACCTTCCATATCTTCCAGTTATAAAAGAATCATAGAATCTTAGAATGATTTGGGTTGGATGAGACCTCAAAGCTCACCTGATGGGCAGAGACACCTCCCACTATCCCAGGTTGCTCCCAGCCCCATTCAACCCAGTCTTGGACACTTCCAGGGATCCAGGGGCAGCTTCTCTTGGCAGCCTGTGCCAGGGCCTCCCCACCCTGGCAGGGAGGAATTCCTTCCCAATATCCCATCTAAACCCACCCTCCTTTGGCTTAAAACCATTCCCCCTTGTCCTGTCATTCCCTGCCTTGTGAGAAGTCCCTCCAGCATTCTTGTAGCCCCTTTAGGTACTGGAAGGAAAAGGCAGAGAAGTTGTTGCTTTGAGGAACATGAAGAGGGAAGTTCTGCATTGCCTCGGTGATGCCCCAGCATGGAACCAAACCCTACCGCAGGTCCATCCCACCCATCCACCCCAGTGTGGCTCTGGCACAGATTCTGCCTGGCACCATCCCTGCTTTCCCTTCAGTGTCCAAGGTGGAGCATTCTGTAGAACCCAGATCCCGTCCCCCCACACCACCAGAGCCTGACAGGTAACAGTCCTGTGCTGAGGCTGAGCTGGCCTGGGAGGGCTCTCCTTGCACCTGCAGCAGGGACACAGGGCACGGCTTTCTCCTGCTGACCAGGAGAGCAGATATTCCAGAGACTCAGAGCACTAGGCTTTGCTGGTTTTTGCCCTTGACCCACCCTCCTTTGTGGCCCTCAGGATGGGTGCTCATTTCAGAGATGCTGAGTTCCATCCCCCTGTGGTCACAGCTCCCCTTATTCCCAACAGGAATAAATAACAGCTGAGACACTGCACTGCCACAGAGGCTCACTGCTGCTCAGACAGGGTGGCAGCAGCATTCTGAGGGTGCAGCCTTTGCCCTTTCCACCTGCCCCAGCAGTTCAGGCTGCAGCTCTGGCATCACAGCTGCTGACTCCCCAAAGCACAGCCTGAGCAACACACGCTCTGGAATCCTGACTCCACTAATTCATTTGCCAACAAGGTATCCCAGAAATGTTTAGTTTGACCTTTCATCTCTTTAGTGGATGAAAATTACACTCAGGAAGGTTTACAACCTCCCACTGATGGTGCAGGGCCAGGCTTTAACACCAGCTTCATGTGCTAGGACAGCGTGCCTCACACCACAGCAATCCCAAACATGTTGCTATCGGGGCTGTTTGGTGCTGTTATCACTCAGGGCTCTGCACTCACCTGTCACATGTCCCTCTGCACTGTCCTGCAGAGCCTGGCTGGCCCTGCTCCTCCTGCCCAGCTCCTGCTCCCATCCCTGCAGGGCTCCCCACATCTGAGCCTCACCAGGCTGAGCATAGATTCCTGAAATCCCTCTGAGCCTTTCCACAGGGATTTAATGGTGTCATTACAGGACACATTACATCACAGGAGAAATGATATTTTCCTTCAGTACAAGCAGAGCATGATTTAAACAGTAACACAATTTCTTTACTGCACTATCCAAAAGTGTCTCCAAGGGGGAAGAAAAATGCCCAAAGACCCCAGTGAGGTCCCCTGGACACCACACATCAAAATCTCCAGGGCTGTGGGCCTGGAACCTGCCCCATGGCTCCTTGGGCTTTCAGACCTACCTGGAATTCTCACCCGGGACATTGCAGCAGCGTTTGCAGAGCCTCAGGAACACCCCAGAGTCCCCAGGCACAAGGGACCAAGTGACTACCCGTCAGCCCAACACTAATTTTACTGCTTTCCCTTCCTGTAATAGGACTCTCCCACTCTAAAAGGACAGTGCAGGTCAACTGTGGAACTATTTAAAGGGCAGCCACAAGCACTTGCACTGAAACAGGTGAAAGCAGGGCTCAAATTTAATTAATCTTCAAGTCAAGTTTGCATTTTACACTTTGTGGAGTGTCACTTGGTGTCTGGCCAGATTTCCGCTTTCCAGGGTAGCTGCACCTTTCTAATGTGATCTGTGGGATTCAGTCTTTTAAGAGAGACTAAACCTGATGCCTTCTGTGCTGAAACAAAGGTTTAAAGGAAATTCCCAATCAGAACAGGGACTGTGGATAGGTTCAAACCATGTGCTCTCACCTGAGCTGTTCAGAGATTTTTCCTGAGGGGGGGATCTCTTTGAAAGCCTGGACTTTACCAACAGGGTTGCCCAGATGTCCTCACTTCTTCCCAGCTGAATCCAACAAATAAAAGGAAAGTGCAAGGAGTCAGAGTTTGTTCCTGAGCTTTTCAGGAACTGCCTTTTTCAAATTTTGTGTCATAATGTTGATAATTAGTTCTGTATGTGGAGAGCCACAGCCAAGGTGTATCTGACAGAGAGCAGCTGTCAGTCAAGCCCAAGGTGGGTCAGGGAACTCCTGCCTTAAGCTTGGGGCTGGCAGAGCAGCTCTTAGGTTGGGAGGCACCTCCTGGCTTCATTTGAAGCAGGTTGTTTCCAGCATGTTTGCTTTGAGGGTTGTACTCTCCTGTAGGGTGTCCTCAAACCTTCTTCAGATCTCACCTGCAGCTGGAAAACACCTCCTGTGGGAAGAGAAAGGCCAGAATTTGTTGTGTCCTGTGTGTGGCCAGGATAACTCTGAGCTTCTGATTCAGATTCCTGGTGGGGAGTGGTGGAACTGAACAGGCCAGGAGGATGAAATAGTTCTGATGTGAAGCAGAGTCTTTCCCTGTCTGTTTGTGCTTCGATTCTTGATGGTGTTGAAAAACCGCTCAGGAATAGGACAAAGCATTTGGGCACGGTCTGGCTCTGGTTTAAAGGGTGGCTTTAGTCAGAGCATTGAAAGGAACAGAAAAACCACCTGGAACAGACACCATTATTTGGAATTATATGGGATCCATTTTGCAGGAACAGCTATGGAAAGGTCGTATCCAAGAAGAAAGCTGGAAGAGGTGACTGAGTCTCCTGCAGAAGTAAAATAAAATACAGAGCTGGAAATAACAAGCCATGGATTTTGTCCTTAGGAGCACAGGAAACTTGTGGCCCAGCCAATGAAGTGAGCTGAGACCTGGTGCAGCTTCTCCAGCTGAGATAATTTCCACAGCATCCAGAAACTCTCTGGAAGAGATGTGCCCACTATTTGATGGGCACAACTTCAAAACAAGCTGGGTGACAACTGAGAAATTCTCCAGAATTTAGGGAATTTTACCCCCTCTTGCCTGTTATTCCCCAAGAATAAAAATTTCCCTCCCTCCAACCTGCAGAGGTGCAGCACCAGGGCAAAGCTGGGATGCTGGTATAGCTTTGGTTTCCCTCTCATGCTGATAAAATCTTCAGGTTCTAAATTCTCTTGCTCTCACCCATTTTCCAAATTTGAGAGTCTCCACACCACATTATTGTTGAATTGTTTCATTCAAGGTCCATTAAATCTGTCTCCTGCTTGTTTGCTCTCTCACAGGGGCTGTATCTGCCCTTGGGATCTTGGGATTCACATCTGAAACCAAAAATAACCTTTAGGATACAGAGGTCATCTTTCTCAAAAGAAGGAATCTTGATCATCTCTTGATCCCTCAGCTTTTTTAATCACACGGTCAGCTTGAGTGGGTTCATGGTGGAAATCTGAGTAAAGCCTGGGCACACTGTGCTAAAGTTAGATCCAGGGCCTGTGCAAAGTCAAGGATTGACACAGACAGCCTGTCTTCCCACTCTTTTTCAGCTGGAAAGTGAGTGATTCACACTCAAAGGCTTTGGGGTGGCTCTGAACCCCACACCTTCACCTCTGCGCTGCCCTCCTTCTGCCCAGCCCCAGCCAAGGGAAAATGGTTGGACATGGCAGAAATTTGGCAGCTGGGGCTACTGAGCAGGATCTTCCTCCTGGCCTTGCATCCACAGCACAGACAGAGGCCATGGGGCAAGCTTTGCCAGAAAATGGCTTAAATTCCTCAAGAGGAGGAGTATGAACAGAGCAGGGCACTCCTGGCTGGGCTGGGCCTCTCATCAACAGCATTGGGGAAACCCTCAGCAAATGGGGTCAGCCTCTGGTCCTGGGCACAGCCAGGATCAGTTCCCTAGCAGGAAACTGGTCTGCAGGACCAGGTGCAGGGAACAAACTCATTGCAGGGATACCTTCCCCCAAATCCCCAGGTCCTTAGCACCCACCCGAACTCAGGGTGTGAATCCTCCAGGCACAGGCAGTGCCTGCTGGAGCTCTGTGCCCCTGGTCCTGGGGGTCTGTTTTTAAATTCCTGGCACAAAACCCACGTTGGACTCCAGGTTTCAGATGCCTGACACAAGGTCTGAGGAGAAATACCCTTGAAGCACTTTTACTGACTGTGTGGTCTGATACAATTTGCCTTCTTGCAGGAGGGAAGGCAATAGGGAAGTGCTTTAGGAGACTGAATCAAGCAATTTAAAAGCCTAACAGAGCATGATTCGGGCACAGCAGTAACTTAATAGCTGGTTTTGCCATTGGAATATCAAATAAAGAAGCTTCCCTCTTCATTTTTTTATGTAAGTCAGCATGAGGGAGCCCACTGCAAAGAGAGATTCAGCAGCAGCAAGATGCAGATTGGTGAAGTCATTAAAACTGGACTCTGGATCAAGGTCTCAGGCCACCCTCACTGCTCACTGATACTCTAGGGCACACCTGTGACAGAGCTGACCCTGCCCCGTGACAGACTGGAGTAAATCCCACCCCACACACAGAGCAGAGGGCACTGTGATAAACTCTCTGTAACCCACTCGTGGGTTCTATGCCCAGAACCCAAAGAAAAAAAACAAAGAATTCCAAGTTTATTCTTTAAAAAAGTTATTTAAGAAGCAAAATAATTTACTTCAATTCAAACCAAATGAGATGCATTATTGAAAGCAAATAATTAAACAAAGTAACAACAAATTAGCCCTTGGGTTAAAAATCCAGATCCCAACATTTCTCCATCATCCTGAGGGTCACACACAGGCAGACACTCAAGATTTGGGCTTTTTGAGGAGCACAGACAGGTCAGAATGAAATTCAAACTTCCACTGCTCTCCTTCCCCCACAGATCTGAGGCAGCTTGAAATCCAATTCTAAGTCTGAGCTGCACTAAAAATGATGGCAGCTTAAACATCCTGGTTAAAATCCAAAGTCCTAGCAAGGACAAGGACAGAATTCTGTTGCAGAGCCATGCAGAAATGTTTGTTACAGACATTGGCACTTGGAAGTTCTGAACAAGAGCTTCACTCTTTTTTAGTATTTTACCTCAAAAGTTGTTCATGTCTGTTCTGCCCAGTCAGGGCACTGAAATCAGCTTGGCACTAGTGCAGAGTTGTGCTGTTCTAAATAACAATATTTGGACCAAATCTACTAAACTGCCTTTTCCAGGGACCTGTCTTGTGAAAAACCTTCTGTGCTTACCTTCTAAATAATTTTCCCAAAAGTTCACAGAGTTTTGTCCTTCCAGTTCTTGGCTGCCACCAAACCCAGAGTTCTCTGTGAGACAGCTGGAAACAAATTACAGCCATTCAGTCCACACTCCTGACTAGTACAACATTCTGATTTGGGGTTTTTTTTTGCTGGATTTGGAACTACAGTGATGGAGTTGGGAGTATCACCTGTGCAGGTCAGCTCTACAGCATCCTAAAAACTGAAAAAAAATCCTAAAAACCCTTCTAAAGGTTCCAAAGGTGACACTAATACAGACCAAGGCTTCTCCCTTTTCAGGTTTTACAGAGCCCAAGAGAAAGGGAACAGCAGAGAGAAGTTGCATTTTCCAGTCAGTTCCCACATTTCTGAGAATTCCCAGCTTTTGGAGCTACAGCTGGTACATTTTAATGCCAAGCAGAGCATGCAGAGCAGTGTGGAGTGTTGCTGTGATGAACCTCCATGCGAATAACTCTCCAGGCTGACATCAATCAAATGCCAGAGGCTCCCCATAGCCACAGGCAGCCGTGCTCTGAGCAATCCTGCTGGCCAGGAAACAAATTCCTGCATTTCCCAAGAAATCAAACCCCACCCATGGATCTGGATGACAGAATGTCATCAGTTCAGTGTCCTCACAAACTCCACACTGCCCCTTCCTGCTGGCTCTGTGTGACCAGATGTGCATCCCAACAGCTTGTCCTCATTTCCCAGGGGTGTTTTCATTAACTGGCCACCCCTGTGCCACTAACCTCCTTAAGAGCAGACCCTCATCTCCTGCCACAGGGAAAGCTTTCACAGAAAACTCTTCCTGACAAAGCTTTCTCAACCCTGGCTGTGCAGTGGTGGCAGCTCTGTCACGTTTAACCTGCAGCACAAGATCAGTCAAGGAATGGTTTGGGCTGGAAGGGGCCTTAAAGGTCATCCCATAGGTCACACCTTCCACTGCCCCAGGTTGCTCCATCCTGGCCTTGAACACTTCCAGGGATGGGGCAGCCACAGATTCTCTGGGCAACAAGAAACTGAACTTGAGCCACAGGCAATTCTGCCCCACCACTGTGTGTATATTGCTGGAAAATAATATTTTACGTTAAATTTTTTGTGGGTTTAATTCTTATCAGTCATGTCAGTCAAAGTTAAAATAAATTGAAAAAAAGTATTTATAAGGATTATCACAGATAAAGAAAATATGGTGCAGATTGATCCTCTTCATTGCCAGAAGAGAATTAAGACTGTAAGTAGTGAAGGAAGCAATATTAAAAGGAAAAAATTCCTCTCTCTCTGTTTACTGATTTCTAATCTCCATTTGAAATTGAGCACTCCAAATTAAGATGTGTGACTGACACCAACAACCTGAAACTGAGCCTCCTGCAATTCACCTGCTCTGCTGGCCTGGCACTGCCCAAATGCTCCCTCTGTTGGCTGAGGGCTCCTTCCTGCTCCCCCTGGGAGCTGGGGATTCAGCTCTGCTGCCTGGGCAGTCCCAGCAGCACAAGGGCCAGGGGAGGAGGACACGGCACTCCAAGGATGGTGCTGGAGGTTCTGCAGCACTGACCACACCTGTGCAGCCAGCTAAGGAGGGGAGGGTGTTTTGTTCTGGGAAGAACTCACTCAGCTCACAATTTCCTCAGCTGGAGGCTGTCAGAGAGAGCCCAGAATTCCCCCCAGTCTGTCCCACACCTTCCCTGAGCAATCACTGGACTCATTTCCCTCCTCACTTTGCAAGGATGCTGTGATCAGAAGCTGGCTCAGGTGTCTGGGGCAGGTCCTTCTCCCCTCCATCACACAATCCCAGACTGGTTTGGGTTGGAAGGGACCTTAAAGCTCGGTTCATTCCACCCCTGGCATGGCAGGGACACCTCCCCCTATCCCAGGCTGCTCCAAGTCCCGTCCAACCTGGCCTTGGGCACCTCCAGGGATGGAGCAGCCACTTTCTGCACCCCTGACAGAGTCAACCCCAACCACCCACACTCCCTCCCTGACAAGGAAACTCCAGCTCCATTTTACAGTCTAAAGACATTTTGAAGAGACTCTTTACAGTCTGTGGTAAGAAAATAATTCAGAATAAAACGATCTGCAAGTTACAGAGAGAGCTGAATAGCAGCTGTCCAAAGCAACCTCCAGTTACCAGATTAATTAGTGAGAAGCTGCCCAGAAATGTTGGCAGTTCATGTTAAAAACGAACAGCTGACATGTTTGGTCCAACTTGGAAGAGATCTGAATGCTGCAGGAAAACAATACAGAATATAAACTGTTCCACCCACAAAGAAAGTAAAACACAGATGCAGTGTGTTCCCTTGTTTAAAAGTCTCACAAGTGCCTGCTGGACCTTCCAGCCTCCAAATTCCTGCTGGAGGATCCTGTCAGGCACAGATCACCCACACCACACTTGCCTGCTTGAGACCATGAGCTCCCAAGAAATTCCAGTCCTTGGGGTTTTCCTCAACCCAAGGGACAACTTCAAATCTTCTTAGCAAACAGGCACTTAGTTAGGAAAGGTTTTCCTTTTTATTACAGAAATGGAGGATCAGGGAGGTGGCACTCCTGGCACTGGAGATGTTGCACTTTTGCTGTACAGGTGCACAGAGAGCAGACACCCAGCTGAGAGGGGACAGGGGCACTCCTGGTGGCACAACCCCGTGTGACATCACTCTGTGCCACTCCTCTGACAGCACTGCACGGAATCCAACAGACAGGGGACACACAGCACTTCTAGCTTTTACTCTAGAGGTAAAGTGTCATCTTTTTTCACAGCATTTAGTCTCTATAGTTCACTTTTGTGTCTGGTTTTCTTCTTGAACAAACCCAGGTAACACAGTGAGAAAAGAATCCCAGCACATCCAGAGATGCTGCTGCTCCGTGAGCTGAGCAGGGAGGTAGATGCCACGGGTGTTCTCTTCAGATGGAGCACGGAGAAGGACCTTGTGCTAATTAACTCTGGTGCCCAGAATCTGTCACTGGCACCGAAACACTGCAGGGATCAGCAGGAGAGGCAGCACAGGAGATCGAGGCTCATCCAGCAGCTGCACCTGAACCACGTTTGCTTGGCATCTGGAACAGAAAGGCACCTCCAATTAGCACTAATTAGCTCTGTCCCGCTCTGGGGTGGATGTGCAGTGCAGCAGTGCAAGTCCTGAGCTGGTCTGTCAGTTTTCATAGTCATGAGCAACATCTTTCAGGGAACTGCTGAAAGGAATTTCCCTCAGTTGGGAACTCAGATTTCATTATCTGCACCTTTTTATTTGTTTAATCCTAGAATCAGCACATTCCAGAGGAACACAGCTCGAGGGAAGCTGTGCAGGAGTCAATCACTCAGGAGCATGCTGCTCTGTCAAGGTGCTTCTTCAGAAATTACATGTTCTCCAAACAGTCCAAATGGTTTCCCAAAGGAAGCAGAGGAAAAGGAGACAGAAAGGAATGACACAGAAAATCACACAATTGAAATTGGTGGAAATCATGGAATGTTTTGGGCTGGAAGCAGCCTTAAAGATCATCTTGTTCCATCCACCCATCAGCCAAAAGGGTGACGTGAATGAAAATTCCTTTCCTTAAGCTCTGTCACCAACTTAAGAAGGGAATTTTTCTTTTTTGAGCATTAAAACAGTGTAGGATCCAAATCTCTGGGAATCCATAGGTTGTTTAATAGGGGAAAACCCCACCTACAGCAACCAGCATTTCTAAGCCACACCTATCAACTGCTGAAAGGCAAAGAGACAAGAAGCCAGCGGAGGAGTGGAGTTCCAGCTCACCTTTTCACATGACAAGGCAGGACAATCCCATGCAGCCCTGGTTCCCATCCTCGCTGCTGTTGAGCTTCTTCATCCGGTACTGCCGGATCTCTCTCACCAAGGTGTAAAAAGCATCTTCCACACCCTGAGTGCAAACACAAGACCAGGTATTTTATTCCCTGAAGCTTTTGAAATCACTGAGCTGTCCATCCCAGAGCCCCTTACTGGACTTGAAAGACACAATTCTACAGGAAGAGCAGCACCCAACTGTTGGGGACAGAAGCAGAAAATGTGCCCTTACCTGTGGTGCCTGGCTCTGACAGCAAAGAGAGCTCTGAGCTTCACATAACACCATGGAGACAACTTTTAAAGTAGAGAAACTGGGAATGAGGGTGTGTAGGTTAAATAGAGTTTTCTTGAGTCACTGGGTGAGAGAGTTAGAGTTTAGGGTTTAAGCTATATTAGAGAATAAGAGAAAATATGGAGGATTTAGGGCATTGTCCCTTTCTCCTTCTTTCTTCATCTTCTTCTAAGGGTTTTTGGGTAATAATGAGTGACTGGATAAAGAAATCTGCAGTGCAGCACACAGGTGTCATTGGGTCACTAAGAAAAATAACTTACTTGGCATTTAATTATTGGACAAAGAGACACATAAAATACCTTGGAGAGATTCTTTACTGTCCGTTTTGCACCTCTCTAACTTAGTGTGAAGAGCTATAATATATATATATATTATATATATATATATATAATATATATATAATATAGATAAGGAAAGAATAAACAACCAAGCCCAAACATGAGAAAACAGCCTCTGTCTCATCAATCTCAGTCCTGGGAAAAGGAACCCAGCCACCAGTGTCACCATGACACACAATTATCCCATGGTTACTAAGGGGAAGAAACCCATATGGATGTCCCAAACCATCTCCTTACACTCCTGCCTCCTCCTGGGGGAACAACCACTAAAATAAACATGGAATACTGTATTTCAGGGAGGTTCCATGCAGGAAACAAGCTGCTCCTTGCCTAATTTTAGGATTCTTAGAGTTTAACTCTTTAGGATTTTCTGTCTGCTGCTCAATAGTTGCACTTTCCCTGCTCCATTCCCGTGCTGCAGGCAGAGCAGGGCTGGCTGGACAGGCCCACATGGCCAAGGAGGCTTTGGAGAAGCCCATTAGTCCAGTCTGGGGAATTCTGTGTGCAATCATAATCTGCTAATTGGCTTTCATTAATGAGCCAAGAGAACCAAGCAGGTCTGGGGCGAGCGAGCTCAGCCTCTGACACTCCCCAGGGAGAGCAGCTGAGACTCTGCTGCTCTTCCTGCAGCTGAAATTGGCTGGAATCAAATTTTTAACAAAAGCTGAAGCAGTAGAAAGTAGCTGGGTTCCTTTTTTCTTCTGTGTGTTTTGTGAGACTTTATAAGAAGGGTATTGATTTATTAAAATTAAAATGTGGTTTTTATTTAAGAGATAAGTATTGTTTTTTAGGAATTATTCTGTGGGCATTTGTTTCTTATTGGGAGGTTTTTTATGGTTTTGGAGGTTTATTAAGAGGGGTTTTGGGTGGTTGTATTTATTGAATGTTTCAATAGTAAATGTGAATTTTTTTATCTTTTTTTTGGGCACGTGCTATTTTTTTTCTTGTTACGTAATTTTCCACAAAACCACTGTAGGTCTCTTTATCTCTACATTTACCGGTTTTAGTTAATTATTCTGAGTATTTATTTTTTCCCTAGTTAGTTTTGAAGTTTTATTTAGTAACTTCAGAGGAGTTGCAATTATTTTATTCTCTATGTTATTTACCAATATGACCCACTTGAAAGGAAGTCAGGATGAGTCTAAAGTGATTCCTGCACTGGCCCAGCCCAGAACTCTTTCAAGCTAAGAGTGAGTGGGGAGAAATAAAAGCTAAAAATTGCAAAGGGATTGAAAAATGCTTCTCTTGTAAATAAGGCACACGGGAAAACGCCATTCCTGCATTTCCCACAAAGCAGTCAGCCCCTGGGGGAGCCCCTCACCTGTCTCGTTTTTGCAGAGGTCTCTATGAAGGGGATTCCGTAGCTTTTTGCCAATTCTTGGGCCTGTTTTGTGTCCACTGTTCTTGTGGGCAGATCACATTTGTTCCCCACCAGCACCATGGGCACATCATCTGAGTCCTTCACTCTCTTGATCTGTTCTCTTTAGGAAGACAAATTAAAAAAAAAAAAATAGGAACTATTTTCTAAGTATAAAAACTGGTTTAGTTCATATTCAAACAACCTCGTACCACAAAAACATATTAAAGGTGAGCTGGGCCTCAGGGGTCAGCAGGATGGCCGAGCACTTTATGAGCTTTGTTTTGTGTCCGTGGATAACTCCACCCTGGATTTCTCACCCATTTTCTGTAGGTGTAAATGGCTTCTGATTCACAGAATCCCAGAACAGCTGGGGCTGGAAGGGCTCTCTGGAGATCACCCAGTCCAACCCCTTTGCCAAGAGAAGATCTCCTGAAGCAGGTGACCACATCCTGCTGGGTTACAGATGTGTCCAGAGAGGAGACTCCACAACTCCCTGGGCAGCTGCTCCAGGGCTCTGCTGCCCTCAGAGAAAGAGGTTTTTCCTCATGTTGAGGTAGAACTTCTTGGGGTTTAGTTTATGGCCACTGCTCTTTGTCCTGTCCCTGGGCACCACGGAAAAGAGTCTGACACTTGGCATCCCTTGGAGATGTTTATAGAGACTGATGATTAACACAAAAAAAAACCCTAAAAATCATCCCAGTCTTAACTGACTGAAGGTGGTGATGAGGCCCTGGCACAGGGTGCCCAGAGCAGCTGTGGCTGCCCCTGGACCCCTGGAAGTGTCCAAGGTCAGGCTGGACATTGGGGCTGGAGCACCCTGGGACAGTGGAAGGTGTCCCTGCCATGGCAGGGCTGGCACTGGATGGGCTTTAAGAGTCTCTTCCAACCCACCACTGTCTGTGATTCTGTGCATTGGCACAGAACAGCAACAAAACTTTCTGAAAGAAGTGAGAGATTTAACATTTGTCTGTTACTGAGCCTCCACTGAGGCACTTGAGTGCTTCATTTGCCAGCGTCCCTGCCCTGCCCCATGCTCGCTGCTCATGGGGCAGCCCCAGCTGTACCTGTAGAGGTTGATATCAGCGAAGGATTTGCTGTTGTTGATGGCAAAGACGCAGAGGAAGCCCTCTCCTGTCCTCATGTACTGGTCCCTCATGGCGCTGTACTCCTCCTGCCCCGCCGTGTCCAGGATGTCCAGCAGGCACGTCTCGCCATCGATCACCACCTGCTTGCGGTACGAGTCCTGCAACACACGGCACCCGGGAGTGAGCCCTGCGCTGCTCCTGCCCGCCCCGGGGATACGGAAGAAAAATGAAAATAATAATAAAAACACAGGAGGAGCTGCTCCAGCTGTTCTACAGAAGCTGTGGCTGCCCCTGGATCGCTGGAAGTGCCCAAGGCCAGGCTGGGTGGGGCTTGGAGCAGCCTGGGATGGCGGGAGGTGTCCCTGCCATGGCAGGGGTGGAACGAGATGAACTTTAAGATCCCTTCCACCCCAAACCTGTCTGGATTTTGTGATTCTCATCCATCTCTGACGAAAAAGTACTTGTATCTAAAACTATATTATTTTAAATATTACGCAAACGATCCCATTTTAAATGAGACTCTAAGCCCTCTCATCCTTTGTTACAAAACACAGAACTCCTGCTGCTTTAAAGAAATTCCTCAACAGGAGAAGGAAAAAAAAACCCCACAAACACCTTCCCTGTGAGCAGAACCCACGCCCTGCACAGACCCGTGGGGGCCTTTTGGGTTGCCTGTGGCTGCTTCAGGAAGGCCGAGGCAGAAGGGGGCAGGAACCGCTCCCAGAGCCCCGGGCCGGGCAGGGCCCTCGGGCTTCCCCCGCGCTCCCCATCCCGTGGCTCCGAGCCCGCACCGGCTCCCGCGGCCCCGCGCACCTCGATGGTGGGGTCGTACTCGTCCACGAAGTGGTTCTGGATCAGCTGGATGGTCAGCGCGCTCTTGCCCACGCCGCCGGCGCCCACCACGACCAGCTTGTACTCGGTCATGGCCCCGCGGCCTCGCCGGGCCCGGCCCGGCCCCGCCGCCGCCGCCGCCCCGCGATCGCCCCGCGCCGCTTCCGCCTCCCGCCCGCGCGTCACCGCCCGCGCCGCTTCCGCACACGCGACACGGGCGCGACACGGGGGACACGGCGGGACACGGGAGGGACAGGGACACGGGATACAGGAGGGACAGGGACAAGAGACACGGGAGGGACAGGGACACGGGATACAGGAGGGACAGGGACAAGAGACACGGGAGGGACAGGGACACGGGATACGGGGAGACAGGGACACGGGATACAGGAGGGACAGGGACAAGAGACACGGGAGGGACAGGGACACGGGATACAGGAGGGACAGGAACAAGACACGGGAGGGACAGGGACACGGGATACGGATGGAAACAGGAGGGACACGGCGCCACCAGCACCGCGGCTCCGAACCGGCAACAGCAGCGAGGCCGAAGCACGGGGATCCAAACGGGGAACGGCACCGAGCACGAGGCTTTAGAGGGGGAACGACACCGAGCCCACAGCCAGTGGTTTCTAAATCAGGAATGACACCGAGCCTCTCTCGCGGTTTGAAAAGGGGTTTAAGTCAAACTTTGTGCTTTTTAAAAGGCTGGTTGGTAACGAGGAGCTGGAGCTGGGCAGTTCCAGGTAAGCAGCTGCGGTGGGAGCATCGTGCACTTGTCTCATCTTTTAAGGATAATAGAGCACAGTTCCAAGAGGAAGGGAGCAGGAACTGGGACAGGCAATTCCAGCAGTGGGGATCCATCACAAACACCCAGCACTAAGCCCCTGCTGCCATCAGACCCCACCGCAAATGCAGAGAACTCGCCTGGGGCTGAGCAGCAGGGGAGGGAGAGATCTCATAAACAGGGACTGGGGTCCTAAATAGAAGTGATGGAATTTGTAACCAGTAAGTGTTGCTGTTTGTTATAATAGACGTAATAATATATTTGTAGAAATAGTGCTGCATTGATGATGGGGCCTTTCAGAGAAAGCTCCCTGCTTTGTGCAAACTGGAATAAAACACAGAAATTCCTCAGGGAGATGTGAGAACTGGAGGCAACAGGACTGAAACCTGTGATGGGGACAACACAGCCCCTACTGAAGAAAGAAGAGACTGAGCACAGTGAGGCTTTTTTCAAAATCAGTAAAACTTTATTCTATTTCCATTCTTTGCCATTAACAGAAAAAAAAAATTGGAGAAAGCAATGTTTTGTTTTACAAAGATAATGCATCTCCCAGAGAAGAAAACCCTAAATTGAGAATAGAGGTAACATGAAAAAAAATACCAAACCAAACCTCGGGGAAAAACAAACAAACAAAAAAAAAACCAAAAAAAAAAAAAAAAGAAAAAAAAACCAAACTAAAACAAAAAAATCCCAAACCAAACCACAGTACTGCCCTCTATTCCAAAAAGTAACTCCTGATCTTTTTGGTTAAAGTAATACTCAGACCAATCATTCCGTTTTCTTGCTTGATAAAGTGTGACTGGGGAAATGGAGGGAGGGGGCAGGGGAGGGAAAAAAAGAAACCAAACCAAACAAAACAAACGAACAAAAAAAAAAAAAAAAAAAAAAAAGCAAAAAAAAAAAAAAAGCACACAGACATCAACTATTCACCTTGATGAAAGTCTCAATACAGCTATGGAAAGCCTAAGTATTTATTCTCTTACAGTACACTGGGTGCCGGCTGCAAAAAGAACAAAAAAAATGTATCCACTTCAGGCACAACTTCTTTCTTTTTAAATTTAAATCAGTAAAAGAAACTGGGTTTAGAAGCTGCAGTGTTCTAAGCAGCAGCAGATTTGTGCATTGTTTTAAATATATTTAAATTACCACACTGATGGCACACCTCAGCCTTATGAAATTCTGCACTGTCTGTTCCAGAACACTACAAAATCCACCGACCCTGGGAGAGACTTGCACTGAGCTCTAAGGGCTGGCTAAAGGAGTCAAGTTAAATGAACTAGGAAAACACTGTAACATTTGGCCATCAACTCAAGGTATCTGAATGTTTGTGGAGATCTGACAGAAACCGAACTTATTCCACCCTCACATGGTCCTCAGAATTTGAGCAGAGTGAGCTGAAGTGAGTCTTCCCTTCCACTTGGGAGGGAAGGTAATGCAACTGAGCACTAAGGCATAATAAACCTTGGCCAAAAACAAGGGTAAAGCATAATAACTGTAGTGCAGAATTCCACAAGGTCTGCCTGAGCAGAGCTGTCTATGTTTACTCACAGAGGCAATGGAGATTGCAGTTACCAGTTGCGTTAAATGCACCATTCAAAACAAGCTTCTAAAATGTGATACTATAAGGCGCCACCTTAAAGTTCTCCAGAATGCAACTGTGCAGAAATTTAAAATGGTTTCGTAAATTTAATTTTAAACATAACATGAGAAGGTGTTAAAACTGGTGGAATAGCTTCTGAGAATTTGGAGGAAGGGGTGAACAGGGAGATATTCAGTACCCTTCACCAGCCCCACCGCGCGGCCCAACGTCGCCGTGGGGTTGGGATCAGTCTATAACACCAGCCTGGCGGATCTTTCTCTCTGCACCAAATCCCTGCAAGGAAAACAGAACAAACTTTTAGCTCCAGCATCACAAAATCATGACATCATTTAGACTGGAAAAGGTCTTCAAAATCATCAAGTCCAACTGCAAACCTGGCACTGCCACTGGGCTTTGAGGCAGAGCCTGGTCTGTTCCACCCAAGCAGCACCTTTCTAATTAGTCATGTTTGTCTTCAGAAACAGAGATACCAACAAAACAGGTTCTGTGGGGTGTTCTTTGTAGTCCAAAACACCTCAGAGATTCGACACTTTTTTTCCGCTTATCAAGAAGTGACAGAATGTTGGGTGAAAGCCACGTCTAGGTAAATGGACTTCAGTTGCTACCTCTGAGGCTAATAAATGAAGTGCAACCTAAGACAGCCAAGACAAACCACAACAGAAAGGCTCCAACACAGGCAGCAGTGGGTTACTTCTCTCCTGTGTGCTCCTCTGAAAGCACAGCACACCTGGCACAGGCGAGCTCACCACAGAACAGCAGCAGACACCAGCTGCTGACAGAGGCAGCAGTGTTGTGTCCCCTGGCACCTGTTGCCCTGGTGTCTGTACCTTTGAGTTGTCGGGGCCCCGGGGCTGGCGGAGCACCGTGAGCCGCGGGGCGTTGGCATCGTCCAGGTTGATGCTCTTTAAACGGTTCACGAGTCTATCGGGACGCGGAGCAGCCACGGCCTTGGCGCCTTCGCTGCAAGAGAGCACACACGGGACAGGGTCACCCCAGGCTGCCACAGGCCTTGAGCACAGTCATTTCCAGCGCTTAAAGGCTGCGGGATTGATGCTGTGCGACAGCCTGGCCCAAACCTTGCTGTGCACTCTGCATTAGCAGCAGCTCAGTGCTCTCCAGAGGGTGTTCTTTAGGGAGCAGAGGTCTTTCACGCACACCTAACCAGTGCTTCCTACATTTCTATTGCCCAGAGAAGCTGGGGCTGCCCCATCCCTGGCCAGGCTGGATGGGGCTTGGAGCTATCTGGAATAGCGGCAGGTGTCCCTGCCCACAGCAGGGGTGGAACAAGACAGATTTAAAGCTCCTTTCCAACCCAACCCATTCTGTGATTTAACTGCAATAATAAAGGCTTGCAAGTTAGCAGCATATCATGGCAGAGAATTAACATCTCTGAAGATAATGGAAACACAGAATTTTGAGACAAAAACATTAGCTTTCTGTTACTGCTGAAGTGCTACCTCAATAATTATCTCATAATACAAATTATGCAGATTTCTTCAAATGTGTATATAGTTAAAAAAACCCCAAATCCATCACTTTAGAAGAGTGTGTAAAACATGAGTTTTCTATTTAAAAATTAAAGCTGCTCTTCAAGAAAAAGGTGGCAGCACTATGGAGTGTGCTGGCCCACACAGGAAAGCCATCAGTTTCCTTTTCATTAACTTCCACTTGCAAGGCTGTATTCAAATTCCTGCTATAGAGGAAGTTTAAGAATAGGTTAAAAAGAGAACAAGCCATCTGTACTTAGGAAGAGCTGGGAGTGCTGCTGCTGCCTACACTGGATCCCCTCTAAGAGCTGGGAACTCTCAGGTGTGGCTCCCCCTGGAGTCAGCTGGAACCCAGAGCACCTGTTCCAGGACCGTCGAGCTCAGGAGGACCCAGCCTGCAGGGATGCAGACACTGTGCCAGGTTTAATCCCTTCAATCCCAGAGCCTCACCAGACACGCCACACGTTACAGGCACTGCATTTTCCTGTGCGCTGGTTCAGGATTACGGAGAACTCCACTTCATCCCCAGCCTGGAGCTCCACACCATCCTGGACTTCTTTGACATGGAAGAAGAGCTTTTTGCTGTCACCAACTTCATAGTTAATGAAACCAAACTGAAAAGCAACACATCACAATGTTATTGATTTGCTCTGCATCCAGACACATGCATTAACTTACTCATCACTATAGTTTAACTACTTTTAAATAAAACTTCAAAACCATGGTGCCTAACAGAAGTAGAAATACAATTTCTGCAGTGATCAGAACATTCTGTCCAGAAACAACACTTCTGGAAATCCAGGCACTCTTCCTGGCATTGTAAAGTCATATTTAAATCCTAAAGTCTGTAGAACAAGTTCTGAGAACTGCCCCCAAGTCTTGGCAGCTGTATTAAACAGAGAAGAGCAGTGCCCCAAGCTCTCAGACTCTACCCTGAAGTTACACAGCCGCAACCACTCCATTTTTTGCCCTGACACTGGGATAAGAAGCCATTTACTTCTATATTCCATTCTGCTCATGTCTAAGTCAGGAATATTCATCCAGCCTCTCCAAAAATGACTGGAGAGTAGTGCTGCACCATATCTCTAAAAACACAAAGCATTTGCAGCATTTAACTTTTTAATCATTACAAGATGCAATGAGGGCAAAGATCAGCCTTTGCATTTCAGGTGAGCTCTAATCACCTACTGCTTAATGCTGTGAAGAAGTTTCTTCCAGAAGCGAAGTATGTGCATGTTTTGTTTGCTTTTCTGAACACTTTTTAAATACTCTGTGCAGCAGAAACCAGTTAAAGCAATTTCTAGGATATCTCAAATCCAAATCTTCACAATTATCTGCTGCCCAGCAGTTCTGATGTTTCAGCACCAAACCAGCCTCTGAGCTCACCTTTACTCAAGTCACACCAGAGTCTGGCATAGCCTGGGTTATCACACCTGTTCCCTAGAGCTGGAGTCCAGAGCAATGTGTTCGGGCACAACCCCCTGAATTCCAGTGCTGAAGTGGTTCTCAGTTGCTCTGTGCCAGCTGGAGCAATTATTTCCCATCACCAAGGCCCTGGTGCTCACAGGCACTCACCTGGTCCTTGACGCACTCCACGGTGGCCCTGCGGAACGGGGTGATGTTCACTGCCATCGTCTGCCCATTCTGACCCAGCACACACAGCTGGAACTTTACTGTCTCCCCCTTCTGCAGACAGTCACCTTTGTTTGCCATGCCAACAATTCCAAAAGGATAGACCTCTCCTTTCATCTCACCTAGGGGGAAAGTATGAGACAGAACTGAGAGGCCTTTGCCACATGATTTCAGATTTCCAGTATTACAAATGCTGCTTTTACAATCAGGTTAGCAGCATGGATACAGTTTGTAGTGTGAATAAAATCTTCAACAGCTGTATTTACAGTGCCTTCAACTTGTGCACTTGTGAAAAGAACAATTAAAAGGAACCAATCTTACCATCCTCCATGACTTCAATCATGCCCTGGTACTCTGTCTGTGTGGGATCTACACTCCTCAAGGGACGAATTACTTTACCAGAGTAAACAGTTGGATCAGCTTCTTCAGTGATACCGTTCACTGAAAAGAGACCAAGAACAGAAGAACAGGATGTTTTAATCATAGTTTATTTTAAAATTGATTTAAGTAAGTGATTCAGATTCACCAGGAGTCAACATTCTGCACTGCATGACACTGAATCAAAATCACACTGACATACCATACATGGAAGTAGAAAATTTTTTCTCAAGAAACTTAAGGTCAGAAAGCTTGAAAAGCAAATCAAAGTGTTTCCTTTCTTTCTCTTCCACTACATTCCCCATTCAAGTTAATAATCCAATAATTTTTACGTATGAATTCCCCCCACCTTCAAGTCCTTAATATCCTCCACCACCTGCCCTGCTCCTGCAATCTTTTCCCTGTGAGGAACAGCACAATTAGTGCAGGTACTGATCAGGCCGGTTCTGCCACTCTGCCTCTCTTGTCTGTTCTCTGCAAACACAGGCAGCAGCTTTCAGGGAACCAAAGAACAACCCACACTGAGCATCTTCTTGCTCTCAGCTCCAATTGTAAATGGATCATTAACAAACTTTACTCCTCAGCATGTGCCAAGAGCCCTGCAGGCAGAAAACACCAGGTACAGCCTTACCTGCATGTGTTTTGTTTACTTTCTCTGCACTAACTTTATTTCCTTTGCCTTTTGACAAGCTGTATTCCACAGTGTCTCCAAGTTCCAGGCTATCGATATCACCACAATATTCACTACAGGAACAGAATGATAAAGAGTTTTCCTTTATTTATATGACAATTGTGATGCTCACACAACATCTATATTAGTTATCAGAAATTATTTAAATCCCTCATCACTTCACAAGCAATCTCCATTCAGGAAAGTGAAGCATTTCAATACATAAGACAACTGAATTTCTTGGCCTGGGAATTAGAGGCACTGAACTGCAGGACTGCTGACTAACAGAAAAGCCTGAACCAGTCCAGCAGAGATGATAAATAAAACTGTAGATATCTAAGCATATATATAAATATACATTTATATATATTTATATATAAAATATATAAATAGTTATATAATAAATATATTTTGTATATTATAAATATATATATATTATAATATTTTATATATATATATATATATATATATATACACACATATATTGTGTGTGTGTTTAACACTCAACCCAACAAACTCCACACCCTCCCATTCCCCCCAAACAGACACACAATCAAATAATAAAGCTGCCATTCACCTGTAGTGGAAGAAGATCTCCTTATCATGATTGGCTGTTTCAATAAACCCAAAGTTATCTTTCAGGGCTGCCACATATCCCAAGAGCCTCTTGGAGCTGTAGTTGCGTCCCAGCATCCTGACAGAAACAGCCGTCTGCAGCCCGGTTCTCTTCACTTCACACACACAGAACTCAACCTGGTGGAGAGATGGGAATCAACACCAGACAGAAGAATGCAAAGAAAACCATCACCACCACCAAAAAATCTTCAAACTCATTTTGAAGCTGTGTAGCTCTGCAGCAGCACCTGGGCTCTCCCAGAAAGTCATTTCCTAGTCACTACTATCCCATAACCAGGTCATTCATGGATGTTTCCTACATTCCAGGGAGCACCACCAAACCTGGGATACCTGCAAGGCAAGCCAGCCTCCAGCACTCAGCTTTTCAGCCCTTAAACATGAGAATCTTTCTGTCCATGAGGATCATCTCCTTTCCCTACACTGCTCACCAGTGGTCCACAGTGGGAAGTGCCTCATTTCACTCCTTGTTTCAGTTTTTAGAGAAAATAAGCAGTAACTAGAATGGCTCCTGAGGGTTTTGTTGCTCTTCCCATCTCTAAGCTTTTTCCCTTTCCACTGTCTCTCAGGCAAATAAGCTCATGAGGGAACATTCTCCCTCTTCAATATCCATCTTAGTCTCTATGCTAACTAATTTCCTCTTGACAAGCAGTGTCCACTTAGTGATAAAAATTATTTGTTTAAAAAGCATCATTTACACAGTGAAACACTATTCCCATCTATGTAACACCAAGTTGGAGGGCATTTTTTTACTTACAGAAGACTGACTCATTTAAACACAACATTCCAGGTGATACCACATAGATGCCTTGTCCTCCATGTGTTCCAAGTAAAGGCAAAGAGAAGCTCACACCCCACAATGCCCAGAACTGCGTTTCCCAATAGTACATTTAATTCTCATACCTTATCTCCTATCTGGGGATTAGTAGATCCTTCCACATCCTTGGCCTGGTAAGGAATGGTCAGTTTTACTCCACAGTCATCATACACAATTATTCCATCCTCAGCTTCCTGAAAACAAGAGGTCAGAATTCAGCAATTATTGTCTCTTTAGGAACAGTTTCCTAAACACAGTTCAAGCACTGCTCATTGGAGTCTCAGTGGTTTTACAGTAACACAACCAAACTCTGGGTAAGCAGCTTTAAATCGCACCATACAGTATTTTAAAAGGCAATGAAAGGTATTGCCACCAGTTCCAGGAAGCATTTATTGGAACTTTCAAGTATTCTGGCATTGTTTTAAAACAGCAGAACAGAACAATAAGAGATTACCCCCCATTAAACTTGAATCTTAAAATTCTATCTAAAATATTCTGTAGTGGGAGGTAGAAAACCTCCACATCAAGTTCCTGGAAATTATCCTCAACAACAATATGATCATTAATGACTATTAATAATACTTTTATTATCTTGTTCAGAGCAGTTAGGTTTCACTGACTGCTGTCATCAGCTGTAGTTCACATTTATACAGAAAGACCAGTGCTTCAAACCCAGCTGAATTAGAGATTTTAAGGAAGCAGACTCAGTCTGCAATGGCAGGAATGCAGAAGAGAGATGCACAAGCAGAAGAGCAGCATTACCTTCTCTTTGCCTTTATTTGGGCTAGTGGCTTTGGCTGGAGTGGCTTCTTTGTCTATAGTGCCCACAAAGCGATGTTCTGACTGGGTGTGGAAGGAAACCGTGCCCTTGGGAAGCTTTTTAATCCTTATGGCATGGTTCCTTTGGGCAGACAGCATATCCTGGAAAAGAAATCCACCAGATTATAGGAAGACTGTGCATAATTTCTTTAAATGCTGAGATTTCATAGGAGTTTTAAATCCACTCACAGGAACGACGGTGAACTCTACTTCATCAGAAATATGGAGTTGATTTCCATCCATGATCTCACTGAAGTGGAAGAACATCCGAGCATCCCTGTCCACACACTTAATGAAGCCAAAGCCATCCCTCATTGCTGCAATCACACCCTGGAACAGCCAAACCAATAATTACAGTTTAATCCCTGGTATGTGACATCTGTGTGCAGCTGCTCCATGCGTCAGGAGCTGGCAGGAAAGCCTGAATCCTGGGAAAACACTTGGTTTAAGCAATGTACTTCCTTGCAAACCCTGGTGCTCATGGCCCTGGTCAACCTGAAATGCAGACAAGTTCTTCCCACCACATTCCTGAAGTTAACTCGTGATGAAGAGTGACGTGGAGAATATTAACTTAAGCCACTACCAAGGACTGAAGTTAAAGAACCTGCCAGTACCACCACACAGGGAACACAAGGGGCAGCCCTACAAACACTGTATCATCTATAGGAGCATATAAAACATACACACACTAAACACACAACTATCTATAAAAACAGGAAATAAAATCAGTGTTCAGAGGAAAGTTCAAGAGAAAAACCATCAGCTTTCCAGTCAAATGAAGGAATTATAAAGAAACTGTTAAACAAGACTCCCATACCCATGGCTCTGTGTTATGGGAACACACTCCCATGTGACACAGGTGTTTAGTGGCCTTCCTGATAACCACCAGAAATGGAATGCTGAGTGATAAACAGAATATACCGACATAAACCCAAACCCTAGATCCTGCCAGAATTAAGGTAGAATTCACTAACATACTGCCTTCAACCCAGTTAATGCAGAGTTTAACAAGTCTCAGGACAAGCTCAGAGGATCTGAATGACAGTGCAAAGGTACCTTCCACCCTTAGGAATACTCTTCTCTCAAACAGCTTTCACAAACTCCCGCAAACCAACAAACCCTCCTAGAAGCTGCCAGCACTTGGCACCCCCATGACAGCTCAACTCAGGCAGGCAGGTGGACGTAGCCAGAGCAGAAATACAAGAAGTCATTAGGACAGGAACACAGAATCTTAAAGGATGAAATCAAAACTCAGGGTTTTTTTAAAGCCAAGAGACAATAATTCACAGCACATTGATGTGACAACACTTTAACTGAACTCCAAATTGCAAAGGAAAGCCAAGTTACAGTCTAGTTGGAACAGAACCAACATTCCAAGTTCCAGGAATTAAAGATATTCTGTAATACTCATTAGCACATCCATCTCAGTCCCTGTTATCCACAAGGAGTTTCTTGTACCAGGAGAACTCTGCTCTTTACCATCCTTCTGCTTGACCCCCAGATAGAGACTGGCCAAAAAACGTGAAATACAAAAGCTGCTCACAGTCCCTCCTCCAATTATTTACACTTTTCACTACCTGAAGCAGGGTAGTCCCAGGGTCTTCCAGTTTTCCTAGGATGAGTAGTTACCTCCTTAGACTCAAGTATGTGAATTTTACACTGTCAGTTCAAGGTTACATTACTTCTGTCTGCTACAACCAGCCAGCAATTCTATCCAAGAGGCCAGTTAAGATCTAATTGCCTAATATAATTTCATTTAAATATTAAAAAATAGTTAGGATTTTATTAAGGCAGAGATGCAGAGCATTAATTCTGATTTTTTTATTTTGCTTGCACTGCAGGTTGGTGAGCTGGATTTCAGAGCAGGCAATGGAAAACATGAGGGATTTCTGTATCTACTGTAGAAGAGAGCCCTCAACTCATGTTTTACTTTCACTTCCCCTCAAGAATCAGAAATGTTTAGAGATGGATACTTGCCATTTCTCTGGTTTCATTAGTAAACTGGAAAGTGTTGGGGAGAACCTCAATGTTGGTGGCTCGTTCCAGTTTGTCGCGCCTGTCCGTGGAAATGTTGAACCGAACGTGGTCACTCTCCAGCAAGGTCACCTTGGATTTTGTATCCTTGTCTCCAAAGGGAAGCTCTTTAGGAATCACAAAGTCCACTTTGATGCGGCCGGGTAATGGATCGCTCTGGGGACAGAAAACCAAAGGGAAAGCTGAGTTCACCCGCAAGGCTCAGCACAGGTGCCAACAGCACAAGAGTTCCTGCCAAATCCTGCTGGACTCAAGCTCTGCTCCATTCCCACCACTCCTCATCTGGAACTTGCCCAATGCAAGGTGGCTTTTGGAGCTGTTGGTTGGCCTGGGGGTTTTTTAAGCCCCAGCCATATCCTGCAGAAGGAATTCTCTCTATTTCAAGAATGAAGTTTCTAACCATACTCCCAACACTTCTAAAAGGCTGGTTTCTTTCTTAAAAAGTCTTCCAAACACTCCAAACCTTCTCACACTAACAGAGACTCACCTAAAACCTTAGTCAAGTGCTCATGAACACTCCTCCAAGTCAAACATTACAGCCCAAAAGCCTCATTAACTGTTAACGCTCACAGGAGTCCATAGATCTGGCTGATCCCAGCAAATATTTTTCCCTTTTTCCCTAGAGTCTTTTGTTTTAAGGATATGTCCTAACCCCACAAAAATTTATAGCAAGTATTTGAACCATTAAAGAAAGCACACACTCCCATCATGTATCACTATATTAATTCTCCCTCTTTGGATTTGAAATTAAGAAAAAGAGTAAATCTTTACTCTGACATGATGCTTTCGCAGCAAACAGGTATTGGGAAATGGGAACCACTGTTTGACTGGAATTCAATACAATCAAACCAGCATTACACAGATTTATTTAACGACTGAAATTCACCTGGTTTTTGCTGGGTACTTTTGGAATTACTTTGGTTACAGTTCCTTCAAAATGTTCAATGCTGATATCTTCAAAAATGACAGTTCCTTGAGGCAGAAGTCTAACATCTGTTGCAACTTCTTTACCCTAAGAGCACAAAATCAGTCAAACACCCAAAGAAAAGAGAGAAAGTAACAGACATTTCACAATGAACCTCCTCCCCCCTTTTTTAAAGCTGGGGAAAGCAGAGAACTGTGCGGTTATTCCCCAGGACCTTGGCTTCCGTTTTACTGGATTTCGTCTTACATTTCTGTCTTTGATTGTAAACTCCACATCATCACCAGGCTGTAAGGTTTCTAGGTCACCTTTAAATTCACTATAATGAAAGAATATCTCCTTCACGACATCACCTCTCTCAATAAATCCAAAGGCTTCCTGTGAACAGAAAATTCAGTGTTAAATTGTCTATTATCAGAGCATACCAATAAATCATTTGACAAGTTCTGTTAAATACAAAATGGAATCTGAATCCCAGCACAGCACTTACAGGTGTACACAGCTGACTGCCACAAAAAAATATATAAATAGAAATAAATGGAACTTTCTTTGTTAAGAAGAACATCAGTATCAAAGATGACCTGTTTAAACCATTTCAAACAATTTACAACCACAGACCAAGTTGTTAACAGCTCTTAACAACTTAAATATTACTTTGAACACCACACTTCAAAACAGCATTTAGTTTTCAAATGAAACTTAAAATCACTTACTTTCATGGCACAGACTACTCCTTGACAGCGGGCTTGTTTCTTTTTTAATAGCATAATGTTACGAGCACTTACAGCACCAGTACTAGAGAAAAATGAAAAAAACCCAACTATAAATTCCAAATTGAAGCAAAAATTAAGATTGCAGTTCATATAATAGTTCTTGGAATAGGTATAAATTCTGCCTAACTACTAAATCAAAATACGAAGCTAGAAAAGGAGTACCAACTTACTGTTTATTTGTATCAATTATAAAGTTTATTTTATCTCCTGTTTCCAGCTGTACGTTTCCTTCAACATCCTCTGGGGTGTAAGTCAGGTAAAATACTTCCTGTAAATTAACATTAACTAAAGTTACTCTATTTGCAGAACAAAGTTGTTTCAAAGAAAGAGTAAAACAATTTTAATAACAATATCTGCTTAATTTAGTGAGAAAATCAATAATAATAAACATGGCATGCAAAACATTCTTTTTCCATTGTGCTGTTTTGGTGAGTATGTAACAAGCAGCTTAAGTTGAAAGGTTTTGTACATGACTATCTTTAAAGGCCAATTTCTAAGCATTCAAATTCAAGATAAAGATACATGAACTTCATCAAGCTTAAGACAGAACAACTATTTGGCTCTAGGAAGTTCTCCACAGATATAAGCAAGCAAACTGTCTAAATAACATTATTTTTTGTAGTAATTACCAAAGCATGCTTCTTTTTTTTGGTCAAAAACTGTCAAGCTGCACAGCTCAGTGCAGTGCAGTGTCAATTGTCTACATTAAACTGCTGGTTTTTTGTTTTTTTTCTCATAGACCACAGTGATGGATCAGTGAAGAGTTTAAGTAAAATACGCAAGCTTTACCCCATTACGTTCGTAGCAAACACTCCCTGTTGGACTTTGACCCGGGGCAGCTGGAGATTTACTCTCTAAATTGTGAGGAACAGCACACACAACCTACCAGTCAAAAAAAAAAAAAAAAATCCATTGCTAGTCATTTCAGGAGTGGCATTGCTGTACACAAAATGAATCTCAGTATCCTCCACTACACACTCAGCAGGGAAAGCCACACCGCAACTTTTCAATCTCACAGAACCCCTCTTGGCTCTAAGAAGTGTTTGGAGCCAAGTAAGAGCTCAAACTGAACCTCTGAATTTTTACCAGAGCACACTGAAATATATTTCAGTGTAACTATACTGAAGGCAATTAATATCCATGCTAAATTAACCCAGTTTTCTGTATCAAAGGAAAGGATGGAAATGATGCAGGTATAGAAAATAGGCACTAACTTGTCCGTTTATTCGTTCTTCGGGTAATATTTCTGGCTTTATCTTCACCAATTTAATAGCAATGGGTTTTCCAGTTCGGCGATCAGAAGACACTTCAAATTCAACATCGTCTGCAAGACAATCAAACATTGCAATGCTGTCAGAGTTCTGTCTGGGATTGGGGTTTTTTACAAAAATCATTCAATGGCTGAGTTTAATTTACTGCTTGTAGACAAACACAATCAAATAGAACTCAGGTCATTTTGTTACCAAGGAAGGACACATGATTTGCAAAAATTTTCTATTTATTCTCCTTATTATCTCCTGTTGTCAATGAACTATTCTGGTGTAATTTCACAGCAATTCCCTCCCCCTACTTTGCTTGCTGTACAGCAGACTCCACATTGAAGTCAGACAACACAACAAAGGCCATGAAACAGCTCAGAATCTTCACTCTCACAGTAATTATCAGCATGAAGTTGCATCCTCCTCCTGCTGAAAAACACTTGGCCATCCTCAAAATAATTCTAAACAACGAAACAGGGAGCACAAGAGGTAAATTCTCCCACAGTCTGAGTACTTGCTCCCATCTCAGCTAGACAAGTTTGATCTAACACCGCACATTTTCCTTTCCCACAACAAGTGTGCACCATAAGCTGCACAAGCGCTGGGAAGGGCTCCTGCCAGGAGCAGTGAGTTATTCACTGGTGGTGTAGCCCCAGAAGCAGCAGAGGGTATTTTCTGACAAGTGAGAGACTGGGCTGATCCCAAAGCTCAGGTACCTCCTACTTTGAGCTCCTGCAGGTTGCCGTTGTACTGGGAGCAGTGAAAGAAGAGCCGGGCCTGCCGCTCCGAGCACTGGATGAAGCCGTACGAGGTCAGCAGCTTCTCGATGACCCCAGTCTCGCGCAGCGCTGCCGAAGTACCATTGGGGTACCCGTTGTGTCCATTGTTGTGGAGCAGGTTTGGATCAAAGCTCATCTGGGCCAAAAAAAGCACAGACAAAGAACAATACTCAACATTAGCTTCCTTCCTTCACACCCCCACCGCACAGTTAACACAAAGAGCTTGTGGAAGTTACTGACACATTCCTGAAACGTGGTTTAAGTTTTATTCTGTTCTTAAAACAGTAACACCACCAAAAGACTTGAGGTTTTTTTAGCACAGTAATCCTTGAAATTTATACAAGGCAACATATTTATAAAACAAGCCAGAACTGTAATACCAAAACAAAGCTTGCTTAGAACAAAACAGACTTCTGGCATTTTTCAAGTATTACACCTCAAACTACTCCCACATTCACTGTTTCACACCAGAGCCTGAAAATATCTGAAGTATCTGCTCTTCCAAACTAAACAGGTGATTAGGAAAATGCAACAGTTCTGAATCAACACCATTAGGTCCAAATCCCTATATAGCTTATCCCCCTTCATGTGTTCAATCTTTCATACTAGAAAACAGTATTAAGTGATTAAATAGTTTTGCATAGTTATGGAATTAATAACCGGAATTTAACATTCCTCCAGCATAGAAGCTCAAGTGCTAGAAAGACACAGAAAATAGCACTAAAGGTGTAATGAACTGCTAAATTAAGTGACATCTATTAAAACATTTTATTTTGTTGGGTGTTTTTTCTTTTCAAGTCACAGATTCACCCCTGAAACATTCAGCCCATTGGCTTTTTTGATGTACAAGTCTCCTTTTTAAAGCAGGGCACTTGGACTTACAGGTTATTAGCAATTACATCAGATGAAATGTATTACAACTCAGTAAACTGCAATTCAAGAGAGACAAGTGAAGCAACCCTCTTCCCTCCAAACAGTCAATAAGCATCTTAAAATATACAGGATTATTTATTAGTTTCCAGAGGTTTTAATTTGGAAACAGTGAGATCGTATCAGTTCTCTTGTTTCTTGCTGCAACAAGCGGATAGCTTAAAAATTACTCAGCAATGTGTTTAGTGGAGATAAAAGAGCACCTGAGCAACTTGTAAAAGGGTCATGTTTCTCACTCTAACACAGCCAGTGAGTTACTCAATGTACTAGAAGGCACAGCTCTCTTATTCTGCTGTTTGGAAATCAGTTCAAAAGTGATCAAAGAGCACCAAAAAACACCTGCTGTGAAGTCTCTGAGCTGCAATCTTTGGTCTTGGAGACTGACATTAGAAAAATAAATTGGAAACAAGCACACAAAATGAAGATTGACAGTATTTGGACCTCTAAGAAGAGGAGGCCTTCTCCCCTCTTCTGGTTCAGACCCACATGGGGCAGATGCAAATGAAGAAAAACACAAACAACAGAAGCTGGGGGAATGATCTGAGGGGGCAAAAGGATCCCAGGACACTGTGCAACAGTCTCCATCCCACAGCACTGGTCAGCACTTCCACAGCATAGTATTACCACCCAAGGCTCTTCAAGAATTCACTAAGCTGCTAAATCTGCTGTGATATCATTTCTGTAACATGCACTGCTTATTTCCTTGCTCTACATCTCACTTGTCCTTAAAAATTAGTAACAACCTCTTAAGTTCATTCAATGCTCCCTCTTATTCTTAGCCAATCAACCTGCAGAAAGTGGTATAAATCAATACCCTTAACATATTCAAGTCATGAAATATTGCCATGCCAGAAAATAGCAAGACCCTGTTAGAGACACACAGAGAACTCCATCCTCAAAGGCCTCTTGCCAGCAAAGGCAGCCATGGCTTTGTCCAGCTGAGCCCTGGAAACCCCCAAGGACAGAGGTTCCACCACCTTTCTGGGGTAACTGTTGCCTCAGCAAAGGTCACTTTCCCCTCCTGTCCAGCCTAAGCTGCTCAAAGGACAAAAGCCACAACAGCTACATCTTTTTTCTGCACTGGATTATGTTTAAAGGACACATTTTCTCTGAGTATTTAACAAAAAGCACTTGATAAAGCTGCCAAGACTTACTGACTACTTCCTGTCAGCTTCATCTCAAGGTAACAATCCTCACCTTTTGAGGAAGGCGACCTCAGGACACTCCACATAAGAAAATGTCCTTGTGGGAACACAACAGCTGAAGTGTTTTAAGCTATCCTAGAGTTTGAAATACTTTTCAAAAATAAACTGGTCCTGCAAGTAGGGTGGCTGGGGGAAGAGAAAATGATATGCTATTATACCTTCTCCCAGGAGAATTACAGGCCAGAGCATTAACCCATTCTGGAAGTTAGAAAGAGCCTGCCAAAGGCTTCTGTGAGTCACCAAATGGCCACCTCACCTCTGATATAAGGGAAGCAACAAACAGACACCCTGCCTCACACATGAACTAAAGGGACATCAGAGAGAGAAAATGACAAAAACCTAGCTTAAAATTTAGCTCAGAATAACCTCTCTTAGGGTTAGAGAGCCACAGTGCTTCACCTCCTGCTCAGACTACAACTGCATGACATCATTTGAACAGTCTGAGTTTAGAGGAGCATTAGCAGCACAGCACTATCAGTCCTATAAAGCCTGACAACTTCAGTTCAAACAAAGATTCCTCAGGTGGCACTAAAATTTGCTGTCCAAAGATACTATAAAGTATCAGCAACTTTTCCAGATAATTGTCAAATTCCTACGTCTTGTAACAGGAATATGAACTATTAACCCCACCAAAAGAACTATTCAGAGAAAGAAAAAAAAATATACCTGTGATGTAAGATTAAAAGACTGAAGAGAAATTATTTGAGAAAAGGGATCGGAACCACAAACCTATTGCTACTAGAAGAGAGAAACACCAATAATCAGCTCTCAAGGGTTTTAAGTATTGTTAAATAGGACCACATTGCAGGTACTATGAATTCACCTTACTAAATGAACATAGAAGCAAAGAGTCATGGAACCACTGAATGGTTTGGGTGGGAAGGGGCCTTAAAGATCATCCTTTTCCACCCCTGCCATAGGCAAGAACAGCTTCCACTATCCCAGGTTGCTTCAAGCCCCATCCAACCTGGCCTTGGACTTCCAGGGGCAGCCACAGTTTCTCTGGGCACTCTGTGCCAGGGCCTCTATTAAATGGATTTATTATCAAGATCTATTTAAAAAAACGAACCAACCCCACCCCCTTCTGTTAAAAACTTATTAAGAACAAAGTTCAAAAGTATATAATATATATACACACATACACACATATATTTAACATATAATTATCTCTTTCCCCACCACGTGCACCAACCTCGCAGTGATATTCAAATATTGCACTTTCAGTAGTATTTGCCGATTCTTCTGTTTCAGCACAAGTTTCTAAGGATGAAGACTGCTATTATTTTAAAAAAGGGAACAAAAGGAAAAGAGACAAAAAGAGAAGGAAAAAGATAGCAAAAGAAGGTGATCTATCAAGCTCTAGAGAATACAAGTGCTGCTGCCCTGGGCAGTTTCACTACAGCACTGGAGAAAACAAAGACTACTATAGCAGCGTCGGGACGTGCTCTTTTGAAGCTGTTGAGTAGGCACAAACTTCTTGTTTCAGATCAAGCCTTGTATCTTCTTCAGTGTAAGTTGCCTCTTCTTTGGTCTTGAGTTGTTACGATGTGGTATACTTATATTCTTTTCCTGATCTGAACTTGAAGCAGCAGTTTCAGGTGGTAAATTCTGTTCTGTTCCACTTCATACTGGAGAAAGGAGAAAGACACACATGCTAAGTATCACTTTGAAGTAAATCTCATCAAATCATAGGATGGATTAATTTGCAAGGGACCCTAAAGACAATCTACTTCCAAACCTCCTTGCACATCAGTTATAGGTCTTACTAATAACAGATGCATTTTCTCTACCTTAATACAGTAGGTTTAATCCACATTAGGAAAAGCTGTTTTACAGACATATTTGGCATTCCCACTTCGTTTTGTTTTCCAAAAGACTGGCAGACTCCAAGCCAGTGAGATAGTATTTCCAATTTTGAACTCTTCAGACACACTCAGGCATCTCAGGGAAGGCTCCAGTGTGTACCATTAAAATGGCAACTTCATTTTGATCATTAGTATTTGACCCATCAGCAAGCCTTAGTCCTCCTATCAGTAACTTTATATGGGTGCTTATTAAATTATGCCATAATTTATGTAAGTGCTTGCAGAGATCCTCAGAGGAGCAATAGGATGTATATATATATGGGAATTAAAATTTCAGGATTACTTCCAAAGGTTAAGGACTAGTACTTGAAGCACATTGAGAACTGTATAAAAATTAACAAACTTCTCAATTATGTATACAGACACTGCCTGTAAAATAAGAAGTCCAGAGAATGGCTCTGTTAAACAGTTTTTGTAAAATGTTGATTACATGTGATGATATTTGCGCAGCTAACACCAGGGAGAAGCCTTTCTGCAGCAGTAACTAGTTAGCAATTAATTCCGTCCTAAAGTTTTCCAATGCCACTTTGTCCTTTAATGAGAAAAACAGTTTCAGCAAACTGCCACCTACCATACAAAACACAACCCCACAGAAACAGAAGCCTTCCTTGAGAAGAAATCAAGTTTTGAGTTCGTTGTTTACTCAGTAGATAGGGGAAAAAAAAGGGAGGATATTTTTTGTGGACAAAAGCAGGTGGAAAGCAACACAGCTCTGAGCTCAGAGATACACTGGCAGTTCTGCAGTAATCTGAAGGTATGAAGCATCAGAGCACAACTCTTCCCCAAATCTTAAGTCCCACCAAAAGAGAAAAATTATGTACAAAGCCTATTTCTCCAGTGTAGCAGGAAAGTGACTTTCACAACTTATACTGAGCTTTGAATTCCCTCTGGTGATTTGAGTCAGTTTAAATGACTGAAACCTGAATGCAAAGACACTTCAAACTCTCACCCTCATCCCAGGGAAAATGCTGCATGAGGGCAGCTGTTGCAAGAACCCTAAATGTCAAACTCATCTCCAGTTTTACAGATGTTTGTATTTCAGTGATTTCCCACAGCTGAAGCATCTCCTTCAGCCACCACTGAGAATTTCCAGTTGAAATGAGCTTTCCAGTCAAACCATTAAACACACATGAAAAAGATTAAATAAACTGGGTGAGGGATGTTCAAATCTGGTGTGAAAGGTTTGCACTGAAAGATCTGATTATAAAATACTATAAATCACAAGACACAAAACTATTCCAAAGATAACACTACCACTATTTTTCCCTCACCTCAGCATTACACTGGGGCAATGGTTACCACAATGTCTTTCAGGACAGTGTTATTTTGGGGCAGCATTTCAGCTCTCAAATGAGCACACTGCATCCCAGGAACTGCACAGACACACTTGGAATCTTCTCACGTACTTCTCTCTCATTTAATTAGACCGATATTATTAGAGCTCTCCTAGAGATGTAGCTTGTATCGTATATCATTTATCATTTTTTTGGCCATAAAAGAGATCACTTTTTCGTTTAATAATAAAAATACATCATCTATTCAAGTAATATTAAAGCTAATTTTATCAGTCCTGGAGTAAAGGCATAAACCTTTCCATTAAAACCCAGTCTGAATTGATAGCAAGATGGGTTTACTACACTTAAGTTATAAAAATAAATAAACCTCAAGCAAGCATAACTCAAGCAAAAAGAAATCTCACTGCGCTCATCTGCCTCAAATTCTTTACTTTTTAATTCAGCTACTATAAATACTCCTCCAAATGGTAAACACCCTGAGCAGCTGCCCAGCCCCCAAGTCTCACTGCCTCCTGCATTTGTGCATTTACAGCTGAAAGGTTTAATGCAAAGACAGGGAAGAGCTGGGCCCTGCTCTTGAGGTCTTTCATGTGCAGATCCTGCTAAATGACAGCAGGTCACATGAAGCTGTTCACAGCCAGAAAACACCTCCAGAGCCCCACATGCAACCTGCCCGATGACAACATTGTTCTGCTTCCCATTTTCTTCACAAAAAGAGGCAACTGCAAGGACATGCATTCTGTGGGTCAGAACACGTGCTTCCAGAAACAGCCCTCTATGATGTGACCAAGGTACAATTTAGTGAAGACGAAACTTCGTCTTTTCAGTGTGCACATACAACACAGATCCGTGGAGATGAGGCTCCTCCATCTCCTTTCAGATGGATACTGGAAAGCAGCACTGACCACTGGCTCTTGGGCACCCCAGCCAGTACATGACAGCTATGAGATGAGCTACCGCCACCGCAGTGAAGTCCTTTTCGTGTCAGAAAAAATACATATATGGGAGAAAAAAAGAATTAAAGAACTGCCAAGGACATCCGTAAAGAATGCGTGGAGAAAAAACCCAAAAAATAATTAAAATAAGTAGCCGCGTTTCTTAAGGGTTGTGCGGTGCGGAGACGAGCCCCGCGCTGGGTATCGGTGCGGACAGCAGAGAACCGACCTCGGACCGGCGGAGCCGCCCAGGCCCGGTCCCTCCCGCGGCCCCGCTCGCTGCGCTGCACCAAGATGGAGGCGGCGGAGCGAGGGGCGGCCGCGCCGAGGGGCGGCGCCGGGGCCGCCGCCAGCGGGGCCGCCGTGCACGGGGGCGGGCGGCTCCAGCCGGTGACAGCGCCAGGACCGTGCGGGCAGGACGGGCCGGGGGGAGCGCCAGCCCCGCACACAAAGGGGGGCGATGGCGGCCGCTCCCCGCACACAAAGGGCCGCGGCCGCGCTGCGCCGGGCGGGGCCGCGCGCGGCACGCCGGGAGCCGCCGCCGCCCCTCCGCCCGCACGGCCCCGCCGCCCGCCGCGGCCCGGAGCCCCCGCGGCGCCGCCCCCTCCCGGCGCGGCCCGCGAGCCCCGGCGGCTCTCGGGACGGCCGGTCCCAGGGCGGCCTCGGCGCCGCGGCCCCCGGAGCCCCGCGAAGCGCAGCGCGCACCCCGTGCCCCGCGGCCGCCGCTCCATCCCCGCACCGCCGGCCTAGTAGGCCGCACCCCCCAACTACCCCCCCCCACCCCCACCCCGCGCGCAACCCCGGCGAGGCTCCCGGCGGGCTGCCCCGGTGCGGGCGGAGATGCGCGGGCGAGGGTCCCGCGGCGCCCGGAGCCCGCCGGGGTGGGCAGGGGTGGCGGCGGCGTCCGGCCCGCACTCACCCCAACAGCTCAGCGCCCCCGCTCCAGCGCCGCCATGAGCAGCACGGCACGGCACGTAGGAGAGAAATCACGGCGCTCTCGCGAGAGCCGCCCGCGGACGGGGGGGGAAGGGGCGGGGCCGCGCGTGCGCGCCCGGAGCCCGGCGGGTGGCGCTCGCGGGCACGCGCCAGAGGGGATGGGGGGAGGATTGGGGGGGGGAAGGTGGCGGGGCAGTGCCCCCTTGCGGCCTGAGGAGGGAGAAACGGCTGAGGGGAGACAAAACCCCGACAAGAGAGAGAAAACCTCAATAAAGGGAGAGAAACGCAGTGAGGCGAAGGAGAACCCCGGCTGATGGCACAGAGCCCCGGCTGAGGGGAGAGAGAGAGAAAGAAAAAACCGCGGCTGAGGGAAGAGAGAAAACCCCGGCTGAGAGGGGACAGAGCCCCGGCTGAAGGGCAGGCGGAAAGAGGGAGAGCTCGGCCCGGGCCAGGGCAGCGGGCACGCTCCAGGGTGTGCCCTGTGCGGGGACACAAGCCGGTGTGTCGGTGTTGGGCAGGCAGAGCTCGAGGGAGGGACACGAGCCTTGCGCTCGCTGAAGCTCCCACACAGCTAAAGGATCAGAGGGAGACACATTGCCGACAAGGCAGAGCATTTCCAGCCCTGAAGCTCCAGTCCAGTTTCCAGCACAAGTGGAGCAAGTTCTGAAAATGCCCAGCAGCCCTCGGGAGCCGCGTACAACGGTCCATTCACAGTCAGATTCCAGTTACAGATCCAGAACGAGACAGGAGAAAATGGAACATGGAGCTGTAGCGGGGCTGTATAGGATAGATGTCACGGAAGTTTCTTTCCCCAGAGGGTGCTGGCACTGCCCAGGCTCCTCAGGGAATGGGCACGGCCCTGCCAGAGCTCCAGGGGAGTATGGACACCGTTCCAGGGATGCCCAGGGTGGGATTTGGGGTGTTTATGCAGGGCAGAGGTTGGACTCGATCCTTGTGGATCCCTTCCAGCTCAGGCTATTCTGTGAACGTATTTCAACTTCCCTTGCCAATTTTCACCTGCTACTAATTAACAATAAACTCAAAACAACTGCTGTTTAGTTTCTGTTTTTTTTCTGGCTGCACAGCAAAGTCCCTATTTCTTGGGTTTGTCCATATTTTTTTTCTTTTGGTGTAGGACTTGTGGAGTGATTTGGGGAAGAGTTGTGCTCTGATGTTACTCTACACAGAGAGTGAAGATAAAAATGAATCACAGGTATTCTGGATGATGTTAATTTAAAAAAAGAAAATTCAACATTTTGGTCATTGTAGTATTTCACTTAGGTGCAAAAGGCTTGGGAATAAGCAGAATACATGGAATTATCCCAGGACTCATAAAACAGAAAACACTTGAGTATTTCTCACTGGGTTCTTTTATTCCCTCCTGACCAATTTCTAATAGAAAAGGATTGGATACAAGAGCACTCCTGTACAGAAATCCCTTATATCTACTAGTCTTGCTGGGAATTCCAAATGTTCACAACATCTCCAGTGTTCACTGTCTCTCAGTAAGCACAGGAATGAGTTACCTTCTGTATCTATCAAAAGTCTCACTTGGGAAAAAGTGGCATTAAAAATTTAAGCTAATAGTGGAAATGAGATGTTTACCATTCTTGGAAGATTATTCTTAGATGACAGGTAGGACAGAAATCTTTTATATAAAAAGTGTCATTAAAAATACCACCCTACTGAGAAGCTCCTATAACACTCTAATTCCACTCAATACAGGACCTGCAGTAACTGTGGAACACTTGTCACCACACTCACCTGTGACGTGACATTAAAATTCTGTGTATGGGGGTGGTTTGGTTTGCTTTTAAGGCAGATCTGAACTCCCTCTGCCTAAAGCCAAATTTGTGGGAGGCCAAAGAGCTTTGATCTGCAGGTGAGGTGCTGTGCTCTGGCAGGCTCTGAGCACACCAACAGAGCAGGGCTGGCTGATAATTGGGAGCACTGGGAAGGCTGGGACAGGTCTATCAAAAAAGATTAATCCCTCAAATATGCATGTGTCAGGAAGGGTTGTTAACTCCAATCTTCACCCCTAAAACAAGGTAAAGTTTGCTCTGAATAGGAGTGACTCCTTCAAGTGCTCTGCTGGCATATCTGCTGTTCTCTCAGCAGTGGCCAGGTGACAAAGTCAGGCCGGCCAGACACCGAGGGTCACTCAATCTGCAGAGCCCAGCTGCCCTGTGCAGCCAGAGCAAACCACATCCCTGCCTCTCACACTGTGGTTTCTCAGTCATCTCCTATTCCTTCTATCAAGCACAATAATCACAACCTGCATTAGGTTCTCTAGCTACCGACAAGGTGGATTTAAGAGCCACCTGCACAGCTGGAATTATTAACTAAAGCTCATAAAAAATAACAAAGGGAAAGGAAATGAACCATCACAAGGGAGGACACATCAAATACTTCAGTGTTAAGCATCCGAGTGCTGCAGGGTGCAAGCTTTTGCCATCAGCACTTCAGAAAAATGCAGAAAAAACAGCCCACACACCTTAAAGATAAAACAAATATACAAGGAAACACCTGAAACAACAAATCCTTGTCAGGTAGTTTCATAACAGTCTCTGAAGGCTTGGAGATAAGGTTTTTGTGGCCTAAGCTTCACAGTCTGGCAGATCTTCTCTCCCCACCTCGAAGGATTCTTGGCTGATCGACAGCAGCTCACGCAGCTCTTTGTTTTCAAGCTGCAAAATCAACATTTTTGCTGAAGTAGAAATGAGCTAATTCACAACTAAAGGACTATCACACAAAGGTGCTAATTTGTAGTTAAAAGATGCTAATCTTTAGAGTCCCTCTCCTTCACAGACACATAAAGTTTGGACATTACAGTTTGTAATGCAAGCATTAGTACAGTGCTGGCACACTAGAACCACGTAATTTAAACCTTATCTTCTTCTGGCTTTATTTATTTATATAAAGAGATACATAAAAAGGATATGAACATTAAGAACTTGAAAATAAACAAACATGTTCTTCATTTCCTAACCCCATCCCCAAACTTTTAGTGTTGTAAAATGCTAAAACTAAAATAACTGTTTTGTTGACACAAACACAGAAAATACAGAGAAAGTCCAGAGACACCCAAAGCTCAATTTATCTTCAGCAACTGGCTCTGTTCTTACCTCCAACTGAGCCAGTTTCTCCTGAACTTTAAAGAACTGCTTGTCATCCACCTGAACAGCTTTTCTCATCACCTCTCCCATCTCACATATTCTGTCTATTTGACTTTCAATTTCCTGAAAGACATAAAATTAATACATTCAGTAAGTTCAGGCAAAAGCAACAGTCATAATTTATCCCTTCTAAATCACTTACTTCCATTTTCCTGACTTTGGATTCTTTCTGTTTCAAATTTTAATCCTTTCCTCCCAAGCACCTGCAAGCCTTTCTACCTTGTATACTTAAGGATAAGATCTTGTACCTTATTGTCCTTTATCAGCAGTCCTGTATCAGTGAAAACAGTGAATAGAGACACAGAACCAGCAAGATAAGGCGCCCTGACTTAAAGGGAAATAATTTAAAGCGTGCCAAGGTCTGAGACAGCAGATTCAGGCTCATGTGAACATGATTAGTAGGCAGTAAATTTTATATTGCTTTATTAGAAAAGCCTGATTGAATTTATAAAGACACCAAAAATAAAACCAAAGAAGATTTCAAGTGTGGAGTAAACAGCCCTATCTCAGCAGGACATCAAGCAATAAAACTAAATCAAGTAAGACCAAATCTCCTGAGGCAGATTTTTACAGAATCTGTCTAGATACAGCAATAATCCTCTGGAAGATGCATTTTGCTGAAGCTCAGAAATGCACATGGAACAAACACTGACAAATTCCAGTATGGAGCAAGAGCTCCTGCTTGAAGAGCAATCAAGCACATAATCTGAGAAGGTCGAGTTTAAGTGCCCATAGTTCTCTACTGCCTCTGGAAGATAAATTTATCACAGATTCAGTTTGAAACTCCATTATTCAGAAAGTATGTAAACAAATTAGAGCATCCAGAAGAGAGGTGGAAAACACAAAGACTTCTGGGAAGAAAGATTATTATTTTTCTAAACAGGAAGATGGTTATACTAAGAATGTAGTTCTTTTAAAGACATCATGAGTTTCTTACTGCTTTCAAAATGGGGGGGAAGAAAAAACTCAAGGACTTAATCTGAAGTACAGAAGGCTTTGCCTAGACATTGAGTTAGTCAAGGGATATCCCATAAAGGGTTCCTTCAAAACCTTTTCAGCTCTGCATTGTCAAGTTTGTTTCAAATGTAAAACCTTGATAAACAGCAATTTGTGCACTCAGGGAGGCACTGGTAGCTACACCACTTACCTTCAGAGGAGTTAAGCAACTCAGAAAAGAGAACCAGTGAGTTGCCACATATCAGTGCAAAGAAATACATGGGAAGAGTTAGGCTGGCTCCAGTACTGATGAAAAAACTACAAGATATGAGATGTCACTGGGTTGAACCAACCTGCTGCTCTCTAATCAGATAAAAATGCATTTTAAAAAATGCCTATCACAATTCCTAAGTTTTAAATAGAATTTTAACATTATTTTATTATTACTAGATACCTAAATATGAAACAGGCAGCAGTTATCAGCAGCCACATCTCAGAGTTCTGAAATCACTGAGCCCAGTGTGTACAAAGGTACACTTCAGGCCACTGCACAGAGTATCTGGATTTAAAAACACTAGGGAGTGAAATCTCTTAAGAACTAAACATACAGCTCACAGAGTTCAGGAGGTTATTTTGCCCTCTGTTACAGCTACTGAACAGGAATGATAACAACTTGGACATCTTTGACTTTACTGCAGAGGATCAGGTACATTAAGCTTAACCCAGGGAAGTCACCACCTGGTTGAAAGAAAAAGCCTCCACTTGGGCTGTGAAGGGGTTTGTGCCTTTTAGTGTCCTCTGGGACAGCTGTTACAACCTGTATGCTCTGAAAGGAACAGAAGGAAAAATACTAGCAAAGAGAGTCAAGATTTGGAGAAAATGCACTTTGGAGCACAGAGATTGCAGGAATGGAAACAAAGATTGCACGACAGCGAGCAGGAGACAGGGGTCTTGAGCACTCTCCAGCCCCCATCCCACCTTACCCCGGAATTAGCCTGATGGACTTTCAAGACTGGTTCTGCCTCTTCACGTTTTCTCCCTTCCAGCAGCTGTAACATCTGCTTCCTGTACTTGCTCATGATGAGTTCTAGGGCGTCCTGGTGCTCCTCCAGTGAGACCCAGAGCTCTGCAGAACACAGCCCGTCACGGCCCCGAGCGGCAGCCACAGCAGGAGCCCCGAGACGCTCGCTGGGTACCAGCTGCGGGCGGGGCCGCCGCTGCCCCATCGCTCCCCAGCCCGGCACTGCCCGGATCCCCTCGGCCGAGGAGACTCCGTGACCCGCGACCCAGCGGGGCATCCAGCCATTCTGCCACAGGCGACACAAGACACACTTCTGCTCTCCTCAACAAGTCCCTCCCGCCGGGACAACCCCGCACGCCGGGTGCACATCACCCGCCAGGATCCGCGCTCGGCCCCGCTCACCCCTGTTCTCCTGCTGCAGGTCGCGGATCTGCGTGTTCTCCTGAGCCAGCACCACGTGCGGCCGCAGCCGGGACGGGTCGGGTCGCTCCGCCGCGGGGCCCGGGCCCTGCCGAGGAGACACAGGGGGTCGGTGCGGCCGCCTCGGGCCTACCGAGACGCGAGGGTCGGTCCGGCCGCGCTCACCTGGTCGGCGCAGCCCGCGCCCGCCTCCCGCATGGCGGCCACGCGCCGGTGCAGCACGGCCGACTGGTCGATGAGCGACTCGGCCGCCGTGTCGTGCTCCTTCAACCGCTCCAGCAGCGTCCGCGCGTCCGTCAGGATCTTATCGATGCTGCAGCTCATGGCGGGCGGCGCTACTCAGCCCCGCGGCGGGCCCATGTCCCTCACGGCCCCGCCGCCGCTCTGCCCCCGCAGCCGCTCTCGGTCCCGCTCCGGCCCCGCCGCCGGGCGCGGGCGGACGCGAACCCGCGGGGCCGGGACGCCGCTTCCGCCCGCGGCCACAGCGCCGCCAGTGCGCAGGCGCGGCCGGCGCGAGCCCGCCGATCCGCCGAGAGCTCGCCTGGCGGCGCCAGAGCGCCGCGGCAGGGCAGGGGGGCGGGGCCGGGGCCGGTCGAGGGGCGGAGCCAACCTGCGGAGCCGGGGTTGCCCTCGCCGTGCCCGGGGGAAGCTCGAAGCCTTGCAGCGTTCGCTGATTTTGGGGCGTTTTGGCGTGAGGGGACACCGCGCTACCCTGGCACACGGCGTCCCAAAGCCTCCTGCCCCAAGTGGAGGTACCCCCTACCACGAGCCGCCCACGCCGCGGTCCCGCGTGTCCGAGCCCCGCGTGCCCCGAGAGCCCGGCCCCGGCACGGCCGGGGGAGCCCGGGACAAGGGCGGCTCCGAGCGGGCGCTGTTCGGCACAGGCTGTTTGCGGAGGGCCGGCGGCCCTGACCCCGGGTCCCGCTTATCTCTGCGGCTGCTCCCTCACAGCGCGATCAATCCCGGCTGGGAGCTGCGGGGCTCCCATCTTATCTGATGCCGCTGTTTGTCCCTTCCAACAGTAAACATCCGCCACTCAAAATAACAAGCTCTGCAATGCTGACTCGCTGCTTTGATTCTTATTTGCTAACTGAAGCTACTGTTGGTGATCCGGGGTGTCCTTGAGGCTTTGTGCCGAAAGGTTTTGTTCAATAGCACCGACTTCATTAAAAATGTTTTCAACAATAATATTTTAGCAGGACTGCCTTTGATTTGAATAATCTTTCGAGTTTAAATTCCTAATCACACAGACACATGAGAAAACTCCAGGATGCTTTATCAGATGAAGGTTCTTGATAATCTCAGAGATAATCAAGCCTGGTGTAGAAGTGCTGAATGAGATAATTTCATAAAAGCAACAATCTTAAAGCATGCACACAATGCAAAAGAGAACAGGGAAAGCAGCTGCAGTTGGAATATTTCATCAGAATCAGATTAATTAGTAAAGTATGAGAGCTATTCTGCAAATCTGGGAAATGTAATCCTTCTACTAGTTTGGACATAAAGTCCAGACCATGGTTATAGCATATTTCACCTCCTGGTCCTTCCCTATTTTGCATCTTGTTAGAGAATACTATAAAGTTAAGACAGTTTATCAGAATTCTTTTTTCCTAATAGCCAAGTCACGAACACTTGGAAAACTGACAAATATTGCTGTGTGGACCATCCTGGTTATGGAACAAGTTGGATAACAATTGTCCTGTCCTAAAATGGACACATCATCCCTAAGCCCTAGCCAGTGCTGGTCTCCCCAGTCCCACTCTTACATCCTCACATGACCTCCCGTGTGCAGTTCAGCACCTGCTTCTGCCTCCCTCTTCTCCTATTCCCAGCTCCGTGCCTACCTCCAGAGCCTCCAGAGCACCCATTTCCACAGAATCCTCTGGGCAGGCTCACAGAGCAGGCCTGGCACAGCTCCATGGAACGAGCTCTGTGTGCTTGAGCCATCTTTCCCTTTTTCACTTTATCCAGCACAGGGATTTCTGTGAAACCAAACTTGCGGTCCCTGAAGTTCTCTTAATTCAGGCACTCACTGAGCCATTTAGAGATGTGGCACTGGGAATTCCAGTTCTTATCCATAGGAAATCAGCTGAAGGAGCCCATGGTCTGGGCAGTGTGAAGGATCATTTCACCTCCACAGGAGCTGCACCAGGATGTGTCTGAGCTGCTGGCCTGTTCTGCTCTTGTGTTTATAATTCTGATTTAACACTCACTTCTCCCTGGTGTCAGAGGTGCCATCCTGGCCTTCCCTGCCAACAGGGACAAGCAGAGGTAGCTGTGGGCCAGCACTGTCATTTCAGGATCAGTTTATTTCCTGTTATTCTGGCTTCTAGAAATAAAATTCCAGCATGAGGGAGATGAGAGTCTATGACACCACTGGCACACTGCACTGAGCCCTTGCTCCCACTCGGGGCTGGGGCTCAGCCCCTCTCCAGCAGATCTGGACATGGAATCATTTGTCCAAGGGACAGCAGAGTGAGTTTCTGTGGCGCCAGGACACAGAGAGGATCCCAGTAGGACAAAGCTCCTTGCTTTAAATGCTGGGAATGCTTGTCACCAAAACTTCAAGTGTGTAGCAACAGAGCTTAAACAAATCAACAGATGAGCATTTCTGAGTAGGGGTGCCTTGTAACTCCTTTGGCTTATCACATCAATTCTGTGTAAACTAAATAGAATGTATAAATTTGGCTTCTCAAACTTTTTAGTGTTTAACTTCGATTTGATTAAACACTTATGTGTGTGTACAAAGTGAAAAATGGGGTTACAAGAGGTTAATGTTTTAATGCTTTTAATAACTCTTAACCACATGGCTGTATTTTGTCAAACAGAGCACGGGGTTGTTGTAGCAGGAGAAGTGGAGGCTGGATAGCAGAGTACTGGGACACTCAGAACAACAAGGCTGCTGCAGAGCCCAAACTGCTTCCAGGCCATCTTTGGAAAATCAAAAATAGTATTTGTATGGTGGGACAAATACATAACAGTTCTGAGTACAGCTGAGGAGGCTCTTGCTAACAGTAGGAAAATCACAAAGAAATCTAGATGGATCAAAACTGAACAAAATTGCTGAGGGGACAGGAGCACCTCCCCTGTGGAGACAGGCTGAGAGAGCTGGGGCTGTTCAGCCAGGAGAGAAGGCTGTGTGCAGACTTCACAGAACCTTCCAGAGTCTGAAGTGACTACAGGGAAGCTGGAGAAGGACCCCTCATCAGGAACTGCAGGGACAAGACAAGGGGAAATGGGTTCAAGCTGAAAGAGCAGAAATTCAAGTTATATATTTGGAAGAAATTCTTCCCTGTGAGGGTGGGGAGGCCCTGGCACAGGGTGCCCAGAGCAGCTGGGGCTGCCCCTGGATCCCTGGGAGTGCCCAAGACCAGGCTGGATAGGGCTTGCAGCAACCTGGGCAAGTGGAAGGTGCCCATGGCAGGGGGCTGGAATAAGATGGGATTTAAGTCCCTTCCCATCCAATATATTCTGGGATTCTATGAACAGACTAGTATCAAATGGCAACCTCTGTGACAGATGGAGTGACATCTAGATATTGGAAGTAGAGAAAAGAATAAAGGGCAAATTTCTAGGATACTTCTTGTATTTTCAGTAAAATTATATTAATTATAAGTGTGGTCAGAACAGGTAGGAACATTGCGGCTAAGTGTCTGAAAGCACAAGTCTCCCATGGTGATGCAGCAGGGTACAAGCTTTTAAAAATTAAATACAATTTTCATTTCCATTACAAGTCTTTCCTTCAAAACCTATTTCAGCAGCTACAGCTGTTTAAAAAGCAAACCAGCCCACTCTCACACCACACACCCCAATACATTCTGACTGCTTGCTTTTAAAATTAAATGGTAGTGTTAAGACAGCTCTCAGCTACTGTGACAATTTCAGTGGTATTTTGCCATCAACAAAAGTGTAGCACAGACACTCGTGGGCCAGGAGCCCAAAGGAATTCTCCTCCTGTTCTTCCCAACCCATACTTCAAGGCAGATTAACGTGGTATAATGCAGAGTTGTCCTGTGACAAAAGTTATTACCAAGGAACTCAGTCTTATTGTTCATCCTAATTATCTTGCTTTGATAAATCTTGAGGAGTCACCCACTGCACCACAGCACTCACATTTATGAGTCTAATATTCTTTCTACTGTTAAAACAAATGTCTTCAAGATGGAATCCAGGCTGGAAAAAAGGAAAAACATTATCATTGATAAATGGATACATCCAGTTAGTTCAGTCTCTCAGCAGCAAGACCACTGCTGATAAAATGCTGAGCAAGGGATTCCACAATAATTATTTTGTAATGCTTAATACAGTGTCAAGATCTGCTTTATGGAAATGAGGTCTTGGCTTCCCTTTGCTGCACCTAAAAAGTACAGTCACTGCCTGTAGTTATGAGTATTCTCTATGAACTACCAACTCTTGAGATTGTAATTAAACTTAATTCATAGCTTTCCTTTCTTCCACCTTGTGCCTTGCTGGAGCATTTTAGTAACAAATCTTGGTCTTCCAGCCAAGGGGAAACAGATTTGGCAGAGGGTACTGAAAGGGGGAGGTGTCAGGGTACCCAGGAACATTGAGAAGGTTGAATGGATTAATTTCTTGTACCTACTCTGCCTTCAGGCACTGCAGATTGAGTTTCAGAGAGTAAACAGGAAAAACAGTAACATTTTGTGGGCTGTCCTGAGATTTTCAGATGAGTTTAAGGCAGTCTGGCTCTTGGACTGAAATTTGACATAATGATCAGCTGTTCAAGGTTTGACTTACAAGCCTGTAAGAAAATGCAAGGTGAAACTATCCAACAAATTCATGATTAAGAAAAAATCAGTCTTAAAATGATCAAAATTGTTCCTCTCTGGTCTGATATTTCATCATTTAATCCCAAAAAAGCATTTAAGAACTTAACAAGAAGTTCCATCTTCTGAGTTATTTCTCATCCATTTTGATTGTGATGATTTATCTGATACATTTGATGCAAAACAACGAGTATTTCTATTATCTCACACTAATGAACACTTCTCTGCAGTGCTAAATGGGAACTGTTCACCACGCAAGGTAACGCCAACAGGCAAAATCACTACTCACAAAGCTTTGTGCTGCTTCTTACCCAGGACTGAGAGGTTCATTCACACCCAGGAAGAACAATCCCAAGAGTGTCAGCATTCCTGAACCTTTGGAAGATCTAAAAAAATAGAAGAGAGGGGGAACAGAAAACTGGTGTTTTTTTCATGAGTTTCTCAACAGATTGGAAAGGAAATACAAAGGTCTTGGATCACAAAACTTTTGGCATGGATGTGTCTGCCAGTGTATTTTATGCCACTGAACCATTTTATTTCTCTGACACAAAAATAGGTAAAGATTAGGTGAGATCATTTTGATATGTGATCTGTATTGTTAATACTCAGCTTTCTTTAATATTGCTCAGAACAGTTTACCAACAGGAGGGATTTAATCCTATAATGAAATAATTATTTTAATATAACCTTTAACTCACATAGAACAACAATTACTGTAATTAGCAATTAGTTTTCTGAGGGCTTTAGTCATTTAGTATTTGACTCTTGCTTTCATCATTTAATGATTTACAGTAATGAGCTGGAACATCAGTATTTTGTACTGAAATAGCCAAAATAGTTGTCCAGGCATCCTTGCCCTCATGTGACAGATCTCAGATGGCTTGGGGAGAAGTTAGCCAAGAGCAATAGACAATGCCATCGCTTCTGCTTCAGTTCTACCGAAAAACAACAACAAAGTGACTGCTGTGCCTTGCAGTCAGGGCTCAGTAGCTCTTGGAGGGCTGTTACTCTGCTGAGATCCTGCTCTTTGTTTGAATTTTGTTTGACAAATGCTTTACAAATGAGCAGAAGAGGTGGTTTATGTTTCATTAATGAGGCTGATAGTGGTTAATTACTGAAGTTACGTAAACAATCCAATACCAGATCAAGCTAAACGGGTCATTTATGTAGAGAAGATCCAGCTGGAGTAGATGCAATTTCCTTTAACTATTCAGATACCAAATGAATCACAGACATCTGGAATCTCCAGTCCAGATGAACAAAGACTTGTGCTGACCTTGAAAGTGGATTCTCTCAGCAGGTATGGATCCAGGGAAGTTCTTCTTTCATCTCCAGCTCCCTTACCCATCAGACCTTTGGAACCAGCTGCCCAAGCTCCACGGGGATTTGACTGCCCAGAGCTCCCAGTTTGCAGTGGTGACAGTGAGGCTGCACAAGTGCTGCAGCAGTGTCCAGGTCAGGCTGCTGTCACCAGATTGGTTTGTTTTCCACAGAAAACCTGTGTGTCCCTTATTCCCCACTTCAGTGCCACTTCTGGATGTCGGCTCATGGCATGGACTCATTCAGCTCCTGTTTTCAGGCCCTATCTATGAGTGACACTTTGTTTACTTACTGCTAGTAAAGCAAGCTTTGAGTCTGGTATTATTTCCTTTGCCTCTGAAGTGGCTCTGGGCATGTTACTGACCAGAGACTTCAGCAGTGTTTTACAGAATTGATGTATGTATAGAAAAATAACAGACAACAGAGGTGGAAGAGAGCTTAAAAGTCCTTTACAAAAAGTCCTCTTTACAAACCAAAACAGCTCAGAGCAAACAATTCCTGACTTCAATCTGGTTGCCCAAACTGATCTTCAAAACAGCCGGTGGAGAATATTGTACAAGGAACTCACTCCAGTGCTATTTTTACCACAGTAATTGCTTTCTCTACTTTGTAATTTAAATCTCCCTTACTCCTAAATAACCTTTCTGGGTTTTGATTATTTACAAGCATGGAAAAGAGTTTATTTTCATCTTCTTTGCAGCAGTATTTTAGGTGACTCAAGTGTGCCCTCAAGTCTCCCATTTTTGTCATGCTAAGCTTTGAATAGGAACAGTGATTTGTTAAAATAATGTAAATATCTGTATTTACATAAATATATGTATTTAGCCAGTCACCTGGTCTGAATCACTTCATGATTATGCAAAATAGTTTAATTACTACAGCGTGGGAGTAAATTAACCTTGGGCTAACAATTACTGCAATTCATTTCTACTACAACTAAGTTTTATATAGTTATTTTATAAACTTATTAATAAACTGATTTTAGAAACTGAATTTACCTTGAATCCAGCAGGCTTTATAAACTGAGTAGAATGAGGATTTGATGCCTTTTAAAAACCTGGGCTTCAGGCTTAAGTTCCCTGGAGTCAACAGGTTCTAAATACCCACATCCTACAGCTAATTTGAACAGCTTATCAGTAAGGTTCCTTCTATCAGAAAAAGTGCTAAAAATAAAAGTCAGTAGCATTTAAAATCTAACCACAATATTTCACAAACTTCTGCTTGTTTTTCCAACTTTCATGAGAAAGGCTGGATGAAAAAGTCAATGGGATATTGTGAAAGAGATACTTCTGTAAAAAAAAAATATTTGTTTTATCAATTGTAAAACCTTCCGTTTTAGTATTGAAGTCTTTTTGATAACTTGGCAAGTTCCTGTATGAGGCAGCTTTTACCAGAAAGACAAGTGCTGATCATAATTAAGCTTAGAACATCAATATCTTCATCTCTGCTGCATAATCACTGAGTTCCAGCCCCCCATCACTACACGTGATCAATGTAGGACATCTGAAAACTCAGAAAACCCCATAATATGCTCAAATAACATTTATCAGTCAATGCTATTTATTCTTGAAAGACTCAACTATTTCACTCCACAGACAGATTCCTAAATGGCACATGGAAATAAGCAGCCTTAGCTGCTGCTCTTCTCTGGAGCCCATGGAATATAAATATGTCCCTGCTTTGAAGGGTGATGGCAATTAATCCATGAAAACCTACTGTCCCAAAAGAGTATTTTAAGTGACTTCGCTGTAGGTTACCCAACAGGAAATTATATTTTCCTTTTCCCATCTAATTTCATGCAGTTTCCAACAAAAGCAGATTTTCCCGAGGTGAATGGGGAACTGATCTTACACAGAAGGCAGGTGAGCTCCTCCTGGATGAGGTTTGCAACCTGCTGGGAGCACTGGAAGAGCATGATACCTAGCAAGAAAATTCTCCGTCCAAAAGGTCACATCTACCTAGGAAACAATGAAATCATCTAATTGCAATATTAGTTTATTAGATGTTACTAATAATGGAAATACTGGGGGGTTTAAAAATGAAATTTTACTGAGTTAATGGCAACACAAACTTAAGTTCATTGAGGTTGCCAACAAACTGAGTGTGAGCCTGGTGTGTGCTGCATCACCACAGGGGTGTCTGGATCAGAACACAGAGGACAAGGTAAGTGTTTGATGTTTGGAGGTCCTGACCTGATCCAGCCTTTCCAAATTAAATTACTATGTCATGTAAAAATCTCCAGATAATACTACTGCAATATTTTCCCCGCATGAGAATTGAACTTTTTCCATCACCACCCCGACATGTCAACGTGAAGCAATCGAAATGGGAGAATTTTGAATTCTAGCAAGAAAGCAGAATCTTTGTGCTGGGCAGGGAGGACTCTGGGAAGCGGTGACGTGAGGGTCCCCATGGCCTCTGTCCCTGATGACCCAGTTCTGATGTGATTTATGTGGGCTCGCAGCTGCCCTTGCTCCGACCCCAGAGGAGCTGTGTGGGAAGTTGGTGTCTCGGAGCCGCAGCGTGGCTCTGCCGAGTGTCTGGAGCCCGGGGTGTGCACACAAACTGATAAATAGGGAAAGGCCTGCTTGGCTCCAGCTGGAGCAGAGCTGGGACCGGCACTGCAGCCCCACGGACCCCGCGGCAGGAGAGGAGTTCCCTGCAACCACCGTGAGTATTTCATTCCCTTCTCTGCATGCTCTGAGGTTAGAAATTTCTACTCGAGCCATACAGCCAATTTGCTGTGTGAGAATATTCCAGGCACTGGGCTTTTTTCTTCTTTACCTCCTCTTTTCTTTCTTTTTAAACATCTGACTAAATGAAAACAGCAAACATGAGCTTTTAAATCTGGTATTCTACTGCCAAGGGTTTGTTCCAACAGTACTTTGTTTGACACACAGAGTGAAGAAAAACAACTTTTAAATTCAATTATTTGTTTCCCTTCCCAAAAGTACCCGGAAAACTGTGAGTTTCAAAAAATCTCTGACCTCTTATTTACAATGTATAAAAAGTATGCCTTTGAAATGATTATTCATGGAATAATAATTCCAAAGGAAAATTTCAAGATAATTGCAATGCAGTCCACTGGTGAAAGAAGCCAGTTCCTATTATGGTTATTATATGACCAGGAAGGAACACATTTAATAAGAAGAAAAGTGGAATTTCTTCAAAGAGCAGCTCTGGGGAGCTTCTTGGCACATTAAAACCAGGAGGAACAGAAAACCGTTTAATAATGCATGTAAAGCTGCATACAGGATCAATCAAGTGATCCTAGAATTTCCCTTGCAAAATCATTCTTTAATTAAGCAGTGATTACTGAATTGCTTGAGTGAAATTGAATAGATCAGCTGGCATCACACCTACTTGGCACTTATTATGCTCAGTTCCTTTTTTTTTTTTCAGTGTTTGGCTTAAATTTTCACAAATAAAAAAAAAAACAGCTTTGCCTTCCAGCTGCAAGTGAAGTACAGTGATTAAACCCAAGCCTGAAACGTGCTCTGAGCTCCACTACATGACCACTAACGTGCCCCGAGGTGTGTTAAATAGATGGTGAAGACATTCAGCTCAAGTTCCTAAAATTCCCTGTAAACAAGAAATTTCCCCATGACTCAACTGTCAAAATATTTACGATAGCAGCTAAAGCACTGTCAGTACCAAGCTCTGAAAGGGCTCCCTGTGGCCCTACTCCATGAAGGATGTTTTGTATCCCAATAAATTTGATAAGCTGGTGATATGTTGCTTTATGATATGGGGTTTTATAGCAATAAAAATTATAAACCCCACATCTTTCACCATAAATAGAAATAAATAGATGTACAGTTCAGATTCTAGTCTGAATGTGTATATTCTATTTATGGTTCTACTTTACTTTTATCAATCAATGGCCTTTTTTTTTCTTCAGTGGATTCCATTTTTGATAAATTGTCAAGTCTTTCAGTTGGGACTAAAAACTAAATTTCTGCATGAGATGGATAACCAAGTCCTTGAATCAACATGCTCTGGTTTGTACTGAGCGTTTGTAGTTCAGAAGATGAGCACTGGCAAAACTAAACCTGTAAAAGCACATTTTCAAATGTGCTTAAGCCACCTTGAGTGTAGGTCACCTCTTCCAAAAAACACCATTCCCCTCACCTGGTCAGGACTTCACTCGTGAAAATGCCCAGTAGAAGAAGGAAAAGCAGGAACAGCGTGTGCTTTATGCAGCTGACATCTTCTGTCAGCTCAACCCGTGTGACTGAGGACTGAAGGCTCCCACCCTATGTGTGTTACGGTTTGGGATGCTACAAAATAAGACATTAAAAAATTCATCTTTTGTTCCCAGTTATTTCCACTTTTTAGGCTAAAAACCTTTATGCATCCTCTCTGGGAATATATTTAGATTTTTGCTTCCTTTTAAAGCGCTCATGCACAAACAAATATTGGGAATACACAGAAAAGAGAAAAAGGGGCACAAAACATTTTGTTTTGGGAATGGCACAGCTGCAACTGCCCCAAACATCCAAACCCGTTGCTCCATTCTTATCTCAACTTTGTTCCAGTTACTGTTTTGGACATTACACCTGGGCATGTCTGGTACCTTTTGTCAGGAGCTTCACCGTGCTGGGCACGTGCAGAGGTCCCTTGCCTGGCAAAGGGTTAATGGGTGTCTGTGTGGGCTGGGGAAGTGTGCCGCAGGTCAGGCTCAGTCCCATGAGGTGTAGGGGGTTTGGGATGGCCACAGAGCCTTGGGTAGAGCAGCACATGGATCATGGAATCCCAGGGACTGCTGCAGTTTGGAGGAGGCCTCCCTGCTGCTGCCTCACTCAGCAGGGGGGAGGCAAAGGTTGGGAAACTCTACTCTCACAGTCACTCAAAAAAAATCAAAACTTGCCTGGCCTAGGAAATGAAGTTCCTTCCTTACATATCTTATTCTCTTCTTTCTGTCTTTTTTTCTTTCCTTTTCTGCTTTAAAAAGTCCAATGCTTTGTTTGATCAGAAGAACAAGCTTGTCAACACTAAATTCTCAAATGTCAGAAAATGAAACTCTTAATGTTTATGCATGTCTCGTTCTAAGACAGTAGAACATTCCTCAGATAACCATTAGATTTACTATTCCTACTGTTCTAACATCCTCTTAATTTAAGATTCAGTTTACAAAGTCTCAGTCTTAGCTGGAAATTTTGTAAGTGCAACTGGTTACTGTTATTAGCCATAAAAATCAGTAAGAAGGGCTGAATCCTTTCTTATATAATACCTAAGCTGAGGAAAGTTTGTCTAAGGAAAATCTACTTCCAAGACTTAGAACATTTAAGAAATCAACCACCTTACATTTGATACTTCATACTCCCAATATACTGTTTTTATTAGACTGGATCAGTGTAATTTTTTTAATCTACTATTCAATTATGACTTTTATTTAAAGAAACCACTGGAATTCAGAAACACATTTCTTCAGCAAACACACATTTTTGGGAAAAAATGTAGACTTTGCCCAGGCCAAATTGATCTAACTGATAAGACCTCATGATTCAGTGACTTATTTTGCTCTCAAACAAATATTTACTAGCAGAGATAACAAACCCCCAGCATTCCAGCCTCACTGCATCCTTTCACCTTCTGCTGACAGCACAAAGCGAAAGTGGTCAGCCCCAAAGCTCTCTCCAGTTTGGGGGAAGGGATGTGTGTTTTTTCAGATTCCCTGGGGTGATCCATTCATTGTCTCAGCTGCAGCAAGGTGCAGGTATAGCACAAACCCCTTCCTTCAAGGAAGGTCTTTGAATCCAACTTGCTGTAAATTCTGCAGAGAATCCCATTGCAGGAGTGGCTTTGCTGTATTTTCCAAATCCTTCCCTGCAATTTTCATCTTCTGTATCCTTCCTGTCTGCTCAGGGAAATCCTGTGAGTGGTTCATGGGCAAACTTTTTCTTACAGCCCTTGCTCAGTGGGCATCAGGCTCAGCAAAGGTAACACCCCATGCACCCCATGCAGAGGGACAAGGGGGCAAGGCAAATATTCCTACTTATTCCTCTAATGGAAACTCTGTTAGCTCTCAGTTCTAAGCAATACCAGGGGTTTGCTGTAGGTATATAAACTCAAACCTGGCTCATGCCACTGTCCATACAGACTTTTCTTTAAGAGTTTTTAGAGCACCCTTTTTCAGAACATCTCTCGTAATTTGAATTTATAAGTCAAATTAGTGAAAAATGAGGTCAATTTTGAACTCCAAGCACAGCAGCTCTTCTCACTATATCACTGTGAGCTCTCAGTGTGTTTTGTTATGGGGAATGTCAGTGAATCCAGCCAGGAGCCCAGGCTCATTCAATGACCAAGGGACAGTGGAAAGCTCTTTAGAGGCAGCACATCCTTTGGAAATCAGTATATTTGGTCTTCACTGAAAACTTTACACTGTTAAAGGAACATAGGAAGGGTAATTCAGGCAGTGCTTAAACAAGGCAAATTTGAGTTTTAATGCATAAATGAGTACTTATATGACAAAGATAACATGCTGGCCTTTCTATGCTATTTTCCTTGCTTCAACTCTGCATAAAAAGTAATGAAATAAACTCATTAAAAGCCCATCTTTGTGCACAAACAGGACAGCCCCACATCTACTCCAGAGCAAATGCTCCAATTCATGCTCAAAGTAAGTTCATTCTATCCAGTGAAGCTCCTTTTAACCTTCTCTGAACTAGAGAATTTACCAGTGATTATTCCTATTACCCCACATGGTTTTGTGTAAAACTCAGAGCAAAACATTTCTAACTATAACTTGGAAATTTAGGAAAGAGTTTTACCCTGAATGTGTAATATCAGGACACTCAAACATTCTGTAGCCTCACTGAGGGTGTTATGTGACTTCACACAGACATCTGATTTTCTTATGATCTGAAAACTCTGCCATATTCTGGAGTTTTCTAGGTCTGTGTCTAACCCTACCCAGCAATTCTTTCCCATGGGATGTTACTCTTCCTTTCCCCATTCCCTAGGTTGCTGTTTCAAGGCTGATCTCACAGCAGAGTGGATGAAGCAGTGCAGCTGGGAGCAGAGCATGGCCAACACGTTTGTCACCATCCCTGATGGGTACGGCCTTCCTGAGCCCATCCAATACTACGGTGAGTGAAGCAAGTTTTGTACTCTGCAAATAAGGCAAAATGAACTCCTGTGGGAATTTCTTTCTTTTTTTTTTTTTTTTTCCCTGATTTCAATTTATCTTTAAAGCACTTGAAAGCTCTTACTGAAAGTGTATTGAAATCTATTATTGTATGCTTATACAGACTTTTGAGAACAATGTGATTATTCTGACTGAGCATTCCATATACACTTCCCCAGTACTGTCTCCCATTGATCTGCATGGAGAAGACACAGGTTTTGTTACAGTATTCCAGATACATTATAAATAGATAATGCCTGTTCTCTATCTTATGTTATTGTAATTGCAATAACTAATTTGATTCTGGAAGACTAAACGCAGGACCCAAAGCCTTTTTCCCAAAAGAAAAAAACCCTCCAAACTGTTTTAAAAAATCTTTCCAATTTGTTTTTATAGAGATCTTAATAATCCCAGAGGAAGAATGAAATATGATGCACGTTGCACAGGCTTTCTTTGGTATAGCTGTGTGTATTTAAGGGAGGCTGGATAAAAAATAAAACTCAACACACAGAAAGGCAGGAAGAAACTCTCTTTGTAATTCTGTACCTACATTTTACTAAACTGAAATGTCATAATTGTAAAGACACATATATGGGAAAATACTAAATAAAACAAGTCTCTGCTTTTTACTCCTCTGAAGTTCAACTTTAATATGCCTGTCACGGTAATTTTTGTACGCTCTGATTTCTACACAATTTTTCTCAGACCCTCGTGCAACATTTTCAAAATGATGCCTGACACATATATCAGTAACAAACACTTCATTCATTAAAAAATTCACTTACGGAAGATATTTGATAAATAAAAAACAACCTTTAAGTGTAAGATCTGAAGGCAGCTGTGCCATCCGCTGGCAAGTGATTTTCAACTGTCTGCTAACACTAGTCCATACTCACATGATGCAGCCCAAACCATTACTGAGCCATTTTTGCTACATTTAAGATTTCACTTAAGAACATTACAGGTTTAAATTTAAATAGAATGTGTCAGATTGCCTCTCTGAAAATGTGTTCCTCTAATATTTATGCTACTAAATCTGTAAAACATTTTTAAACTTTGGAGCAGCTGATGCCGAGACACTCACCAGGCTGTTCCTCCACTTTTGCTTTCCCCCGGAACAGATGTTTTACCAGAGCACATCAATTACCAGCTGCCGGACCCAGATTTCCAGGCTGGCCCGTACTGCCAGTACTCAGCAGTGCCAGTGCCAGCCCTGCAGCCACCGCCAGCCCCGGCCCCATTCGGCCCCTACAGCCTGGAGCCCCCGTACGGTGACGGGCCCTGCGTGGGCAGCAGCTGCGAGCTCAACAAGGGCCCCTTCCTGGCTCCCCAGGTGGAGGACAGCGGGGAGCAGGGCCTAAAGAGGCCCAGGTTAAACCACTCGGCGAGGCTGAAGGGGCAGGAGGAGCTGTGCGTGGTGTGTGGGGACAAGGCTTCGGGGTATCACTACAACGCACTGACCTGCGAGGGCTGCAAAGGTGAGCGAGAACACTCAGGGCCACCTGCCACAGCTGGCATTGAGGCACACAGATTTGGCTGGGCTTTGAGCTGGCTTTTAATTTGTCTAATGAAGCCCCTACAAATTTAGGACATATTTTCACAGTCTGTATTTAATACGAGCACTTTAAGCATCTCATTTTTGCATTGATGACTCGATAGGATAGTGTCAGTGTAAGCAGGTGCTGGTTTTCTCATGAACATTTCTCATGATTTACTTCAGTGTTATTAATTTCACTATTAAAATTGAATAAAAGCAAGTAGTAATTAGTTGCTAATCATGTTCTAACTTAGTGGTAGAGGAGCTGTCTCACGAGGGCAGCTCTGCTCTCTGCTCTCTGTGACCAGGGACAGGACCTGAGAGAAGGGCTGGAGCTGTGCCAGGGGAGTTCAGGATGGATCTCAGGGAAGTTTCTTCCCTCAGAAGGTGCTAGCACTGCCCAGGCTCCCCAGGGAATGTGCACAGCCCCAAAGCTGCCAAAGCTCCAGGAGAGTTTGGACACCGCTCCAGGGATGCACAGGTTGGGACTGTTGGGGTGTCTGTGCAAGGCCAGGGGATGGACTGGATGATCCTTGTGGGTCCCTTCCAAATCAGCATATTCTATGATTCCATGTCTGGAAAGTGTCAATATCAGTCAGAAAGAACCAGACATAACTGTGTTTTTAAAAAGCAGATTTAAAATCAAGGTAATGTTTCCATTTAAAAAAACCAGCCATTCAAACCCAAAGGCCACTTTTAAATCCCTGTGAGAAAAAGCTCCTTAGATTGCTCCAGCCATCACCCAGTCCTCGTTCCCAGGTTTCTTCCGGCGCAGCATCACCAAGAACGCCGTGTACCGCTGCAAGAGTGGGGGGCACTGCGAGATGGACATGTACATGAGGAGGAAGTGCCAGGAGTGCCGCCTCAAGAAGTGCAGAGCTGTGGGAATGCTGGCAGAATGTAAGTGCTCCTTCATGCTGGATTATTTATTTATCACCACAGAAAAAACCTTCTCCAAAGTCAATCCCTTCCTGATGATACTGGTCTAAGCTTCATTTGGTAGTAGGAAACTTAACTTTGGGGAAGGTGGCACCTGTAGCATCTTGGTGTGCAGAAACCAGCAATGCTTGGGAAGTATCCCCTCACCTTAAGAGAATTGTTGTTCAAAGACAGTACAAGAAAAAATAAGGAAGTACTAACAAGAGAAACTAAATATCCCGAGCCTTCTCAGGACAGCAGTGAGCTGATCAGATGAACTTTAGGGTTTAAGGGAAAAAAATTAAATAAAAATGGCATGATGGGCTTTGATGGAAAATTCTGATGCCTATGTCACTGAGCCACAAGGACAAAGATGACTGCAGACCCTCAGGCCTTTGCTGATGCAGAACATCAGCTCACCTGATAAAGTAACACATGGATACATTCTCCAGGAAACAGTTCATTATAGGTGACAGCTGCTGTGATGCAAGACTGAAGTTATCTCTAATAAAAGTGATGACTTTAGACTGTAATTAATTGAAAATACAAGCATTGATGGCCACTCCACACCTCACAGGTTTGCTGACTGAAGTCCAGTGTAAGTCAAAGCGACTCAGGAAGAATTTCAAGCAGAAGAGCAGTTTCCTTTGCAACATAAAGCTGGAAGATGAGGGACTGAATAGTAAGCAAGTATCATCTACAACAAGATCTGGAAAAGTGGGATATTTTTCTATTTAAAATATCTCTTTTTATCACTTATTCTTATTCCAAGTCATTGTGACTTGATTGGTTTATTTTTTTAGCAGATCCCAGAGAAGATGGAACTTACTCCAGGAGAACATCAACTTCTTGACCACATTGTAGCAGCACACCAAAAATACACAATTCCCCTTGAGGAAGCCAAGAAGTTTGTAGGTATCCAGCACACCCAGCCTGCATTGCTAAGTCATTGTTGTCATGTATCTTGGCTATATCTAATGTCCAAATGCTCTTTTGTGCAGCTACAGGAAACTGCAAGTCCTGAGGAAAGTTTCCTCCACCTGTCTGAGACAGCCGTTGTCCATGTCCAGGTGTTGGTGGATTTCACAAAAAGACTCCCAGGTGAGTTTCTTCCTTTGGGGAAGAAGAAGAACCAAAATCAAACTGATGGCATGAACCAGAGAAAAATACAGGCTTTAAGAAAAGGCTTTTAATGGATTATTTGTACTTCAAACTTGCCATTTATGTGTCATGAGGAAAACCTGGACACTTTAAGTTCAAAACTTTGCTATGATTAGATTTCTTCTCCATTTCTGACATGGAGTAGAGACATTTTCTGGAAGCACAGGGACCCCAAAATACCACTTTGAGGGAGTTGCTATCTCACAACATTCTCTTAAATCCAGTTGAGTCTGCAATTTATCATAATCACCAAATGAAAAAGCAGATGTTTCTTCAAAGGAAAAGGCAGCACAGAAGGGACTAACCAGGTGTTCTTCTTCATATTTTCCTTCCATAAAGAACAAGGAAACAAGCAACTGAATTCACTCCATTTCATGTAAAGTTGACAAAGTAACATTTGACAGAGAGGTGATAACTTTTCATTGTAAAACTCACTGACAAAGGTCAATCACCATATCTGAAGAAGGTATTTGATGTAATTTAGCATCTCTCTGGGACAGAGCTGAAAGAAGGGGTGAGCTGTCTGTTTTCTTGTGTTACATATCCTGCTTTGATCAGGTTTAGGAAAAAAAATCACTAAAGTTCTTTTGCTCTTGAATTACAAGTGCAGACAATGAGCTTGTTAAAAGATGAACATGATTTCTAAGAGGAAAATAATATAACAATGAATGGAGTATCCATTCACTAAACAATGCAGCAAATTTATCAGGGGTTAGGCCATGTGATATTTATCAGATATTAGGAAGAATCTTTTGATAACACCTTGCTTAGTCCCAAAATTTTTGCTTGTATCTTCCTGTGAATCTTTTAACACTGAAAACTACCCCCTCCTTTTTTTTTTTTCCTTTTAAATTGTCTAACCTGCAATCTAGCAAGAAAGATCTCAAGTCTTTGGCACATGTATCATTTAACTATGGCTCCTCCTTTCCAGTAAAGATATTTATTTTTAAAAAATCATTTTTCCACATCACATTGGGGGCTTAAAGGCAGCCGCAGCCTTCCCTGCTTCTGAACATGCACCTTTCTCTGCAGGGTTTGAGAGTTTAGCCAGTGAAGACCAGATTGCTCTGCTGAAAGGGTCCACAGTGGAGGCAATGTTCTTGAGATCAGCCCAAATTTACAACCAAAGAATGAGTGAGTGCCAACCATCAACCAGTGAAAGTAAGTCTGAAATACTTGACTTGCGTCATTGTGGGTGGATAATATCAGCTATATTAATTACATATCATACATTGTGTCCAATTTAATACGAAGGACCTTGACCAATAAATACGCAACCCAAGAACTTAGAGCCAGATGCCAGAAAGGATTTTATACCTTCATGGGTCTGGGAAAAATTCACACATTTTCAGCAATGATACAGACAAATATTTAAGATCACTTTAAGCTTGACTGGGAACTCTCATCTGCCTTGTTCCAGGTCATGTAAGACTTTCTGATCACGGGGCATGTTGTCATGTTCAAAACCTTGATAAAAACAGTATTTATTCCATGGAAATGTGTCTTAATAAGGAGAGGCCAACTTCTACTACTACCACAGGTAATGGAGGTCTCAAAATCTGAATATGTGAATCTTTGGCTTTACTGGCCCTATTTTTATTACACTGAGCTACACTGTCCCTATGGCCACTGCTCCATCTCCTTTCCTCTCTTCTTCCTCTCCTCTCCCTTTCCTTCTCCTCTCCCTCTCCTTCTCCCCTCCCTCTCCTTTGAGCTGCACTGGCATTACCTCCTCAGGTATTACACACTGGCATTACATCCTCATGACAGGAAGAGGCATGTACATGCTTGCTTATATCCTTTGAGATCAAAGCTCCACAGTACAACTGCTATACAACTTTAGTTACTATTTTAGCAATTAACATTGTTTTCACAAAGTTTGTTAACTATTTCCTGCAATAGAACAGCCCCAAGCCTTAAAAGATTCACAGAATAGCAGATTCATGGAATGGGTAAGGTTTGAAGGGACCGCAGCAGGGCCATCCCAGAGCAGATGGCACTGGGGGTCTGGAATATCTCCAGTGAGGGAGACCCCACACCCTTTCTGGGCAATCTCTCCCTCACAGGAAAGTTCTTCCTCACGTTCAGGTGGAACTTCCTGAGCAACAGTTCCTGCCCGTTCCTCTGGTGCCATCACTGGTCCCTGCTTGGAGCCCTCCCTGCACACAGGGACAGGGCTGAGGGCCCCTCTCAGCTGGGTCTCCTCTCAGGGCTGAACAGCCCCAGCTCCCTCAGCCTTTCACAGAATCATGGAATCAATCACTTAGTGTGGACAAGACCTCTAAGATCACGGAGTCCAACCATTCACCATGTCCTCATAAGAAAGATGCCCCAGACCCCTCATGACCTCCACAGCCTCAGCTGGACCTGCTCCAGGAGCTCCATGTCCCTTGTCCTGGGGAGCCCAGAGCCAGACACTGATCCAGATGGATCCAGGGAGGGTCACCTCACACCCTTCAGGCAAAGATGATTTGCAACTGTTTCTGCACTGAAATAACATCCTCATTATCCCGCATGGGGTTTGTTTCTTGGTTTTTTGGTTTTTTTTAAACAAAAAAAATGTTGTTTTTTTTCCATTTTCAAGGCATAACTGAGGAGTTCATCACCGCCCTGTTCTACTTCTACAGAACCATGGGGGAACTCAAAGTGACCGAGACCGAATACGCTCTGCTCGTAGCAACAACAGTGTTCTTTTCAGGTAAACTGGGAAGGTAACAACCACCTGTCACTTGCCCCGGGGGAGCTCCCATTTCTCCCCTCAGGGGCAGCGGCACCGACCGGACCCTGAGGGGCGGCGGCGCCCGGAACATCCCGCTCACCGTGCCGCCGCTCTCCCGCAGATCGCCCGCTGCTGAGGGACAAGCGCCATGTGGAGGAGCTGCAGGAGCCGCTGCTGGGGATCCTGTACAAGCACTCGAAGCTGCAGCACCCGCGGGACCCGCAACGCTTCGCGCGGCTGCTGGGGCGCCTCACGGAGCTGCGCTCCCTCCGCCACGCCCACGCGGGGGCGCTGCGCGCGCGGGATCCGCGCCTGGCCGCGCCGCTGCGCGACCTCTGGGACCTCCACTAGGCGGCGCCAACGCCGCCGGCCCGCGCGCCCCTTCCCGCCTCTGGTGCGCGCCGTCGTTTCCCGCCCTTTTCGCTCTCCCTCAGCGGCCGTCGTGAGGTGCCGGTGCCGGTGTCACTGTAGGTGCCAGTGTCGCTGCCGGTGTATATCGGTGGCGGTGATGTTGGTGTCGGTACAAGCGTTGATGTCGGTCCCAGTGTCGGTGCTGGTGCCGGTATCGGTTTAGGTGCCACGCTCAGTGCCGGTGTCAGTGCTGGGTAAATGTCGGTGCCTGTGCCGGTGCTGGTTGTCGCTGCCGGTGCCGAGTGTCGGTGTCAGCGCTCTTCTCCGGACACACCTAGAAAAATCCCGTTCAAACCGCTCGTGCGGCCGCGCCTGAGTGCCGGGCAGGGCCCGCGGCCAAAGGGCGGCGAGCGCTCGGGCCGTGGGGCTGTGTCCGCTCAATGGTGCCGCCCCCGGGCCACGCTGGAGCGGGCCGGGGGACACCGACAGGGACACGGGGACACTGCTGGGAGCCCCCAGACAGAGTCCTGACCCGAGCACGCACATCCTGCCCCGTCCCGGGAAGTGTCCAAGGCCAGGTTGGACGGGACTTGGAGCAAGCTGCGATAGTGGAAAAGTATCCCTGCCCATGGCAGGGGTGGCACTGGATGAGCTCCAAGGTCCCTTCCAACCCAACCCATTCCATGGTTCTGTGTGTGTGTAAAATTTGCTGAACTCATTCCTCTGCAGACTGTCAAGATTGATGCTGGAGAGAACATCTTTGACTTTAATTTCAAAGACATCTGCTGTTATTCTCTACCAAGACTGAAGGAAATAATCTTGATCGTCTGCTCTGTGTTGTTACTGCGCATCACCGATGATAAATCCATGTTTGATGTGGGTGATTCATCAGTGAGCAGTGCCCCACTTGGATGCTTGCACTGGCTTTGAAGTCCTGCTTACACCAGACCAAATGTGCAGTGAAAACCTGTCACCACACTGAGTTATGCGAATTAAACAAATTATTGTTTCATGTTGAGGTTCCTTATGGAATATGTTTAGATTCAAATGCAATATTCTGACAGGAGATGAGTTACACTATTTATCCTATTTTTTGTGACTTGAAAACCTTGTAAAATGGCATTTTCATACAAAAACATAGTCAGATGTGGTGTTTAAAACTATCCATGGGAGTAAAGAAAAAAATAAATATCAAATACTGGACTTTAAAGAAATAATTTTGCTTCCCGAATCCTTTATCATGCACCCGTGCACAGACAGACAGCAGCTGATGATTTCTCCTCATCAAAATCTTCCACTCTGGCCACAGCCTATAAAGCAAACTACAAAACACCAGTGGTTTGAAAAGCTACTGTGAAGTACGAAGTAAGAGTTCCAAACCCATTACCAATTCTGGTAAATTCTGATAATTTCAAAAATTGCAGGCAGTTGATTTATTCATTTTAAAAAATGTATTTTCATGTTAGTTGTAATTTCTTTTTTTCTTCTGGATTTTATAATCCTTTACAAATCTACCCATAGGAAACAAACTCTTAAGTTTGTGCAGTTTTAACAAATGCCCAGGTGATGGTTTTAATTTGCCATTAAATCCCTGTACTGTGGCAAAATCACTGATTCACATAAAACTAAAATAAACTATACCTTGCACATTCTTTAACATTTTTTAATATTGTTGAGTTTTAATATTAATGAGTAGTCTTAGCAGTTTCGTAGCTGTAAATGTTAAATACAGTTTCAATGTTAGTTGTTTTTTAAAATGTGCTGAAATCACTTCATAGTTCAGATATGATTTCACAACAAGTAAAACTTTGCTCTGAAGCAGATGAAGAAGTCAGCTATGCATCTACTCTGCTTATCTAAATTCTTAGGGCCTCTTAATTTGTTCACAAACAGTTCCCAAAGCATTATTCAGTGGATATTTCAAGGCTAAGTAAGAAGGCAAAGGGGAATAATAATTCTCTGTTTCCTGTTTACATCTGAATCACTTAGAGGAGATATTTGTGATTCAGGGAACATGCTCAGAGACAAAACTTTAAAAATTAAGGTGAGTCCAAATTTGTAAGTTGTTTTGTTGCTGTTGTTTTGGGTTTCTTTTTTATTTTCTTTTTTTTTTTTCTTTTTTTTCTTTTTTGTTTTTTGTTTTTTGCTTTTTGTTTTTTGTTTTGTTTTGTTTTTTCTTTTAAAGTGCCTGGGAAGTCTTCAAGCTTTAATCAGAATAAGATTTAGGCACTTAAATATCTTTGTGAAACTGGTTCTGAACAGTTCGTTGAAACATAGAAGGATTGAAGTCAAAATATTATTTGGGAAAATTGAGAGAGATTATCCCAGTTTCACTGTCTGGCTTTATTTTATCTATAAACAATTAATTTAGTGGAGTGGTGTCCTCAAGAATTTAATTCTTCCCACATTGCCTTCATCAACATTTTTCTGCTTCAGTACAACTCAGCAAAGCTTTTTTTTCAGTAGCTTCTGTGCTTCCCAGATGCAAAATGCTCTTTACTGCCACAAAATGGAACTTTTTTCTTGCCATTTGCCTACTGATTTTCATACCCCTGAGGACTAAACTTCTCCTCCTTGTCCTGCAAAGTCTGTTCATGCAGACCCAGTCAGTGCACAAAGATTTAAACTTTGGTTCCTAATCATATACATAAGCTCGTGGCACCCTCTGTGGGAAAGAATTTACTCTTGTGATGTTTCTAAGAGATAAATAGGTATTTATAACATCATTAATGAAATAGCATTTGAGATTAAATTCTGGATCTTGTTTTAGAGTACAGAAACAATGAAAAAATTGTACTCAAAACTCTACAAAGAGCCTGAGAAGATGAAGCAGTGGAAACTGTGGAATCAGAACTAAACCAGAAAGTGCAAGAAAATAGAAAAGTTATTGAATCACAGCATAAAGCCATTCAAGAATTGCAGGCCAAGATTGTACAATATACATTGAATAGATGAAGTAAAGAGAAAATGCTTCTTAATTTAACAGAACAATATTACTAGTACAATTAATATTAAAGGATGTTGCATGTTGATTTTTGCGTTGAAAAAGTCATTATTCTGAGCAGGGGTGTGCACCTGTCCTGCATGAATGTGTGGATGAAGAACCTGAAAGTGTTTCAGTTGCTGGTAAATTATTGTTTATTATTCTGCCTTTCATGCAAAAGATGCAACATGGAATACCAAACAAAATAGACTTCTATCTTTTGGTCAAAAAAATTACTTTTCTGCATGAGATTTGAGAAACAAAAGTGTACTTCAAATATATTCTTCAATAATAATGTGGTTTCCTATTCGTTCCCTTTGAAATTAGTTTGCAAATGAAAAAATCAGTTTAAAACTGGAAGACGAGATATGTGAAAATAGAGATCTCTTGAAAGAGTAAGTAATACAGACAAATTTTGGTTTTTGTGAAACATTTTTGTGCTGAGAACTGTGCTGGTGTGAACAGGTATGTTTAACTGTTAAATTGTAAAGGTCATTACATTGTTAATCCACAGGGTCACAAAGTTTGTGCATTCCTGTGACACATATGATGGGGATTTTCTCTCTTTTAGAAGCACCACTTTGAGATTTCAAGGAAACCCTGTAGAAGTCCAGCAAATTTAAATGCTCTTTAACTCTGCTTTTAATTCTGTGTTTTGATTTTGGAGAACTTTCCCAAGACTCGATCAATATTTGGCGAGGACCAATCACCTTATTTCACTTGAATGTCTGCAGACACAGGGACAAATGAAAGTAGAATCTGTCCTTTTTCCTTCATTATCATATTATTCTTATTCTGTTAGATTTCAGCTCTGACCATAAAGAAAGAGTTGATTTAATGGGAGATATCAAGGCTCAGCTGCAGGACTCACAAAATCAGTTTGCTGACTTTATAGAATCAAAAAGCAAGAGTTCACTTTGCTATAGTAAACTGTAATTGTTTCTAGAGGCATAGAAAACAGGATCATGATAATTTTACTCTGTTACTATCAGCAGGAGAATTTTGGTGCATTGCAGGCCCTATTTTTGTCTGGAACAGACAAATGATGTGGGATCAGGACTGGCAGGGTAGTTTTTAGGACAAGTCAAACAGTGAGAACTTTTGAAGATTTCAAGAGGAAAAGATGTTACTTGAGTTTTGCACACTTACAGTCAGGTTCCACTGAAGAAATTTACTTTCCAGAACCAGTTTTTCAATATTTTAAGCAATTTATACTCAAAATACTTATAGAATATAATGCTACTACATTTGATCTGTGTTAAAATCTATAAATATAAATAATACTACATTTTATTAGCATTTTTCAGTAAATCTGTTTTTCTTAAATATAAAGTTGAATTGAAAATTCAGTTCTGAAAAGACAAATACTGAGCTATTTACCTCTTCAATTTTTGTCTTGGTTATCTCATAAAATATTCAAATGACAAGTTGGTATTATTTGTCCATTGTGGTTTTATTGAGCACAGGAAATTTCAAAATTTTCAGCCTTTTATTTAATTAGTACACAGTGCTGGGGGGTTTACTCAGAAGCTGAACTTTCTAAATGAATGTTCCGACCCCCGTTATCACCTGGTACTTAGAATTAACTTCTGTACTGCACAATACTGAGAGATTCAGCAAGAGTCTCAAACTTTGTGACAGCCTGTGTGTAGAGAGGCCTTTCCCCAGCAAGGGAGCCCAAAATCTCTTTGTTCTGTTCAATGCACAGAACAATGTTCTAGTGAGAGTGGGGGTTGGGACATGCTCTGTCATGAATGCGATTCTAGAACAGTGACAAAACTTGATGCAATATTACAGGTATTTCCACCTGACCTCAAACCTGTTTTGACAGCTGGAGAAAACTCACATGTTGTATCTTAGTTGAAGGAGAAGAATTGTAGCCACTTCCAGAATTTAAAACTGCAGTACAGGGAGTCTCAACAGTCCATGTACAGGCACTCCCAGTGTGAAAAATTATTTCCCTTTATCACAGTTTTTATTTGGGCTGGGGTTCCTTCTTCTGCAGGCAGTCAGTGTTGATAGCAGCCTGGGCCCCATCATCTGTTTCCTGGAGGTTATCTTGCTTTGCACAGACAGGACTTAGCCCTAACGTCCAAAATTCTTGACCTATGCTTAAGATTCGCTAGCAGGAGAAAAAGTCATAGCAAAAGCATATAACATATAGCATTCATCTTAATACCTGTGAAAGCCAATATCACAATATGGATTTATTATACCAATATAATTGCCACTCCACACTACTGAAAGTAATTTCCCAGTGGTGCTTACAAATTTGTGCTGTATAAAGCTGCAGGAGCAGAGTTTGCAAAATAGAATGTGGAAAATAAGAGCAAATCTGCAGAAATCTCAGTTAGGACTCACCCAGGAGTGACAAGCTGGATGCAGTGTGTCTTGCTTCTACCAGGAGTGTCTTGGAGAGGAAGAGTTCCTGAGGAAAACCTGCCTTCCCTTTTGCTTTCTTACAGCCATTTTAACTTTTAGTTGGAATCTGAGAGCAGCTTCCCTGTTGGGAGGCATTCACCTGGCAGGTCCTAGGTTGTCACACCTGGGTCAGAGTTTTACCTTCAACATTATTATGGTGCTGAGTTGGTACCGTTCATCCTTGACAATACTGCAGGAGGCTCTGGATTGTCTCTGGTGGTGGTTTGTTGTTTATTTTTTTGTTTAGCTTTGCCCTCAGCACAGTGATTGTGTAAGAGAAATATCTAGCACTTTCCGAAGACATGAAACCAAATCCAAAGGGCTCTATCGTCTGAGCCAAACAGCAAATAGGATTATGAAGTATTTTCAGACCATAAATGGAGATTGCTAGCATATGATATGCAACAAAGAGATTTGCTGTTTAATCTGTGGCTGATAGGAAATGCTGCAGCTAATCCTAGGAAAGAAAGAGAAGAGCAGACTGTGAATGTATAAATTTCAGAGATGAGAGCTGTGTTTTGGGCTGTTACAGAGACAGGCAATAGGCAGATTAGCTTCGAAAATTCAGCAGCCATAGGCTGTTTAAATGCAAAACCTGGCAAAAACACTTGTTTCTATGGCAGCATATCAGGATCTTATTTCCTTTTATCAGTGGAGGGCTGCAACTGGATGGAGTTGGAAATAATTCCTCTACCAGAATACTCATCTTTCAGAATCTGATTGGGTTTGTCTGTTTTTCATCAGCAGAGCTTCCAATTATTGGTTGTTTGCAAGTGAGGACATGTTTTTACTTTACTATCTACAGTTGCATACTTCATGGAAAGAAGAGTAGCCCTGCTCTGTAAGTAACCTGCTCATGAGATCACAAAGTTTTCTTTGTGTTGTACCACTGTCGCTCTATTGGGAATGGCAAGAAGAACAACACAGACTCTCTTGTGAGTTGAACAGGAGAGTTCCTCCAAGGTTTATTACCTCAGATCTTCTTTTATAGATCGATACATGAAAGTACAGAAAGGTAAAACTCTTATTGGTTAGTAAACTATTACCATCATTGGTCAGTGGTGTACACCACCCCTCGACCTTCTCTTGCAAGAAAACAAGAAATGGACAAACAGCACCTGCAAGGCTGTCTTCTATCTCTGAGGATTGTTTTAATTCCTCCTTATGATTTCCCAGGCCACTCTCTCAGGCAAGACTGAGAAAATTATGTGGCCTGCTTTTCCACAGGCACTGTGCTCCCTGCTTCTGCTCATATTTATCATCCATATACCACTACCAGAGGCAGAGTGAGTAGGAATAATATCTGATAACTTCTCATTGTTCCTCCTTTTATTTTATTTTAGGCATTGGTCAGTAACAGAGAATACTATTAAATTACTGTTACATAAGAGCTTCTGGTATGCACTGAATTTCTGTAGCCCATTACAGAGACTCCTGGGGAATGAACCCAAGGTTTTTATAATTACTAAATTCTATTTACAGATATCACTTTAAGCACTTCCTGTAGAACATCAGCACACCATCATTCACTTAATGAAAGCATAAAATCACTGATGTCAGGGAATGGATTAGTTTGGTTAACAGAAAGGTTAGAGATAAATAATTAACAGTGTAACTGGCTGTTCCAGAACAGGACTGCAAGGCTGGGCTATAAAAGCACATTAAAAATTCTATCACTGAGTCTCTGCAGGTCAGCAGGAGGGCAACCAAAGAAATGGGTCCGTAAGCATCAGACTGTGGATGACGGATTTTAGGAAACTATATGGAAGAAGCCTCAGGCACTCACAAATTTTGACACTGGACTTCGTTGTCCTGCCACAGTCTTTTATCTTGCTGCTCCCTGTGGCTTGTGGGATCTCACTCCCATCAGAGAGGTCCGTAGTGGATGAGCTCCTTGGTCACAGCCAGGAGGACAATCCAGGAGGTTTTTTAGGAGCTTGATCGTTTGTGTAAATTACTGAAGATATGTGAACACCACCCTTTAGACGGGCAGGATAGCGGTGCCAGCAAGGGAAAGGCAGCAGCCAAGGGGTTCTGTGACCATATCAGCATGGGGCTGAGCTGATAAGTAGCAGTCACATTGGTCCCAAGCTCCACTCAGAGTAATTTATTGCCCTTCCAGATAACTGAATTTTCATCCTGAAACCCTGCTCAGGTATTTCTCCAGTGCACTGCAGTGTGAAACTGACTGCTCCAGTGGTTGGTAATTGCCAGCATTCAGTATCCCCACACTGGGCTCTAAACCTGACGGGGGGCTCTGCACAGATGGAACCAAAGACATTGCATCTGTGCAATTGCCTTATCAACCAAACTTGTAATCACTGCAAACAATGAAATTGGGTTTGTGTGACATGACCTATTTTATGTAACATCAGTAATTATGTTTTCATCCGTTAATTCTTTATTGCTCAAATCCTGTATCAACTTTCTGTTATTTTACCTGGCTGATGGAGAGTTACCTGGGTCAACACCCTCTCCTTAAATATTGCCATGGTATTAGCACTTTCTTTTAATGTTTTGAAATTTCCTCAGTATTCCAGACTTGTTGAAATGAGCATTAACTAGATAATCATGTTGAGTTTAAAATATTTATTCCTTATGATTTATATAATAATTTTTGTTGTTAATGTGTGTGTGGTTGTTCAGCCACTATGTTTTCAAAAGCTTCAAAGTGCTGAAGCCTTTGCACTTACTCTGCATCAACAGCTTGTCTTCATCTTGTAACATTCCCTGACGTTATTATTGGCCTCTGTCTTGGCAAAAGTTTGTTTCCTACTCTTCAGCTTCCTGTACAGTTTTCTGTATTTTCTCACCTCAAACAGTTATTGTTGGTTTTCTTCTATTTTTATTGCTATATTTTTTTATTGTTGCACTCTCTTTTTCATTGTCATTATGACTTTCAAGCCTTGTTACAATTTGCTACTGACATTTGCAGACATTTCCCTAAACCTTGTTAAAGCAAATTCTTAAATTTTTTTTTTTAAACCGTAATCTCACCCCCACCCCCAGCTTTGCATCCAGTTTTCTCAGCTCAGAGAAACTGGCACTTTGAGGCAGCAAAGAGTACATGTCCTCACACTCTGACCTGTTCTCTGCCTGTGTTCTTATGGGGGGTGTTGAGACACTTTAAACCTGGATGTGGTGGTCTCCAGGGTGCACAAATCCACCTCCAACTGCCTAAAGCTGTGAATCTTTAGAGGAAAGAATCAGCTGTGCATGCAAGGGCCATGTGACACTTCTGCTTTAAGAATGCTGTTTTTTAATTCTTACTTTGAGAGCTTTTTGTCCTCTCCAGGTTTTAGTTTTATTAATTGTGTTATTTTCCTTTCAGGTTCTTTGTCTCCTTTGAAATATGCTCTGTATTTCCCAAGAACAAACGTTCTTTTCTGTGGTTAAAGCTTCTAATAACCAAGTCCATACACTTGTATGTGGAGTGTGTGTGTATGGACAGTGTATATATACATGTTTACATTATCTGTGTGAGGGTTGTGTACAGTATACTGAGAGAACATGTTTGTATTCCAAATATATCAGAAAAATACAGAGCTAAATAACATACTGGAGTAGTATTAGCAAAGTGAGTGCTACAGTCCTGTTGCTAAGTGAGATGGACAGATGTTACGAAGAGTACAATTAATACTCTGCTCATGTACCTAAGCCAGAAAGAGTTTTAAATATAATTATATATACTTCTTGAGAAATTATATGGTATAAATTAACCCAGAATTAAAGACTCCATGAAAACAGAAAGCATTTGGCTAGTCTTAATAGAACAAAACCTCTATTATGTTGCCAAAAAATGCTTGGAAAATTAGCCCAGGACACAGACCTGTCTGAAACCACAGGAAAAGGAGACACTATTATTCAGGAATTAGCTGAACACCCATTGGGACCAAATGGATCACTCCTCCAACAGCTCAAAGTGACCATATTTACCACCTCAAAGTCATGTGTTCCGTGTTTCTTATGGCTGTGTAAATAAGGAATGTGGTTGACCTGCATAAGACATCCATCAGATCAGATTCCAAATGGGAGTTAGGTGATTGCATGGAGGGGCACGTGTTCCCAGAGCTGCAGGCAGGGAGCTCAGGGAGGGGCTGACAGAGAATAGTGGCTTTGTCGACCTCTTCTCCCTCTTGCTCCCACAAATGTGAGTGTTTTCCCCCATCTGGGGACATTGTTTCATTGGCATTGATGCAATGTTTTGTTTCTTACTGTGCTGCGAGGAGTGATTTTGTAAGTTTTTTCTCTATCAATCAGTGCTGAGTGAATTGCTTGTTGCTTCAATATTTGCTGAGCAGGTTCCAGGCCAGCCAATTTCTGAGTGTGTTTTGCTTGAGCAGGTAAATCAGGCTGCAGAGCAATGGGTTTGATTTCAGGTTTGTTGCTTCATGGGCACCGCACATACTTAGAGAACCCCAGAATGGTCTGGGTTGGAAAGAAACTTAAAGCTCATCCCATCCCACTCCCTGCCATGGTCAGGGACATCTTCACTTTCCCAGGCTGCTTTGACCTGGAACACTTCCAGGGCTGGGACAGTCACAGCTCCCCTGGGAACCCTGGGCCAGCATCTCCCAGATGTGCCTGGTAAGGAGCAAGCACAGTGAACCACACCTTGTTAAACCTTTACAAAACACAGGTGTAAAACTCATCATCTGTGATTCTGGAGGACTCCATATCCATGCCAGCCTTCCTGCCATGGTCTTGCTGTCCCTATAGAGCAATTAAATTAATCAATAATAACAACTTTTTAAAAACACTGGTTAGTTTAAAAGCCTGAGGAGAGAATGACTGTTAATATAATTAGATTTCCAGCTCCAGTTTCCAGGTCAGGATATTATGGACACGTTTGTTCCTATCACATTTGCTTTGTGGTTCAGTATGAATTTTCAATAGATGACTTTGTGATAAGAAAGCAGCAATTCAGATGCAATTATATAAACAGTAAGATCAGCCTGGAATTAGCCTGGAGAGTATAAAGCACATACAGAGCTGGTGCTGGGTCACTGCCTCTCCCAGCTCAAGGCAGAATCAGGTTCCTGTAATAGGGAAGAATTCTGCTGACAAGAGGTTGGTCTTTCCAGACTGGTGTTGTTGCAGATACAGGGTAAACCAGCCTGTGTAACGGATGGCTTTACTGGGGGAAACTGGCAGCTGGGAGATACTAGAAGGTGATGTCCAGATGTTGGTAGACACTGTCATTTAAAGTTTATAATTTAGAGGCTCTAGAGTAGTTTCCTGAAATTGTCTTAGAGTTAATCAAGGCTTTGTTCTCAGGATCTCCCCTGCAGGTCTGAGAAATTAGGTCAGCACAACAGACAGATAAAGCAGGATCCACTGAATTGAACTCTTTGCTGATGTTCTTTATTGTAATTTGCTTGAAACTATTATTTAATTCTTGGCTGTGTTCACATCTTATCACGCCTCTAAGCCGCTGGAAATGGAAAAATCCAGTTTTATGCCTGATATGCACACCCTTGTCTTCTTGTCTCTTTAACATGTTGTAAGATGTTTTCTTTAGAAAATTGTTTTAAAGCAGTGAGATTATTTTAATACCTCTGCTTAATTCTAGAGCTTATGTTCTCTTACATGTCACACATTCCAATCTTTCAGCCCTTCTTATTTGTTCTGTGTCAGGATTTTATCACTCACTAGTGAGAAGTGTAATATGGTTTAATGGAGGGAAAGTGAATTTGTTCTGTGTTGTTAATGGCCTCTTTGCTCTTGTTCTCTGTTTAATGATCAGTATTACTTCAATAAAAGGACTGAGATTGGAAAGAAATTGTCAGACTGTAAATAGAAAGGTTAAGATTACTCTAATCTTAACCTTAACCAGGACAGACTGTCCTGGCTGTTCCTGTCAAATGCCAAGGACAGGGATGGAAGGCACATCCCATTTTACCTGTGGTTTGTTTGTTCTTCCCCATCCAGCATGAGTTCCTTCTTTGTGATGTCTCTCCTCTTTGGCCTGATTTTCGGACAAACAGCATCACTCTGTGCTCCTTCTGAGTACACAATCCATGTGGAGAAACGGGAATGTGCCTATTGCCTCGCCATCAACACCACCATCTGTGCTGGATTCTGCATGACTCGGGTACGAGATACAGATGTTTCTGTAACTGCCACCACTGCAAAACAAGGTTCTGTTCTCCCAGAAAATAGCGTGCAAATTATTTAATTGCCATAGAGTTTATCACAGGCGGAAGAACTGCACTGTCACCATGTCTTCAAGTTAGCGTTTTGCAAAGGTTTGGATGAAAAATGCCAAGCCTCTGTGGGCAGTTTGTGAGGGCAGGATGGAACAGGTGAGGGGCAGATTATATTGGGTCACTCTTAATTAATGTAAGTAATTTAGGTAACTTCTCCTCCCACTGATGCTATCTCAGTTGGCTGTGGGGACAACTCTGCAGCAGCCACACCACTCCATGCAACTTCACTGTTGAACACAGCATTCTGAGTTCCAGCTTGGGCAGCAGGGAGCCAGAAGAGATCACAAAGCACAGGGAACACTCTGAGCCACTGGATTAGTTAAACTATAAAAACAAGTGGAATGTGTGTGTGGGGGGAGGGAGCCCCAGTCACAATTAGAGCTCTGAAGTCAGTAGTACCAGAGCTGGGCTCAGGTATGAATTTTGGTCTCTGCACCTCACAGGGCCTTTCTGACACATATGTGCTTCAGTGAAACAATGCATTTCTCTTCTCTTTGTAGGACAGCAATGGCAAGAAGCTGCTCCTCAAGAGTGCTCTGTCCCAGAACGTGTGCACATACAAAGAGATGCTGTACCAGACAGCGCTGATCCCAGGCTGCCCTCACCACACCATCCCCTATTATTCCTACCCCGTGGCTGTGAGCTGCAAGTGTGGCAAGTGCAACACTGACTACAGTGACTGTGTCCGTGAGAGGGTCAGGACAAACTACTGCACTAAGCCACAGAAGCTCTGTAACCTGTAAAGCTTTCAGTGGGCTGCAGGAGAAATGTACTGTTCTGCTCACACCCGAACTGAAATAAAAGTGAATTTCATATTCGGTTTGCAAACTGCTGTGCACAAAGATTTATTCTGAAGGTGTATCATTCGTTGCTTCAAATAATTGGGTGTTCTGAGACAGGCAGAAAAAAATCATAAAGGCTGCATGTTTGTCTTGAGAGCCCACTTGAATTTACTTTGGGGAAGAAGGAAACAGGACTGTGTGGATGGATCAGCCTTTGCTCACAAATCCCAGGTATTTTGTGAAGAGATGCTCAGAGATTCAATATACTGACATATTTCAGAATTTGATATTGATTTATTTCAGACTTCACATATTTCACTTGATATATTTCAGAGTTAGAAAAGAGGCCACACACACTCTTGGTATTGAACATTTTAAATAAATTTTGATACACACTTACAGCCTTCAAATTAGCAGCAGTATTTTTCCATCTGTGTAATATTTAGACACTGCAAATCTGTGTCCTCCCCATTGTTGTCCAGATCTGTATTTACTGGGAATACTTCTCTGCATTAATGTCTCTGCATGAATGGCATAATGCCCCCTTCCCTGCTGAAATACAGTTTGAAATACACCTGTCTCTGTGAGCACTGAGGAATCACTGGAGCTTCCAACCTGGCTGCTCTGTTCTCCACAACACGAGTGTGGTGCCATCAAATGGAAAGCAAAACTCAAAAATCCCATTTTTCCCCACAGGTCAACAGGTCTCCTGGGAGTGGAAGGAGAGCTGAGCCCACCCTGTGTGCTGAACATGCACAGGTGAGAGGTGCAGAGCCAGGAATAAAGAAAAGTAATGCATGTAATTAATGTAAAACAACTGCTTCCTTTCCACTGAGATTGTAGCTCCCAAGAAATTACAGATATTTAATTCACACATTGTTTGAAATAGTAAATAAAGAAACCAGGATTCACAGGATACAAATATGAAATTTAACATTAGAAAAATCTTGCTTTCAGGATTGCAGTTTTCATGACTGTTCCTAGAATCTGACTGTTATTCCAAACACCTTCATACTATTTCATCTGCAGCAAAACCTGTGAGAAAGCCCAAGGGAAACGGCTGGTGCCCCCCTGGAGCAGGGGTTTGGAGTGGATGAGCTCCAGAAGTTTGTTCCAACCTCAACTAATCCAAGATAATCCAAGAATACATGTCACAGATTCTATACAAGGTATGAACTGCAATTATCATATGCATTATTTGGTGATAAAGAAATATCTTCACAGGCAAGGTTTGAAAATTTAAATTCTCCACAAACACGTTTGAAATTTACAGAAAATCCAGGGTAAGGATTAAGGCCTACTTCTGTAAAACTGATCCCTTGCACCTATGGTTTAAACAACCCAGTTATAGCTAATTTTGTACAAGACTATTTCTAAAACTCTTTGGAGCAGGAAAGGTTAGTTACAAATAAGGTACAAATACTTTCTGGTGGTGAGAATCTGGTCTTCCCAGCCCCTTCTGTGTATCACACAGAGGAGCTGTGGTCTCCCAGGCTTTTCTAGAGCTGCAACATGAACTGCTGCTGCTCTCTAGTTGGTGAAGAGCAGAGGAATGGTAGAAAAAACTTGAGAAAGAGGTATTTATTGAACAAAGCAGTCCTTATGGTATCTGCTAAATGCCAAAGAAACAAAGTGTTCGGCTTTAAGATCAGCCAGAGCTTTATCAAGGTGCCTGGACTGTTAAAATTGTGATTTAGCACAGGAAAATAGAATTCTGTTCACTATTAAACAGCACTTGTACTTAGTAAAACAAAGAAAGGGTACTTGGCCTACTTACACTACCAGCAGCACTGCTAAGTTATTGTAATGTCTTTTATAGCCTGACAGATTTGTCTTCAGTAGAAATAAAAACCAAGTCTACTTTTATGGTTAATGCCTATGCAAAATCATTGAGAGAAAAAGAACTAAATGTGCCTTCTTTTACACTTTAGAAAAACCCAAATCGAGACGTTTGCACTGTGCTAACACATCTATTCAACCATACCTTTCCATGCCCTCCGAGGACTGCGTCTCTCTGGCCCTTATGCACTTTTCATGCTCAATTTTAAGACCCCCCCCAGGCGCAGTGACAAATCCCTGTTCAGGTGATGATTCCTTACAGACATGTATTTATTACCTTCCACTTATTCTAAGACCGTTTACACGTAAGTGAGCGATGGATTTGCAGGCAATCCAAAGATCTTCACCTTTTGTCCGTAACTCAGTCCGGATGGGGAGAGCACAGAACGGGCTGGGGGGCCCGGGGCTGGAGTCGCGTCTGCTCCCGGCGCTCTGCGCCCGCGGCAGAGGCTCGGAGAAACACAGACCCGAACGCATTCACACGTGGAGCACGGAGGAGAAGGAGGAGAAGGAGGAGAAGGAGGAGAAGGAGGAGAAGGAGGAGAAGGAGGAGAAGGAGAAGGAGCCAGCGCTGTTCCCGGATCCCCGTGAGGGAAGGAACAGCCTGACACCCCCGGCCTACAGGGGGCGCTGTGGCGAGGGCTCTGAGGCGCAGCCCCGGGCACGGCCCCGCCTGCACCGGCCAAGCGCCCGCCGCCGCTCCCCCACGAGAAAGCGCCGCATGTAAAGCGCCGTGGGCAGCATTTGGGGACGGATTCTGCCCCTCTGTCCCCGCTCAGGTGACACCCCACCTGCAGAGCTGCCTCCAGCCCCGGGGCCCAGCACACTGAATTGGACACAGACTTGTCTAGCCCAGAGGAGGCACCAGGATGATCAGAGGGATGGAACAGCTCTGCTGTGAGGAAAAGCTGGGAGATTGGGATTGTCCAGCCTAGAGAAGAGAAACTTCGGGGTGACTTTACTGTGGCCTTCCAGTACCAGGAGGGAGACTACAAGGACGACAGGACAAGGGGGAATGGCTTCACACAGACAGTAGGTTTAGAATGGATATTAGGAAGAAATTGTTCCCTGTGTGGGTGGGGAGGCCCTGGCACAGGTGCCCAGAGCGGCTGTGGCTGCTCCTGGATCCCTGGAAGTGTCCGAAGCCAGGCTGGACAGGGCCTGGAGCACCTTGGTTAAACGAAATGAACTTTAGGGCCCCTTCCTGCCCAAACCATCCTCGGATTGTGGCGCGTGCAGCCAATGGGGAGCGAGCACCGCCCACAGTGAGCGGGGCCTCACCCGCACGCGGGTCCTGGACGGGAATTGCGGCGGCGCCGGGTTCGGATCCCAGCGGATCCCGATGCAGATCCCGGTCCCGATGCTGATCCCAGTCCCGATCCCCAGTCCGGGGCCCTGCCTGCCTCACTGGCTCCGTCACATGGAACCCACCCGGTGCCACCATCCAGGTCCACCTGGATGCACAGGTGAGGCGGAGGCAGCCCCGAGGTGCCCTCCGGGCCTGGGGGGGCTCTGGGCGCGCGGATCGAGTTCTCTCTGGGAGTCGTTTATTCCAGGTTATTTTTATTAGGAAGTTGTTTCAAATTCAAGACACAAAGCCGATAAAACGCCACTTCGGAACACATCATAGGGAAGTGAAAGTTACTTTCAGCCACAGAGTTAAGTTTGTTTTCTTTCAAAGCAAGAGGTAATTCTGCCACAGACTTGGCAGCATGAACTGAAACGCCAGTTCTGTCCAAAATCAGAATTTATGCTATGTACCATACACATTATCCTGAAAGTGGTTTGTGTTTTGGAGAACCTTGTGACTGGAGCACCAATAGAGAGGAAAAAGATTGAAAAGCTTTATTTATGTACATTTTCTATGAACAACCTCTGATGCTGTTAATCCGTAGCCTGCAAAGGCTTTACAATACAGCATTTGAGGGCTCAAGACAACGCAATTTCTTTTTCAAGACATGTGAAACATGTTTTGTTATAAAACTATCAGTATCAAGACTCTTCATTGTAGGGATGTCACAGGGCTGAGCTTCATTAGCTGCTGTGTGATCTCTGAGAGGTACCAAAACTGGCTGAGGTTTCCCTGTGACAAAGGAAGCTCCCACAGAAATCAGTTACTTAGAAAAATTAGACAAGGGAAATGTGAATAAGGATGTTTAGGGACACAATAAGGGCATCAGTAACTTATATCTTTATACTTTAGAACAAACTGTTTAACAGGAGAACAAGAAAACGTGTGTGATGTGCTTTCAGAATTCTATCACCTGGAGGGATCTGATCTTTTGTCACTTTCCTCTGACACAGGTACAAAGGGCAGGTTAAATGTGTATTTTTGCTGCCTTATGTGGCAGAACTCTCTCAAAAAAACCCTTTATTTACTAAGATGCAGAGAAAACTGCAATTATATTAAGTACCTCACAACAGCAGGAAACTACAAACGACCTTTATCCCTGGATTTTGTTAAAGGCACTAGTATATGAATAACGTTGATTTCCAGCTTAATTTATACCAATAACTCAGAGAACTAAACCAGTAACAGGTATTGTCCTGTTCCTGGTATGCAGTGCAAGTATCCCCTAGACCTAAATAACAGTAACCCTAGAGCTTATGCAGGAATGCTCAGAAAATTAATGCCCTCTTTAGAGGAAGAAAAAAACAAATCACAAACCCAAAACACTTCTGCAGAAAGTTTGGTGGCTGGAGTCTGAATTTATAGTTTTTTTTCTACCACTTTTTCCCATTTTCCTAAGGCACTGGGGTAGTTTTGTAGTTCTGGGGGAGTGGAGGGCTGGGGAAGCAACAGCAGGTTCTGCAAGCTGCCTTGGCATCCAGTGCATCTCAAAGCAGGAGTGGGCATCTTCCAACTTACTCAAGAAATAATAAATAAAGAGATAAACTGGTCCTGTCATTACATTCTGGTGCTATGAATTTGAGGAATGAAACCAAATTATGTGTAGATATGTTTAAAATGAATAGAATACTGTCATTATGAGGGGGAATGTAACACAAGGAGATTACTGTATTTGCAATCAATTTCTAGCCCAGTAGGGCAACAATCTTGGAACCTGAACCACTGGCTGTGGTGCTATTTTTACTGATTTTCCTGGAAAACTGACTTGTCCTGAGTGGCAAAAATGACACTCTACAAGAGTTTCTTCTTTCTGCCAGTACTACCTTGGGACAACACATCCCAGCTGGGCACTACCCCATCATCAACCATTGTAGGGACAGTCTCAGGGACACCTGGGAGCCAGGAAATTGCTTTGCTGGCTGCTGTGTTAAACTAATTGCTAAGTTTCAGCTTGAGACCTTCATGGATTTGCTGCCACTGCCATTCTCCCAGTTGAGTCTGTCTTAGGAGCAAGCAGCAGATCAGGGTCCTGTTTCCTGTTCTGGTTCTTGCAGAATGAGGTCCCAGGCCCTGTTTTTAATTAACATCCATTGCTAATCAGCTGTGACAGAGTGACACAAGCCTGATTCTTTTCTGGTGTGTGATCTCATGTGTCCCTGCCAGCCTAAAGTTCAGCCTGGACACGGCTCAGTCAGCTGTGCCTGCCCTGCCCAGCTCTTAGTGCAGTGCCACAGCTCATGGTTGGACGATTGGAAAAGAGAAATTCATGTAAAAGACAGCAAGATGTGTCAACTAAACAAGAGACTTGCAGCAGCAGCACTGCCCCAAGTCTTGAAGAAAACTGATGGGAGTTTGAGTTTCCTTGGGGAATATGAGATAAAAAATAAGTAATAGATAAAGGGTGATACATCCCACACAAAATGTGCACTAGAATACACATATTTCCTGAAATCCCATTTTGTTCCACTGTGTTTCAGCGGAACAAGGACCCCATGACTTGTAAATTCCAAGTCCTCTTAGGCAATGGTCTATTGGAATGTGTAGTTTGACTGAACTTCTCCCCATCATGTATGGAACAACTGCATCAGGAATCTGAAGTGGTGATCACCAGACCTGTGGCTATGGGGGTATAGCTAGCAAAAAGCAGTTCTCTGAAACTGTGAATTCCCTCGAGTAAGCCAAAAATTAAGAGATCCTGAGCATTTGATGTAATTTATTTTTCTGGGGACAACCTTTCTCCCTTCTAGGCTGGTTCAAAAGGAACATTCTCTTATGAATAAATACAACAAATAGAAAAACTAAAATATAGAAACAAACTGTAAACGCAAGCCCTGAGGTATTTCAAGCACACAGTGTAATTTTTATACCTGACATGCAATCTAAAGGTGCCAGTAAAAAAACTTACTTCATGGCTATGTAAAAATGTCCCATCTTTCCTTTCCTGCCTTCTGCCCCCAGGAAAGGGCGAGAGGTTGAGGTAAGAGCCCCGTGGAAGCTGTGATAGTCACAGAAGCAGAAACTGAGGATATTAAAGTGCTGTGTGTCTTTTTCTGACCACTTTCACTCTTTGTTTGGCTTCCACAGGCCAGTTAGATTCTCCAGAGATCTGACAAAGGGGCTGCTTTTCTGGACCTAGGCTCCACTCCTGCACCAGTTTGTAGCCACAGCGAGGCTTTTGGGACAAAGGGGCTGCTGAATGTGGATTTTAGTGGCCCCTTCAACTCACAGTTGGGGTTTTTGGTGTATCTCAACCTAGCTTGGGAAGCTTAAGCACACTTTCCACTGCAGTTGAACCCAAATGACTGCCTGGTCTTGCCAGCTTCCCACCTCTTTCCCCCTCTTCCTTTAGCCTGGATCTCCTTGGACGTGTTTTCTCCCCCAGAGCTTTCTGCATTTGCATGTAGGGTCCAGTCCTACAAAAAAGAAATACCCAGTCTCTGTATGACAGTGAAGTCAGTGGGTCTACTCACATCAATTCATGTTTGCTGGAGCAGGCCCTCAGGCATTAATTATTTTTTAAAATAAAGTCTAATATTATTAGTTCTACTCTGGGCTTTGGAAAATAAAATCACAAATGGATCATAGGTCTTACTTTTTACAGTGGCATTTGTCCCTCTGCTAATTCTTGGCAAATGGACTCGGTGTGAGAGGGTTCCGAGCTCTGTGTCCCTGTGGGATGTGCACATCCTGCACAGGGACACTCTGGATGCACACCCAACGTGTTCCATCTGCAGGTATTTACCTAGACAGGTACTGCACATCCAGGGACCTGCTCACATCCAGATGTGTTTGTGAGGAGAGAGATGCGTGTGCTTACACAAAATCTATACATGTGTAAACTCTTAACTGCACATATACAAACATTAAAATTCAAATTAGTCTTAGATGCACCTGTGCTTTTTTTTTTCATTAAAAAGGACATTTTAAACCCCTTTTTTTTCACTTCAGCTTTACTGTAACTAATTGTAACTAATACAATTCACCTGATCACCTAATGGGATATTTTCCTCTCAGTATGTTAAAACACTGATTAAAATGCATTACAATTATTAAATTGGGTAGAAGAGCACTTCTTGTAAGCTTAGTCTGGAACTCCTGGGGCACAGTTGTGCAGTGACAGTTTTAGATCATTTCTCTCATGTTACGGATCGTACAGCACAGAACCATGCTGAATATCATGCCAAAGATCTAGAAGAGAAGGGATGTAATTTAGGGATCCACTTACAAAACAGTTATAAAACAATTAGCATATCAGACAGTGTGAAGGTCTCTATGACAGAGTAGTGATGGCTTCCATCTACAAACCCCAAAACATCAGACAATAAATGTGGAAGAGGTTTCATTGTTCGTTGTTCTAAATGTCCAGGCAAGCACAACTGCCCCAAATATTAATGTTATTAACATCAGTTTCAGTCACATAATAACTGTGACTATTTGTGGTATCTTGGTATTGCAGCAGAGCATTCTGAGCTTCAAAATGCTTCTACATGGAATATGAAACACATTTGAGTAAGAGCAAAGGGTGATTCCAGAGCCCCTGGAGCTGGTGCTGAGCTCTGAATAATTCCTGTGCTCAAGAGCAAGACTATATGTTAAATCTGAATCCCCACTCGTGTCAGGGAACTTGTTCACTAGAGGGAATGATAAAAGCAGAGAACAGTGAGTGTTGCCAGAGGCTCTGCTTTCTTGCTACAGGTCAATTCTCCAAAGCAGCTGTCTCCTGAGGCTGCAGTGCTAAGGGTGGGAGATGGGCAATTAAAGCACTGGGTTCATGTCCCCTCCCCACAAACCTCCCTAAGGATGGGCACAGCTGAGCTCTCACAGCCCAGCAAGTGGCAGAAACAAGCACAGAAAAAGGTGCAGGTGCATTTCTGTCACTGAAGAGGTTGTGGTCACTTCAGGACCTTTGCTGTGTCTGAGGTGGAGATCCAAGGGGAGATGATCCCAGTTTTGGTGTGTCCTTGATGTTATTGATCTCTGTCTCACCTCTGCTGCCTGGCTGTATTTTTGAGTCCCTTCATGTTTCATACAAACCCCAGGATTGTTTAATATGCACGCCATGGTTTCTGTTACCTGCAGAAACCCTTCAGATATACACAGCTTTCAGTGTCCACATAATCTGTGAACATCCTGCTCTTCCCAGCAGCTAAAGGAGTGTTTCTTTACTAATATTGTGGCGCCTTGTGCTGCTGGTGGCTGAGTCTGAAAGAAGTGATGGCACAGACACGCTGGAAAAAGCTTTGTGCTAAAGCCTGGTGAGCCCCAGCCTGCCGGTCCTGCTGTGTCCTTGGGACAGGGTGACATCTATTGGTCACAGCTCTAGTGGCTACTTTCTATTCCTCATGAAAACTAAGGAATGTATCCTAAAGGATTTAAAGCTTCAGCCTGCAGTTGTTTTGGAATACATTAAATGCTGCTACAGCCTTCTGCTCTTCAGTTTGGTTCATGTGCACTCTGCTCTCCTACTCTTAAAACAGAAGATTGTTTTGGACCCTGTCTAAGGACACAAAATGAACTTGAAAAGCACAGTCACACAGCTCTGCTTGCACTGATGGGAGAAGTTCCCAGGGAGAAGACACACTGGAAATGATAAGAATTGAGGAATCTCACCAGCTGCTGCAAAATACCTTCCACAAAGCTTTGAGTAAGGGACAGGGTACTGGGCTCAAGGAGAGATTGGAGAACATGGATTTTACTCACTGTGATGCTAGCAATTGCAATTCCAACAATTCCAACTAAGTGCAGCTGAGTATCAATTACATTCTGAATTTCAACCAGGCAGTTCTGTTAAAAACAAAATTAAAATATTTTTTTATGCCTGGAAATCTGTATTTCAATCAATTCTATCAGCTGTTCTCACTGAATAACAGATAAACACAAAAATATTAGTGCAGTCACTGTCCTAATGCCTGCATCTAAACTTTGGGTTTTGCTGGATAATTTTCCCAGCATCTTCCCTTTTCTGGTGAGGCATCTGTACCTCTTGCCTGGAGAGGCTGACACATGCAAGTAATTTTCTTACATTGCGTTTTTTCCCCTAAATTTAAACTCCTTTATATAACAGGCCATGCTAAATCAGGAGGTTTGGTGCTTCATTTTGACATTGAACTCACAAGCAGATTCCAGAAAAGACAGAAATTACAGAAATATCTATCTTTTCTAGTAAGGAGGCTCCATGCACGACTAAGGTGGGCACTTGCCAAAATTCAGCCTCCATGGGGAATTTGGGGTCCTGTTCTGTTCCCTCCTTCTCCCTTTTCCTTTCAGATGATGCAGTATTGTCTCAGCTACCATGGGATGCCACAAACAGGTGTCACAACTGAGGGCAATATGACCTCCAGCTTAATTCTGCCTCCACCCTGCTCCATTCCATAAAGAATTTCATCCTGGAATTTGCAAGGTAAAAAGGAACTTCTTCCTTTCTTTTACTTACAGAATGTCTCCAATTTTGCTAAAAAAACAACATAAAAAAGTGTTTAGAACAAGCAGGACAGAGGACACTTGCCTTTGGCAGCTGGATGTTCTCTGGACAGGGTAATCCCGTTTGTTCCACATTACCTTTACCACAGCACTGGAGCTGAAAGAGAGACTGAAGGATCAAAGAGGGGGAAACCACCGACTGGTTCATACTAGAGGTCAGTTATTACTTTCATACTGAAAGTGAAACAATAAATAGCTAAAATAAAAAAAGCATCTGTACAGATCAAGTAATAACCTTATTCTCTATATTTAAACTGCTGCTTCTGGTAGAGTTCCAACTGCGTGGGATAAAATTCTCAAAAATTAGTTTCAATTGTCTGAGGCCACAGCAAACAGCCACATTTGTATTAACAACAATGTCCAGAAGGGATTTTTATTACAATATTTCATAACAAAGCAAACAAGTGGATTTGGGAAAAGCAGATCCCTGGCTTACAAGAAAACAGGAGTTGTTAAAGGGAGAATGCAGGAAGTTGAAATATCACATACAGAATTATGGGCAATGCATAAAAGCTACAGCAGGGAATGCTGGAATTTTATTTTTGACACAACATTGTGCTGGGTTTGGAGACAGTAATAAATCAGAGTTTCAGAGGGTTTGTTTTTCCTGTTTGTCTATCTCCCACAAATGCTTGGAATTCCTCTTTGGGTCAGAAATAAGAGCTATGGGAGAAGGACAAAAGGGTCTGAGGTTGTGAAATGTTTGTTCTAAAGAACGTGGGAATTGCTGTAAGGAGCAACAAAGCTTGGGCTTGCTCTCCATGGGAGGCAGTATAGATCCAGGACGGACACAAACAGGATTAAAGAAGTCACAGGTTATAACTCTGATTCAGACATTCACTTTTTGGGTGGCCTGAACTGTGTCACACGTGCTTTTGGTCTTTCACCGACTTGGTTCAGCCACACACTGTAGGTCCTGGGACACAGGTCACATTTTCCCAGACAGATGCAGAGGGATGCACACATTTCTCCTTCTCTCTGTACTTGTGAGTATTTCAATATCCAGAAGGGCCATAACAGTCATTTCTTCTGCACACAAAGACCAGAAGCATCAGAAATTTCAAAGCCTGGCTAATTGCACTTTCAAATGTAGAGATCCAAAACCCAGAATTCTGACAGAGCCCTCAGGAAACTCTCAGGGTTGTGAGCCTCTGACTGGATTTTAAGTACATTTAGTTCTACTTTGCCGTACCTCAGAGGGAGGAATTCTGGATTCTAAAGGGCAGTGTGACAGTGGAGCAATGGAGTGAGGTGTTAAGGTGGAGGAGTACTCACAGCCACATGGTAGCGATAGATGGTACTGTTGACCTTCCCCACTGGGTTTTTCATGTAGTCCTCATAAGCATCTTCGTAGATTTTCTGGGCTTCCTGTATTGCCTGCAGAAATCACACTTTTGAAGTGAATTGCAAATCAGTCTTACCCCCAGTCCAAGACTTTCACTCTGTGTCCTCAACCTCTACGGCAAAATTGTGCCTGGTGAACAGGTATGGTGACTCAAAAGCCAGGAGGGTTTGTGGCCTGATGGCATTCAGAGGGTTAGAATGTTCACAGGCTCTATTCTGTCCTTTGGTTCAACACTCTGAGTTGGGGAAGTTCAGTGCCTAAATTTGTTTGCCCTTCTCCCAGGGAATACCCTCTTTTCATATGCTTCCCCTTGATGTTCCTTCAAGGCTGAACCACATCTCTTTTTCTTGAACAGAGGAGGCAAAAACTTCATCCTGTTCTAAACTTGTGATAACACGAGCTCCAGATAAGCATGTCAGAGAGTCTTCCAGGGAAATGTCTCCTGGAAAGTTTTCCTATGGAAGAGCCAGGTAAGTGGGCACTGGAATCTGTAACTACCCCATCATTACATCAGATGCTGTTTGCTACTTACCACTTTCTTGCCTATGAAGGCAAATACTCCAGCAGTGACCTCACCTGCAAATATCACCAACAGGCAAGCAAAGAACTGCAGAGGAAGGAGACAATGTCACATGAGTGCAGCTTGTTCACAGGGGCTGCCAGCCAGCCCCTCGTCCTCCCCAGGCCTCAACAGCCCACACTGAACCAAAGCTTCTGAGGAGACTCTGCACAGGGCTGCCAAGGCAGGTTTCTTGTCACATTCAAACAAAGGGGAAATGACAAAGATGTGGCTCAGAGGGAGCTTGAGGAAAATCAGAGGGTAATTCCAGGGAATACATCACAAGGGACAAGCAAGGGCACCTCTACATGTATGCCAGCTCTGCAGTAGCATGGTGGCTGCTGAGTCCAGAGAAACTGGATTAGCCAATAAAAGGACATAAGAGGTGTTGGACTGTAAAGATCTTTCTGTTAACAACACCAAACATTGGATGCTTTGGATGGTTTTCCTGCACAGCCCAGGCCCTTGAAGCCTTTTACTCACTGTTCCAATTAAGCACTGGGACTCCCGTGCTGCTCCACAGCACCCGAAAAATCCAACTGCTGACATGATGGCCCCTGCTCCCACCAGTACATAGAGTCCTGTGGAAATCAGAGCCAGGCAACAATTTCAGAAGGTTTCTCTCCCCAGAGCCTGCTATCTATTTCATCAGCCCCACCTATTTACAGGTATAACAAGGTCTCTGGCTCTCACAAAACTGGTTGCACAGAAAAGGTTCTCTGACCACAGGAGGAGAGCAATGCTTTCTTCAGAATTCTTGGAGAATTAAATACGACAATTTGATATTAGCTCAGTTGGTTAGAGCATGGTGCTATAAATACCAACTTTGCAGGTTTGATTCCTGGAAGGGGCATTCACTTAGGAGTTGGACCTGGTGATTGTTGTTGGTCCATCCCTTCCAACTGTAAATATTCCGTGATAAGAATCTGTGTCTTCACCTTCCAAGTCTGCTGTCCCAGGGACAGCTCAGTGCAGGAAGAACAAGTGCCATACCATCCAGAACCCCCTTACACCTCTGCAATAAGCAATGTAAGGCAAAAAAACCCAGCTTTGCTAGAGGGCCTGTTTCTGGGAAACCTGGGGCTGGAAATGTACTGTAATGTTCTGCAGGGGGGGAACTGAAAGGAACATGGGAGATGGCAGCATAGCCCCATACAGACCTAGGACTCCAGCTGTAACCTGACACCTGGAAATACTACTATTTAACAGGTATTTTGGTTTTGGTTTTTTGTTTTGTTTTTTTGTTTTGTTTTTTTTTAATCTAGGACAAAAGGAAATCAGAGCACAGAGTTTTTCTTTCCTCACTTGTGAATGTACATTTTTTGAACTGTGCTTAGGCACCACATGGGTTCCTGTGGGAGTCAGCTTCCACCAGACCACAACCGTGGGCTGTGCCTTGGCTCTGGTACCGTTTCGGTGTCATTCTAGTCCTTGCCCTGTACAGGATATGCAGAAATCTGCTGTGCCAAGCCACTGCTGGGGAAAAGAGCTTCATCTTCCTTCTCCTGCAGACAGAGTGCACTAGAGGGCACAGTGAGCCTTGCTCCCAGCCTGGACTGCCCAAGCTTCCAATGAGAGCCTTTAGTGTGCTCAGTTATCAGTGTAAACATTATTATAAAATCCGACCCAGGGTTAGCAGAGTTTGCTGTTAGCAGGCCTTGTGTAACCTGGACTAGAAAATCCAGCAGATGACAGTTTGCAATTGCTAGGAAAATGTAAAACCTGTCAATATTTGAGTGCAGAGCTTCCATCCAGCTGCTCTGCCTCACTGGTGCAGCCTGCACCTGCAGGGAAGGCAAACTCCTGCCTGTTGCCCATTCACTGCCACATCATCCTCCAGCATCTGTGTCTATCCCAGTTACTGTGATCCTCCTCCTCCCCTCCCTCCCTCCTTCTGCCCCACTTCCTGCTGAGAGATACATTCTGCTAAATAGCAGTAAAACAATTACAAGTAATATGGCTTTGCCCTAAGAACTGTAGTACACACGGTGCTGGGGGGATGCTGTTTGCTGTCTGTGTTGGCAGTTCTTATTCCAGGTTTTCTGGGTTTTTAACACTCAGCCACCTGTGACTTACTGGGACTGAGCATTCTTCAGGCTGACACTTGTACACATATTCACAGCACTGTTTTTTACTGATGTACAAATATGTTTATGGCTCAAGGGAGAAAGGTCAGCCAGCCCTGGTGGAAGATGAATTGGAAAAGACAAAAACCCCTCGCTCAGGTGCAGAATCTGGTGCTCAACAGGCAAACACCAACACTGCCATTTCCTGGGATCTCCATGGTAACAAACACAGTGTAATTACAAAGATGTTTCCGGGACGTATTCAGTGTGTCACTTCCTACTCCTGTCCCTGTACTTATCAGGCCACTTAGCAAAGATAAATTTGAGTAAAGAGACAGGAAAGGAGTCTTCCCATTTCTGTTATTTGTAGCTAGGAAAGGCAAAACTCAGTGAATCTAGGGGCTGAGACCACTTTCAGGAATTTGGATTTGCATTTGTCAGAGAAACAGCCTGAGCATTTCACTTGAATGACTCAGAGTTAAACCACTACCTCAATCAGAACTTCCCTTTTAAGGCGTGTTACAGGAAGAACTCACACCAGTCACTAAACAAAGCTGAGCCCTACAGCTGAGCCAGCCAGGAGTTAAAATTCACCTTTTTCCATTTTCTGCTCAGGAGAGTTCATCCCACTTTGTCCTGTCTCAGCCTGGGACTACCACTTGCTGATACCCAGCTATTTCTAGATAGAAAATAATGTTGACACATAAAATTTCCACAAAAATAAGGATATTTTTACTTTTCTACTATATATACACTCATGTAATCTTTCACACTGGAATGAAACTTGTGATTTTGGGGTTGTCCTGAGGCCAGGACTTGGCCTCGATGATCCTTGTGGATCCCATCCAATTCTGAATATTCCATAAGACACATGAAGAGTAGTTTGAAAAAAATTCACAGGGGCCAAGTTACTTCTCAGTTTGCACTGAGAGGTTTCCCAGCACCCACATCCAGGGATGCTCAGGGGAAGATGACATCCAGGAAGGATGTCTGTCGGACACAGAACTGCTATAATTTATGGTTTAAACATCTTCATGAGGGATTTTTACTTATTGTAGTAAAACTGTACTACAAAAGCTGCAGAGAAGAAGACCACCACGCCCTGCCTAAGGCACTGCTCAGTACTCGAGATAAGATAAAGTGGCTCAGCTCAGCTCAGGGGATACATTCTTAGAGGGATCGAGTTTACCACGCTCGGGGTGGGGACGGCAGCCCTGGAGCTATCAGCGGCCAGGCCGGCACAGACCCTCGCTCCGGAGCAGGAGAGCTTTGGGTGTGTGATGACAAAAACCTCTGGGCAGGGGCAGCGAACGCTCCGCCGAGCACTGGAGCCCAGCGTGCGCCCCGCAGCCCGGCAAAAGCCGCATCCCCGCTCCGACAGCAGAGCCCGGCCCATGGAAGGCCCCCAGGGGTCCCAGCCCTGCAGCAGAGCCAGAGCCCCGCGAGGGACAGTGGCAAACGCAGCCCCCCTCGGGAGGCACCGGGGCCTTCCCACCTGCCCCGAGCCTTTATTAACCCGGATTCTGCACTTGCGGCGGCGCAGGACCCTCACTGCCCAGAGAGACATCGCTGGGACCCCCCTCGGATGGGTGATTGCTTCCAACCTAACCCTTGTTGCTCTCTCCCTGTCCGTGCCACCACCCCCCACCACCCATTTTATTTTTCTGTTTCTTTCCTTTTATCTTTGCCTCTTTCACTATTAAATAAAATATGTAATTATTTGGCACCAGCATCTAACCCCGTTTTGTTTTAATAATGTTTTTTGGGTAGATTTTGAATCTTTCAGGGTTTGATCTGTATTATGCACCGACTTAGTTTTCTTTGCTTTTCTGTGTTTAAACTAGTTTGTAACAATATCAAAGGTGTAGATGCAGAAATATCCAGGATGGTGTAAGGATGTAAGACAAGGATCTGGTATTTCTTTTTCTAATGGGCTGTTCACAGCAATGTAGGCATGACCACCTCAAATTCTTGGTAAGAATAGTCCTAAATTTAAAGTGAGACTCTCTAGAGAGAAAAAAAGCAAAGGGTGGCAATGTCTGGCACACAGCCCTTGGAACCCCAGCCTTACCTAAAGCCATCAAGCACTGGGAGCTGTCAGGGTCAGCAGTGCAAATCCAGACATTTGGTGGTTAATATCACAACTTTCCTTGCAATAGCGTCCAGTGTCAGAAGTACCTTCACTAAAACCCACTCCTTCCCAAAAAGCAGGATGGAAAGCCTTAATCAGCTTCTGTTCATCAGCACTTCCATTGTAAAATACAAAGCCTTGGCATGGCCTCCAACTTGGCATCTACAGCACAGCAGGGAAACCAAAAAAAGTCAGTTTATAGCCACAAAATTGAACAGGTTTGAGAGCTACAAACTGACACAAAAAAATCACAAAGCTGAACGTGGCAAAAAGAAGTGTGTGAGTCAGGTCAGGGTAGAGAGCTTGTTTTGGTGAGTGGAAAATGATGAGAAGACTGTCCAGTTGCAGCTTTTTGTGCAGCAGAAGGAAAAAAGTACAAGGTGGAAAGGAAACAAAGGTTTGTGGCTTTGTGAATTTTTTCCTTTCACCTCTTGTTGCCTCTGTTGATTTCCTGCAATTCTGCTCTTCAGTCTGTGTGTGTTCATGAAAAGGAGAGAAGGTTTGACACCTAAACTGAGAGCAGGGAATGCAGAGAGCAGGAATGCTGCTGTGGCATCAAGGAGAGCCAGACTGGCCCCAGAGACAGAGCTCTGCCATGTGTGATTGCCCACACTTGGAATATTTATTCCACCTGCAATTAGGACCCACAAACAGGTCACTCTCACCCCCTGAATGCAAAGGGATGAAGAGGCACATCCCAAAGATTAAAATCCATGTGCAAATCTGACAGAAAATTGGTTGATTTAGGTAGACACAACCACTGCACTGATTACTGAGGGGGTTCTGGAGGAAATAGGGACTTCTTTTAACCGCAAGAGGATGAAAAACAACTTGTCACAGGACCGGGGATCTTTGGACAGAGCCTATTCTCTTCATATTTTTTTTGGTGAGGAAATATTGAGGTTTTGGGGTGTGGTTTGTTTGTCTGTGCTGTCACACTGCCCCCCTCCAGTTTTTTATAGATGTGAAGAGAGATGAACACTTCTCCTTTTATCAGTGAGTCAAGTGAGAGAACACCTGATAACAAATTTGTTTCCCTTCTGGCTGTAACGTACTTAGTGTAAGAGGGGAAGCCTTTTCTTCTGTCTTTGTTTTATTTTGCAAAGACAAATTTGGAAAGCTGTAAAACAGCAGCTTTTCTGTGTATTTGATTTTTGGATTCATCCCATGGGGAAAATCATTCTTTCCTGAAAGGAAATTATCAAATGGGGGCATTCCCTGTGAAAATTCCAACAGGAGGGATTCCCATTTTCTAGCAGACTGCTTTGTAATTAAAAGGGGAATTAAAATGTAATCTGGCAGTCTCAGAAGATCCCGTGGCTCCCCGTAGTGAAGAATGCAAATCCACAACTCAGCAGATCTCTGGATCAGCCTCAGTGCTCATGGCAATGAGTTCTTCCCTAAGAAACTGTCTCCTCTGGATATAAGGACACATCCCTTCTTGGGCTGTACTTGGAGACTGCAAGTCTGAAAAAGCACCTTAAAAAGGATCAAGGGATTCTGTGTGTTATTTCTGAGTGAACAAAACCTCTGTGATTAGCAATGGTAGAGAATTCCATCTCTTCAGACCAGATAGAAGGATGGAATTTTATAGCTACTGGCTGCAATATATTTTTATGTATATCAAAAGTGAGGGAAGGATCAGCCTGGGCTGGAAGAGGTATCATTTCAGACTCTGGAAGACAACCCACTCCCAGAGCTACTTTTGTTTGTTTGTTTGTTTGTTTTTCCCCAAGTCTTACTGAAGGCTTGAAGCACAAATCCCTGTCTGGAGCCTACTGTAAAGAGCAAGAGCAAACAAACACATCCTGTCTCTGGCTTTATTTCACATGGGTTTCTTGTTTACCTGGCTGCTATGGGCACTTTCCATTTGAAATAATTCTCCTTTTTTCCCCTCTCTTTTGGGCTGAGTAAATAACACTGAACAAACCCCCAACTGTTTCTACTCCACAGAGAGAACAAGCAGCTCTGTTCTGGGGGTGAGGGACCCAGTGGCAGTGACAGCAGAGCCTGGGACCCAGACAGGGCTTGAAGGGATTTTCCTGGGGTTGTGTGTTCCTTGCAGCCCGGGAGGCAGATGTCCTCTTCCACACTGAGGCTCTCCAGCCCTTAGGAGAGCACCAAGGAACCTCTAGCACAGACACACTCCTGGAAAATATGATAAACACATGTAGGAGTTGGAAAAAAAACTGTCCAGACAGGGACAGTTGTGTGTGTGGCACCAAACTCAGCTCCTGAAACAGGCTTGTTACTAGAAATTTCCATTGTATATTTATTTATAAAATACATTTACAGAACTGGAGAAAAGCTGCAGAGGCCTCTAAAGTGACATGAATTTCTGTAAAAGTGGAACATACCCTTAATTTGAGCATAATGGATGTATCTGATTAAGTGTCTTGTGTGAATTCAGCAAAGATTTCATGGCTAATCTTCCTGGAACCACAAAAGCATTACAGGCACCAGTCAGTTTGGAGGCTTTTGCTGATGCCCAAATCCTGAATTTCAATTTAAAAGCAGCCTCACTGTAATTCAACATCCCAGCCCACTTGCTCCCTTTCCTACAGAACACCAGCTCTTGTTACGTATTTTGCTCACATGCATCCCAGAACCCTAAATAATTATGGCCCAGATTCACTCGAGGCATTGTGGCAGTGTGTTCCCAAAGCTGATCCCAAAGGCTCTGTCAGTGTCTGTCACCCCACAGGCTGCTCTGAACTCAGGTGTCACCAACACACCTGTTCCAGCTGGAGCTGTTCTACCCCTGTGGCAAGGGATTCTACAATTTAATGAGGTGAAGTGTGGAAAAACTTTCTCACATGGGCACTATTTAGAGTGCACACTCTGATCAGAACCACAGGGTCAAATGTCTTGGTACTTTTTCTAGTTTCGTTGCATCCTTTTTGACTAGAACCACTCTAGAACCACAGAGTGTTCAGGACACTAAGTGCACTGGAAATGTACACAGTGACATTTAAGATTTTTCAGTTGGATTCCCATTTCCTTTCTTCATAATTCCTGACATTTATATGCCTGTTTGACTGCAGTAAGCAAAGCACTTTGTTGTCAAGAGCAACTGATAGTGAGTCTAAGATATGTTCATGTGTGGTTGTGGCTAATTTAAAGTCTGTCAGTGTTTGTAGCGCTTACATTATCTGTTACCACTTGCATTACTCTGTTGATAATGTATTTCTTCTGCCTTTGTAATATTCAGTCATTTGGTATTCTGAAATCCTCTTGAGATTCTCTGCAATTCTCTCTAGATTAGGACACTCTGGATAATCTTGTGTGAGCATGACCCAGCTCAATCCAAAACCTCCAGAAGATGTTTTTGGATTGACACACCCCAAAAAGGAGCCTAAGGGCTTTTTGGTTGCTGGTTTGTTGTCTTTTTTTTTTCCAGCAGACAAAACACTTTCCTCTTAAATGGCTTCGAAGTGGACAATCCAAATGTATTTACAGCTCTGTCAGAGTGAAACACAGCACAGGACATTTCCCTTACAGGAGTTAAAATGGGTTATACTGGTTTGCTTGTTATGTAGAAACTGCTTCACAGCATGTAGAGCTCCTTTTAAAGAGAACATGTATGAAAATGGAGCTTGAGCAACCCTGGAGTGTGAGGTGCTGCTCCAACAAGAGGAATCATGGAATCATGGAATGGTTTGGGTTAGAAGGGTCCTTAAAGATGATGTAGTTCCAGCCCCCTGTCATAGGACACCTTCCACTATCCCAGGTTGCTCCAAGCCACATCCAGCCTGGCCTTCGACACCTCCAGGGATCCAGGGACAGCCACAGCTGGAACCAGGGTGGCTTTGAGGGAGGAGAAGGAAATGGGGTAACTGCGGGTTCAGCTGCCGCTGTGGGGTGGGACTGGCTGGCTTTTACACAGCTACAGCAGGGAAAGGAGGGTGGGAGAAGTCACCCAGGAGGACAATGTAATGGACAAAAAGTGATTAAAGAAAAAAAAAACCTCCTGACCTTCAGCATCCTGCAAATATGCAGCAATCACCCTGAGGCAGATGGAAGGATTGTTCCATTAGGCTAAATTAGCTTGTTTTATCAGATTTGCCTTTATCCTTGCCTTTATTCTATCAGGGGGAATACTAACTCTTAGGAACTGCTGCAAGGTTTTGTGATCCAGAACAGAGACTGAAGACTTTAGAACAACTTTCATTTTGAGTAAGGTTTTCTCAGGGGGTGGTAGTGGTGGTGTCATATTTTTAAAGCAATTTTCCAGTGCAGCAGCTTCTGTTTTCCACTCAGGGCCACTATCAGCTTTTTCTAAACCACTCTTCCTGAGTGGCAGAAAAAGAGAGCTGCACACAAGATGATAGGAAGAAAGACAAATTCATTGCTTAAGTGTTAAGTACAGACTAAAAGCCTCTCCAATACATGATGGCAGGATCATTTAATGCTCTTCTTGTGGTTTCACATCTCTATGCAGAGGCTGTTTTGCCAACAGCTCTCATTTTAAAGGCTGGTAGAGTTTGAGAGGTGGTGGATTAAGGAGAGAAAATCCTGTTGACTAAGGGTATAGTGCTTGACTCCAAAATACATGAATAAAACTTGAACAAAGTGAGGCACAGGAGCAGAGAACTGCAGTACACATGGATGAAACTCCAGCCAACTCCTGTTTGTATGGGCATCCACTGCTATGGAGAAAAACTACTAATATCCTTCAGTTCCAGACATGACTTCATATCCTAAGGCACGCTCCATCTAACTGTACCTTTCAAAACCAGCAGCATCACTCCTGCTCTCACTGACCCCAAGAAAAAGGCACAATCACCCTAAAACATTTGTCCACAACTCTTCTGGCCCTGATGGATGCCTGGACCACAGATTGGATTATGGGACTGAAATCAAGAACAGAGCAGGAAGGTTGTGAGCTCTGGCTGTGCAGGAGAAGCAACATTTCAGGGCTGAGAAAGAGCCACCCAGATTGATTTGTTTGCATTCACCAGGTTTTGTTACCATTCCTGAGGGGGTTTGTTGAGTACATACACTTCACTTTTATTGGCGCTGGCAGGCATGGGACTCTCTGCACTTCGTTTCTGGGAAATACAGAGTTTGTCCTGCTTGTTGCCCTTTGTCCACCAAAAGCAGAGATGGAAGAGTGGGGGTCTGGAACTGATCCTTAAAAAGTCTTCATGTCAGTTTTTGCTTCACAGGCCCTCTACTTGTACTCAGCAGCACTTGGTCTCCACTACTGTGCTTTAGTTATTAAAATTAAGAATGTAACTACTACAAGAAATTAATTAAGGACCAATTAATTGTGAGACAGCAATGCTGACACCCTGGGTTCCCACAAGCATCTTATTTCCTTCTGACTGTTGCAGACCTTCCTGCCCAGTAAAAAGTTTCCTGCTGTTGGTACAGGAGTCTCCATAAGGATGAGCAATCCAAGGGAATTCACTTAATTCTACAGGCATTTTCTCCATTTGATCAGAGCCATGTCACTGACAACTCAGATAAAAGGTATCTGTCAGTTATGGACCTTTGCTGAAATTATCCTTTTTTCTTTCATTTTTTCTTTCTCAAGTACAGCTAAGAGAGGGTCTATGAACTCTACCAGAGCTGAACTGCAGCTGGACAGGGAAGCCACAGTTTTGCTTAACCACTTGAAGCACAGGCACAAAAACTGTACTGTGAGATGAAGTAACATAAAAATATATCCCAGTGTAGAGGGAACTCCAAAAGCTGGGGAGCTGCAGTGACAAGATGTCCCATTTTAGGAGCCTGATCCAATGTAAGATATGTCTGGTGACATATGATTGGAGACTGTGTTGGTCAAAGAGTTCCAATTCCAACCTTTTCTGTTGTAGGTTTTTCACTGCAAACTGCAGTTGGGAATATGGATCACCAAACAAAACCACAAGCAACAGAAAGCTAGGAACACATATGTGCTTGCCCACAGCACTGCTGCCTGTAAGCTGTTCTCCAACCAACAAAAACATCTCAGTGGCTGGAAAAGATGAACAAGCCTGGTTGCCAAGTCATGGCCTGAACTATTCCAGGGGCAGAAGAGACAGCTGGACTGCTGGTTAAGAACGGGGCTATTTAAGGAGACTCACTCTGGCCTAATGGAAAATGCAAGGATAGAATTATCAATTATTTTACACTAACCCAACATTTCAGATCCAGGAAAAAAACAATCATAAGGAAGCAGAAGAGAGAAGCTGGTTAGATTCGGCTGGCAGCTCAATCCAGGTACAGAAAGAGCAGAATGTGCTGCCCTTTAGAAGAAAGAAAATTAACTGGTTTTCAGAAGATGGTGATTCTGGAGTGTTTCAGCCTACAAAGCAAACTCCAAATGCACCTGCACTGTTGTTCCAAGCACTGACACAAAGTTGATGTGATCACAGGGCCTTGGGTTATCACAAGGAGCCACAAAAGCCATCAGTGGAACAGAGATAAAGAAATTATTTTTGGATGTATAGCTATATGCTGATATTTTAAGTTACACTGCTGATCTGCTTTCTCTTTCAGCCCTCAGGGCAGCTGCTCCTGGTGTGCTGCACAGTGTTCCATATTAAGAATTCCTATGCAAAACGCTGGCTGCCACCCAGAAAGCATGTTAGAGAGCAAACACACAGAGCCAAATAAACAACAGTCCCGGAGACTCTGAGAAAGGCCCAATACACAACTGCCAAGGGGGACTCTGAGCTGAAATCTCCTAGAGAGGGAAAGCTCTTCAGCATGACCTTCAAACACAGCTTTGTCTGCTGCAAACCCCACTGTAACTGAACTTCTCACTGTCCTTTTACCACGGCCTTGGTCCCAGACTGCTGACAGCCTCAGCACAGCTGTGCCATCAGATGCTCAGGAGTCACAACAGCATTTAGCAGGATTTGTAACGAGGGAGGGAGGGCAGCAGAAAACTCTTCAGTTTTCTTTCATAGGAATGCTCTGTTCAGTGCCTATTACAAAAAAGGGCAAAACTTTTGCTTTAGAATTCAGTCCAAAGTGCAAGTTTAAAAGAATTCTAAACACCTCTGTGCCCTGTTCCTCAGCATTTCCTCTCACAGTTATGTATTTCAACAGGCAGCTCTATAAATACATGTGGCAACCCAAGAGCTGAATGTCATGGTGTCTGACGAAACTTTTACAAGAACATTCCCCAGGGCTTCTCAAAATTAACAACTTTGAACAACTTTTGTAATTTCTATTCAGGGCAGAAGCAGACTGCATTTTTTGGAGATTTAAATACACATGTACCAAAGAGTATCTTGTTTACACCGTGTGTTCCAGGCTGTACTGGAGCTGTGGTGCTTATTTACAGCACAGGATGTAGCACTTTCCAACAAACCAGCAGCACTTGATTTTCAAGGCCAGAGCATCCTTCTGTCTTGTTTGCTCTCCTGGGACAAACATTAGTGGATTGGGCAGGGAAGCATTCCAATCTACAGCACAGGGGATTCAGCAGGTATGAAATGGATCTGGAAATGAAGTTGGTGATCTAATATACTGCTGTCATAGCAGCTTAGATATAAGAGGAAAAGTAAATCATACTTCCTGGCTCTCTGTGTCAGTAGAGGTGCTGTAGGGTGTTTTATAATAACCCTCAGGTCCCAAACTACATTTTCATCTGAATGGTTTTCTTCAGCCTCACAAAATGCCAAGGAAACATTGCTGGACATAACATTCTCCCCATCTATTCCCATGGCTGTACAGCCAGTTCTGTTCCTCTAGATGTTAAAAAACTGGGCCTGGGGTTGTGGTGGATCTGAATCAAAGTCTCCACTGAGAGAATTGGGGTATTTAAGGTAACTGCACAATCTTGGAGTGATGGGTAACTGCTGCAGGACACCTCTGGTCAACTCTCAGTCCTTCCACTCTGTCAGAGTAGCTTGACAGCCAGGACAGGACCGGGTATTCACTCACACTTGGCATTTGTAGATAGCAAAAATGTTTGCACCAATGGGATTTTACTGGGTCCATCTCCAGGGGTGATGTATTAAACAGAAAAAAATTCAACTTTCCTGGTGTAAAGGTATGTTACAGTTGCCAGTGACAGAGTGCTGCAGTTGCTGCCAGTCCCTGACATCTGCTGTTTAAGGGTATCTATAGATATAAAACACAAGTGGCTTTTCCCAAAAACCCAACTGGAAATCCCAGAGAAAAAAAAGTTATCTTAAATGCTAAAATTAGACATGACTCATCCCAGTTCTGTGGGCACAGGAACTAGCTGATTCCTGCCCAGGTTGGACAAACAGCTCCTGAGATGACTGAACACCAGGTAGTTTCACTTTTCAGCTGTGGAAGTGTTTGCTCTGACACTTTGGTCCCACTGAGGCCTCCACAGGGAGAACTCCTAAGCAGAATTTTGCTGCTGTCCTGATTCTGGGAACATTCTGAAAGGACACTTGTTTTGTTTGCTGGCAGCTGCACAGAAAATTCTGGAGGGATATATTGGTGAGCCCCACAAGTCTCTGACCTGTCTCACCTTCTATTCTGAGAGTATTAGCACAATTCACTTAGGATATGTGGGGACTGGATCAAATCCAGGAGAAGAGATTAGTTAGATCTAAGGAAGTGGATGCCAAGCAGAGAAAGGTCAAAAGCCTCATACACATGGCAGACAGCAGCAGAATATCCAGTTTTGTGTAGGTCAGCCCAGGAATTGTTGACTTTCCTGTAAGTCAATGCATAAGGTGTGTCACTTGGCCCAGGATGCAAGCAAGGCTGGAGGCTGCTGCCCTCCCAGCACTGGAACTTACCCATGAAGAAAAGTTCCGGGCACTTTTTGTCTGTAGCAAACTCCGCCATGGGCCCACCAAACCGCAGCCAGAGCCCGAAGGCAATGACAGCCAGTCCTGCCAGCTGCAACACAAACAGAGCAGTCAGGGTTGCAGTCACAAATGGCTGGAGAGCAGCGCCGGGGTGTCTTGGCATCTTGTGCTTTCTTGAAATCCCTCAGCTCAGAATTGCACTGTCAGAAAATTCATGCTGCACTTGCCAGGGTCTGATAACAACAAATTCCTATTACAGTGCAGTATACTTATTTCTTTCAGCTCTTCAGTGTAGTGGTGTTTCTGAACTTACTAGTGACTCTCAAACCTTGTCAGTCATTCAATCATCAAAACTGGGCCTGAATTGTCATGAAAAATGGAGTGGGGCAGGGGACCCCCACCAAAACTAGGAGGCACAAGGATTGTTACTGGGTAGATACCTTGGATCACAGAAATTACAAATCAATGATAGATGCTGTCAAGTGCAAGGAAAAATTCCCTTTAATGTGAACAAAACTAGGTAACAAAGGAGTGTCACAGCATGTTGTTTGAGGGGAAAGATCTACAGTCAGAAGTCTCAGCCTCACCACATGCCAGACAGATCATCAGCCTGCCAGGCAGTGCTGTGTGACCTGGCAGAGAACTCCAGCATCCCTCAGGAGCCAGAGCTGTGTGTCCAGCAGGCAGCTCCAGCATCCCTCAGGAGCAAGCACAGTGTCCTGCTGCTGTCCAAGCCCAGAGCCTCAGTCTGTGGCACCTGCACCACCTGTACAAGGCTCACAAACACCTGCTGCTTCCCACGTGGGTGCCAGCCTGGCATGGTGCTCTCCTAACCTGTCCTGCACTCCCTGGCACTTGATCCATTGGCGCAGCTCCACAGGCCAAGAGAGCAGGCAATTGTACAGCTGGGGAGCTCGGGATCATGGCTTTCCTCACAGTGTCCTAGCAGAGGGTGAGGGTCCCCTGGCACCCTGTCACAGCATGGGGACCACCCCGCTGGCAGCCTTGGGCTGCCAGGGCCTCTCCAGGCTGTGGAGTGCCCCTGGCAGCTCGGGATGAATGTCCCAGCCAGCTGAGGAGATGGTTCCTTCCATCTCAGCCAAAAGCCAGATAACAAAACACAGTACTTGTCACTTTTGAGAAACAAATAACACAAAGCTTTGTCCTTCTCCTGCCTTGCAGCTGCAGCTGGGCAGCATCACTCTGCCCCTCCAGCTTGAGCACAGCAGCACTGTGTCCCCGGAGCACGCAGCGCTGTCACCACGAGGGAACAGCCTTTGGTTTAACTGTGCTTCAAGCATAAAGGAGACAAAAGCCCAAAACTGCTTGGTCCAGAGTGGCTGAACAGGATGACTTTGTGACTTCTTTTAAAAAGACCCCAGTGAATCATAAGGAAAGAAAAAGACATTTAAGAAGATAACATTGCTGATTGTTTTCTGGAAAGCTGAAGGGAGAACAGAGCATGAGGGAAAGTGAGAGAAGAGAAAGCGTGAATTCAGCTGCGTGGAACTGTGAGACTATTGAAAAGTTGCAATGAGGGGAGAATGGACACAGCATTCCCTAAATCTCTTGGGGGTGATGCGAGGACTTTGTCTTAGGATGAACTTGTAGCAGCTGTTGGCTCCCTATTTGAAATGACATTAGGAAAAGCACCGTGATGCTGTGAAATGTTCTCCTCACTGCGCTGCACTGGAGGAACCTCTCGTGCAACCGCGTGGTTGCCGCGGAAATGATCGCTACTTTAAATGATCAGTTTAGGCAGATGCTGTCTCTGCTCAGCAATGTCATCTTACACCGAGCCGGTGCTTTCCCAGGCAGAGCTGTGTCTCCTTGGGAGCGAGCAGAAGCGGGAAGCGCTGGCTGGGCGCTCCCGCAGCCCCAGCTCGGGCAGCCGATCCCGCAGGGCTGCCCGGAGGGACCCGCGCCGGTGCCACCTGCCCGACCCCCGCACCCCGGCACCCGGCATTCCCGGCACCTCGGCACCCCCGGCACCCCCGCTATCCCGGCATCCGGCATCCCCGGCACCCCCGACACCCCGGCACCCGGCATCCCCGGCACCTCGGCACCCCGGTACCCCCGCTATCCCGGCACCCGGCACCCCCGACACCCCGGCACCCGGCATCCCCGGCACCTCGACACCCCGGCACCTTCGGCACCCCCGACACCCCCGCCATCCCGGCACCCGGCATCCCCGGCACCTTCGGCACCCCCGGCACCCGGCATCCCCGGCACCCGGCACCGCACCGGCAGCAGGTGTCCCCGCCCCGCCCGGCCCCGCTCCGCCGGACCCCGCTCCGCCCGGCGCGGCGCTCACCCAAAAGGTCAGGTTGAAGATGAAGAGCAGGATCTTGATGCAGCGCATCCCCCCATAGCCCACGCCCATGGCGGGCGCCGGCTCCAGCAGCAGCTCCCGAGGCGGCTCGGCCCGACTCCGGCGGGGCGGCCCCGGGGGCAGGTGCGGGGCCGACGCTGCCCGGGCGGATCCGCCGACCTGGGCCCGCCCCGGGGCGGACTTTGTGCCCGGCGCCGTGCCCGGGGATTCTGCGGCCGCAGCTGGCCGGGCGGGGCAGAGGCGGGGCCGGGAACCCCGTTTGCCCCGTGCCCTCGGTGAAATCCCTCTCCACTCCCCGTGTGTCTCTGAAAGGCGCTCAGATCTTGCAGATGCTGCCCATAAAATTACAGTCAGGATCAAGACTGTGATGTCGTTAAACTTGTCTTGGGTCATAGCCATAGCTAAGAGTCCCTCAAGTTCATTTTCCGATCATCAATTTACTCTCTAATTTGACCCAAAATGCTGATTCTGCTGTCAGAATCTTACAGCTTTCTCATCTTATAATTTTTTTTTTTCAGCTGCTCCCTCGAGGTCTCCAGAAACTCTGAGTCCAAAGTTGCCTGTGGGGCTTTGATGGGAGCATGAGGTAAGGTTGTGTCTCTAGAAAAGCGGGGTTTCTATATTTTAAACATTTCTTCGTATTTAACAAAATAACAAATAAAACACTTATTTCCTATTTGTTTTAGTTTGTGCTCTAGTCATAACTGTAAAGTTCTATCTATTCAGATTATTTTCAGGTTTTGAATAAATTTTCCCTGAGGTGTGTATGGAAAACATGCAAAAATGCGTGGGAAAAGATGTTTGGTGTTGTTATTTCAAATTACACACATCTAATGATGCAATAATACCAAAGGATATTGGAAAGTGGTTTCCTTTTTCACTCACTTTGCTCTTCATTTGTAGTTACGTTAAAGCCAGGCCACATTTTAGAAAAATAATTCCAAACAGTTTATTTGAATTGCAATGACAGAGTTCAATTAAAAATATCTTATTCCATTTGCAATGAAGAACACTTTATTGGTGTAGTTGTTTAGGTTTTTTTTAAAAGAAACATTGAATCTACCTTATAATTCAGAGTAAAACCCCACAATTTCACTCTTCTTTTTCTTCTGTGATGCTCTGCTAGATGGTGTTGACCTACCAGGTCCGATGTATTCCTTCTAAAGTAACAAAAGCATTGAATGCATTTGAATAATCAAAGTAACTTCATGAAAATGAGATGCATCAAACAGTAGCAAAAGTCTTCATTATCCTCTGATACATTTGAAACAGAGGAAAAATGAGGGAGCGGTTTTGCCTTGAATTGAGATGGCAACATAAAAGTCTTTTTTTAGGCTTCTCTATTTCTCTAGTAATTTTCATGCTGATTTTTTCTGGAAGTATAGGAATAGAGCATTCAGCCTTCATAAGTAGTACGTCTCCTTCCCACATAATTCTTGCAATGAATTAATCCCAAAGTGCTGCTTTTCAGCACGTGGTTCTTGGCATCTCTAGGAGCTCTCAGCTCCTCACATCTTCCTCTCACAGCTTCTCTCAGCTTCTCAGGCATCCCACGGCTTCCTCTGGCACTGCCCAGGGGGTCACACAGGTTCGGGTGCCCGGCGGGGTTCAGGCAGGTTTGGGGTGCACAGCGGTTACATGAGGCTGGCAAAAAGTCACTGGTGGGGCTCTGCTGGGCTTGGTTTTACTTGGTCAGTGCGCTGCAGTGTCTTCCTAAACGACTCGGATCAGGACTTGAAAGGATACTGAGAAATTTTGCGACACGAAACTGGGAAGAGCTGTTGGCTCCCTCGGAGGCAGAGAGATCTTGATAAATGTGAGGGCTGGGCAATCACCAACCATGCGGAGTTTAACCATGCGGAATCCTGTGCCTGAAGAGTTGCAGGACCTGGAAACCCTGGACGTACGGACAGAGTGGGGAATGAGACTCTGCAAAGTAGTGCCGTGGAAAGGCACCTGGGGATCCTGGAGATGGCAACTCGGATGTGAGTCAGTGTGCCCTGGGGCCAGGAGGGACATCCCCGTCCTGGGAGCACCAGGCACGGCATCGCCGGCTGGCGGAGGGAGGGATTGTCCCCTCCGCTCAGGGCTGCGGCAGCCTCCAGTGCTGATCAGTTTGGGGTGTCACAATATGAGAAAGATATAAAGTTGTTGGAGTGTCCAAAGGAGGGGCCACACGAGGAGTGGTGAGGGTGCTTGGTTTGTTCAACATGAACGAGCCTGAGGTCAGAGCTCATCGGGGGCTGCAGCTCCTCCCGAAGAGCAGCGAAGGGACAGCTCCGATCCCTGTGACAGGGACAGGACCCAGGGAAGGGCTGGAGCTGCGCCAGGGGAGTTTAGGATGGATCTCAGGGAAGTTTCTCACCCCAGAGGGTTCTGGCACTGGCCAGACTCCCCAGGGAAGGCGCAGAGCCCTGAGGCTGCCAGAGCTCCAGGAGTGTTTGGGCACCGCTCCGAGGATGCCGAGGGTGGGATGTGGGGCTGTGTGTGCAGGGCAGGGTCGATGATCCCCGCGGGTCTCGGGACATTTCCCAGCCCCGGGAAGGTTCCGCGGCTCCCGCTCGGGCCCTCACGGCCCGGCCGTCCCGCGGGCGGCAGCGCCCCCTGGCGGCCCGTGGCTCCCAGGAGCAGCCGCTCCACGGACCCAGCGAGCCTCGGCACGGGCACAAAGGTGAGCGCTGCTCTCCCTTCGGAGCCTGCTCGGAACAAAGCGATAGCGTTGACGGGAGAGCCATTGAATTTTTGTCAGTAGGATTATCAGATTGTGAAGGAAGCATTTGCTTGGTAGACAATTCACAGTATTATTCCATGAGCTGCTGTAATTAGTCCTGTTTGCTGGGAAGAGTGACATTTCCGTCTTGAACATGTCCAGCTTCAAAATCCATGGATTTCATTGCTTTTTATATTAAAGACCCTTCTGTTATCAAAGTGTCCTTTCCCCCTGAGGTTCTTAGATGAAACAAACGCGTGCATATTTGTAACAGGCTTCAAGTCTAGCAATTTCTTTGCAGTTAGATTTAAATTATGCATATCCTGGGGAAAAGACTATTTGGTTTTAGCTATTTTCTGACTGCAGACCATGCTAGGAAACTTTTCAGCAAAGTGTTATCCAACTGTAGTATTAGGTGTTCAGATACTGCTAAACACATGGAATTACTTGTAGTGACAGATGGAAAAGAAACTGTCCTTGCTAGAACAAGTGCTGTTTAATTTCAATTACTAGAAGAAAGCCTGACTTATTATTCCATAAATTTCATCCTGACTTGAGAACTAAAATATTTAAAAATGTATTTGGGTGGGGGAGGAGGTGAATTTTACCATTTTCCTTCCAGATCTGACCTACCCTTCTTCTGTTTTTCAGTCTTCCAAATAGTTCTCTGTAACCCATTAACCTTTCAGATATCAAGAGAACACAATATTCTTTTTTCTTTCCGGTGTTTTACTGTTTCCTAAGTGGTTTACAATTCCAGTTTTATGCTTTGTGAACAGCAAAACTTCTATGAGTGTTTCTTAGCTCTGCAGAGGATTGCTCAGATTTCATGGAATTAAAGAAAAAATTATAGAATGGTTTGGGTTGGAAGGGACTTTAAAGCTTGTTCAGTGCCACCCCTGCCATGGGCAGGGACACCTTCCACTGTCCCAGGCTGCTCCAAGCCCCATCCAGCCTGGCCCTGAACACTGCCAGGGATCCAGGGGCAGCCACAGCTGCTCTGGGCACCTGTGCCAGGCCACCATCACCCTCACAGGGAAGGATTTATCCCCGGTATCCCATCCATCCCTGCCCTCCCCTCCGGCAGTTTAAAGCCATTCCCCCTTGTCCTATCTGCTTCCTGTTTCTCAGCTGCTTCTATGCATGATAAGCTCAAATTCCCTATCCAGGGTCCAAAATAGCCCTTCAGAGAAACATCAGCCAGGGAGTGAGGATAAAATAATCTTATTCCCTGACTTAAATATTAAATTTATGTGGAACTACAACTGATTTTAAATTCCAAGCAAACAGCCCCAAACCCATAGTGGACTCCCATTCTTCCAGGGACAATGAAACTTGCATCATACCTTTGGCATCTGTGTTGCTGTTTCCATTTCCACTGAGTAATTGCCGGAATTCTGGGCCTGGCAACTCTGTTTCTGTCTCTGAATGCAGCTCAGGAATTGCTCCCTGGAATACAAAGGAGGTCAGAAGAGACTACTTCTCAAAGTGTCTGGGCAATTTGTCTGCTCCTTTGTTTCCTTCCATGCTTTATTTTTTGATATATTTACTTGCTTTGCATCAGGCATTTGCAATGCTGGGTCAGTCTGCAAAGCTCACATGGCGCTGTTGAGAACTGGTTGGATGCCCTAGCAAATACATTGGCCTTGTTTTCTTTCTTCAGGAGGGTTCAGAATATGCTGTGCTTCAAATCCCGGCCTGTGTCTGAAAGCTGCATTGCAAGGGTGTAAAATCCCAGAATCTTGTCATTTCTACAGCAAGCATGATCTGGATATTATTTCTAGCATCACCCCTTAAACGCCAAAGTGGGAAGGAAGAGAGAACACCAAGTTTTCTTTTCTGTTGTGTTCCAACAAGCCTTTCCCAGCTCCGCACTAAACAAACAAGAGAGGTTCATCTAATTACCAGTTATATTCTCTCTTTGCAGATCCTTCTGCTCTTGGGCCTGGTTTCTTTCTACTCAGGTAGATGTGAGCTGCACAATCCCTCTTGGATTCAACTCTTCCTGCTGAGTCCCTCTACAAGGTGCAGGTGAGTGGTGCCTGACACCCGGATGATCATCATGTGTGTGATTTTGGTGGGCAGGAACAGAGAATGACCTGGTTTGCAGGGTCTTGTAACAGGCACAGCCTGCACAGCCTCTAAGATGTGGGTGTTCCAAAGGAACATTCCCACTAAATCTCCTCTTGCCAAGGGAAAGAAGCTTCTGTATCATAGTTCAGCCTCTCTGTCCCACTCAGGTGGGATCCTACCTGCCTCCAGCCCTGGGGCCCAGCACAGGAGGGTCCTGGAACTGCTGGAGCCAGTTCAGAGGAGCCACCAGGGTGATCAGAAGGATGGAACAGCTCTGCTGTGATCAAAGGCTGAGATCTGAGATTGTTCAGCATGGGGAAGAGAAGCTTTGGGGTGACCTTACTGTGGCCTTCCCAGAGCTGAAGGGCTGGACAAGAAAGACAGGGAGACACTCCTGTCCTTGGAGGGACAGGACAAGGGGGAATGGTTCCCACTGGCAGAAGGCAGGGATAAGATGGGATTTTGGGAAGAAATTGTTCCCTTTGAGGGTGGTGGGGCCATGGCACAGGGTGTCCAGAGCAGCTGTGGCTGCCCCTGGATCCCTGGGGGTGTCTGATGCCAGGCTGGACAGGGCTCGGAGCGGCCTGGGATAGTGGAAGGTGCCCCTGCCCATGGCACGGGGTTGAACGAGAGAGGCATTAAGGTCCTTTCCTTCCCAAACCATTCTGGAATTCTGTGATGTGGTAAGAGCTGGAGTTGGTGTCCATGGGAAGAGCCCCTTTCACACATTTTTGCTGTAGCAACATCCCAGTCTCAGCAGTGGAGTTTCCTTGACCAAAACATAGAACTGCCAGAGAGGAACATTTGATCCTGGTTAATGTTGCCTCTGGACATGAAGTAGACTTTGAAAAAGCAAGCTTCATTGTTTCAGCTCCCCCATGAATCAGTAGCACATTCTGGACAGTTGACGTTGATTTATCCATGAACCATCTCTGACAAAATGTAATAAATGCTCATGAAATGTTTTAATTTGGCATCATTTCCCTGGAAGGATTAGAAAAGTAAGAAGATGCTTTGTTTCCCAGGAAACCTGGCCTAGAAGATAATAACATGATCTGTCAAACTGTGAGAAACACGAAGGAAAAACAGGTTATCAGAACTGTTGCTCAAGTTTAATTAGAAGGAATTCTTCTAATACATGTGATGGCTGAGGTCTTTTTGAGCTCATCTGGCTGTTTGGGTCAGCATGGAAAATGAGGTGTGGAACTGATTCCATGATGAGTCACAGGGGGTCTAGGACAGCTGGACAGGGATTATTTCTTTTTGCCCAGGCCAAAGAGTCTGTGCTGTGGATTACAGTGGGAGCAGTTCCCAGGAGAATGGGGTCCCTACTTGCATGTGGATATTTCTCCTGTATTTACAACCTTCCTAGTGAGAAGGATTGACCTTCTAATCCTTGTTCTTACAGACTGAACACCTTGAGAGACTGCCTGCTCTCAATGCCCAGTGACATAGAAAAGGCTGTTTTTCCAGAATTTTTGTGCGTTCATTGCCTCCGGGCCCAGAGGCTTCCACAGGTCCAGGGGATATGTATCACAACCAGTGTGGAGTGGAGATTTTCTGCAGAGATTAGGCCACTGGAGTGATCCCAGAACTGTAAATTCTTGAGTCTAGTCCTAGCTCAGCCCTGTGGTTTACTCCCTTATAATCTGTTGTTCTCTTCAGGGAATTAAAATCTAATACATATAAAAGGGTCTATGAGTGACTTATTTCATAGTGCTCTGGAACTGTTTATTACAGAAAGCCTATTAAAAAGCTCTGCTAATCTCTGAGCTGTATTCCATCATCTTTTCCAACCTTAATGATTCTAGGAGCTAGAGGAGGGTGTGCAGCTCTGCCCTTAGCCTGGAAAGTAGCAACAGCAGAAACCCAGGGTGCTGTACAGAGATCCAAACACTGCCAGCCATTCCAGGAATACTCCTGGGGCAGTCCCCTGGGGGCACATGGAATTTCATGCAGTCAGCATGAAGGTCCCAAAGGCCCTGACTCACAATCTGCATCACAGGAGGGAACAAGCTGTTGCTGCTGTCTTGATTTGAAAATTTTTTGAGCCAAGTAGGAAAAGGAAACTGCTCCAAAGGGCAGTGGAAAAAAAGAAAATTACTCAAATTCAAAGCTTATGCCTCAGGATCAAGGAAGTTTACTAGACAGGTTTTAAACTGCACATTTCTGTGGTCCTTCAAAAATGCATCACGGCTGGAATGTGAAATCAGAGAAGTGAGTGGTGAAACGTGCCACGTCCTCTCTGCTTTCACTTGACTGCCATCGGGGACTGGGCTGATTTGCAAAACCATGAGAAATACCAGTACCAGACCAGTGAGGTCTGGGAGCTGGGTCAGCTCCTGGGGAGGGAGGGATGCATTGCTGGGTGTGCTCCCTCCAGCAGAGCCTGGCTGCAGTTCAGAGCTGCCTCCAGCTGGCAGGAGATGAAGATTTCAGTGACAGCAGGGGCTGAGTGGCACTTGCCGGGTTTGCACCTCATTGTGATGAGGGAGAGGGTACCCAGCAGACAGCAGAAATCCTTAAAGAGAAGTGTCTGCTTCCACAAAACTGCATTAAGCTGGGAATTGATGGAGGTTTAGGTATTTTTTCAAGTTTCAGTATAAGGACAGCAGCAGCAGGTGATGTATGAACTGTAGCAGGTGCTCGGTATCACAGAGAAATACTCCCTGAATCCCAAGGCAAAGGGAAATCTGAACACATTTATGGCCTTTAAGGATATACATTTGTTCATTGGTTAAACAGAAGAAAACAAGGGAACAGAAGAAGACTAGAAAGCCCATTTATTTTGCTATTTCTCTGAATATTGATGGCTTTCCATTAGGAAAGGCAGCTTTTAAAACAAACAGACAAATAACACTATGGAGTTGAAAAGCTTCATAATTATTAACATTTGGTTATTGTTACATCTGGGGCACCACCATGCTGCCTGCTCTACCCTTACTATGAAATGTGATTTTCTCTTGGCACAGAAGAACTCTGCCTGTGTTGTATCAGAAGAATATTTGGACACAGAATTCGGTTATCCGAGGGAAGTTTTGGTTTCTGTTCAAATAAATTATCAGTCCAACATGTTTACGATAAATTATTTTGTTACTTTTTTGGGAAGATTTCTCTGTTATTTAATCTGTCCTGCAGGCTACAGGAGGGCTCCATACAAGTTAAACTGGCAGCAGCAGTGCCTTTCTCCAGCTCCTCCTCCTCCTCACTCCGAGAGTAAATTTTTTTGCTGGGCTGCACCTTGAATTCAATGGTTTTAACTTTGGTACTTCATATGCACCATCAGTGCTGGGGAAGCTTTGGGGTCCAGAGCCTCAGCACTGATTAAATGTAAAATTGTCCCTGCAGGATGTGCTGCTGAGAACAGAATCCCAGTCAATGACAGAGGAGTCCAAAGAGCTTTTCTGAATTCTACTCCAAGTTGCTCCTTTGCAAGGACAAAACAGAAGGGAAAGGTCCAAAATGAGCTTTCTTGTGTGAGTGGTTTCTTCTCAAATAAACAGAAATGCTGCTGAGTTTTCTATTTTCCATGGAAATTTGCTAGAAAGCAGAGAAGCTGAGGAGAGGAGGAACTTTTTTAAATGATGGATCCAAAGCTATTCTTGTGCTATTTATACAAAGCCTTTGCATCAGTAATTGCATATTAGAGAGGTACAAAATGTCCTTCCAGAGCAAATGTACTCAGACTAATTCAGACATATTTGGCAATTCATGAAGGTGTTTAACTGTTCATGGATCTGGGTAGAAAAGTCAAGTACTTTTGACTTTAAGACAGAAATCAGATGCTAATAATGACTGATGTTTATCTCAAGAACCTGCCACTAAGACCAAAATGTCTATTTCCATGCTAAGTCAAATCAACCCATGTCTAAAATCACTATTTATTGCATATTAACTACAGAAAACTTCACTGAGTTTTATAAACCTCCTCCCCTTCCTTAGTTCTTATTAACCCCTGTAAGAAACACTCATAAGGACTGCTGCAGTGTGGAAAAATATTTGCAAGTGTGAAAAGGAAAATTATGGCAGTAGGAAGATATAATTCCTATTTCACATGGATCCCTATTTCAATCATGATAGAATCTTATTTACTGTCCCATTCACATGAGTGGTGCTTTTCTGCTTCTGGCTGGAACACTTGAAGGAAATATATTGATGTGATTGTGGTGTGATGCTGTTTGGGTACAAGAAGAGAAAATTTCCATCAGGGAGAGCTGATCTGAGCACAGCTGCTGCTGCTGCTTGGAAACTTGCCAGTGTTTTAAATAGACTTCTACATTTTCCCAGGTCTAAGAAGTAATAGAAAAGGCTGTTAAGAGTGGAGTAGGATTAAGTGTTTAGGAAAAATTAGGGGAAAGGTATTGGAGTCTTCGTGCCTGGCTGTGAATTGCAGAGGAGAATTGGAGAGACCCATTTCCAGTGCTCCAGTCTGTGTAGCCATGAGCCAAGGGACAGGACTCTTCCTTTGAAATCATCCCACAATTCAGCCTGCCCTTATTTCCATTATTCTCACTCTACATTTTCTTCTTCTGATCTTCTTAAAACAAACATCACTGAATTCCAGCAGGCCAAACTGGGAATGTGCTCCTCCTATTCCTACCCTTACATTCCCAGGCTGTTTCCTTTAGCATTTACTGGCAGCTGCCCATAAAGTGGACAGGCCATAGGTGCTACCAGAACATACATTTATTTCTCTGGCATTCCTTTCAAGTCAGCTCTGAGAATTTCACTACTATGCAAGATGTCTGAAACATTATCTGTCCCCAGCCTGTGCTCTTCCCATTTCCACCTTCAGTCTGGAAAAAACAAACCCATTTGGTGCCTGAGTCTGTTCGCTCACATGGTGCGCACACGACTGCAGCTAAATCAGAATTAGCTAAAACAGGAAGCTTATTTCAAAGCCTGTGCAGCCCAGCCAGGAAACCTTCCAGAAACATGTGCTCTGAGATGATCTCAGCACGTTCATTATTCAGACTGTGAATAGCTTTAAAAGGGCCAAATTTCTTCGGGTTGAATCAGCTAGGAAAGTAATTCAAATGGAGCAGTAAGAATTGCTTGAGCAGTTCAGGAAATGTTTGTTGGAGCCACTAAGAATGCAGGAGGTAGAAAAATAAAATCTACTTTGATAAATATGTATTCAAAGTTTGGGCTTATAAGAAACTGGAAAAATAAATAGAAGTACCATATATTTTTTTTGTAGAATGGTGATGTTCTAAATCCTTTTATATCAAGAAAAACAATCCAATAACAGCAACACCCCACAAGCAGATATAATGGTCATGAAAATATCAGACATGTTGAGTAAATTTTGCTGTTTTGGGGATAAAGTGAAAGTGGCCATAACTATCATTCAGCAATTTTATTAAAAAATTACAATCACCATCAATTTTGCAGTGAACCTGTTTTTCACAGTGGCTTAAGTCATGAAATTCTATGGATCTATAGAAATGCTTCAAACCATTGAGAAACCCTCTCATTTCATACCAAAAACTTGGGAAAAGCATGGACTGGATGTTCTGAAACCACACTAGAGGGCACTTGAGCTGCTTCTTCTTGAGTCAGAGTAGAGGGATGCTTAACCAGGAGCAGCAGTGAACTGGACATGGGAATTATCAGGATTTATCAATATTAGGTTGGTAGAACGATCAGTGATTTCCCCCAACAGCTTAATGGGGGGGAATAGGTGTGAATTTCCAGGCCTAAATTTTGCTTGTAGGTACTGTAAGCAATTAGGAAGAAATAATGTAAAAATTGCTGATTGATTGCAATCATGTTTTTTCTCTGTACATGGATCAACCACAGAAACGTGGGATACTTTGGGAGTTTCACAGAAAAATCTAGTCTCAAACAGAGCAAATGTCTGGAGAGCCGTTCTTTGCTCCCACTGTAATGGTCTTGCTCCTGTACTGTCCCCATTTGGAGTGTGATGTCTTAAAAGGATTGATTTTGTGGGAATGGAACCAACAGCACTTGACAGCCTTTCTGTAAGTTATCCATAATAAATACTGAAGGCTAGGAAGGTACTGAACATCCCACTGCTTATAACACACTTTCAGAGGTTTGGTTAAAAGAAATTACTATGTTGATCTGGTTCCCAATGTGGGAAACACCCATGGAAGTTTGAGTGTATTTAGAGAAAAGGAGGCTCAGGGGGAATTTCTGGCTCTGCACAACTCCCTGATAGGAGGGGCAGCCAGGGGGGGTTTGGCTCTGTTCCCAGGGAACAGGGACAGGATGAGGGGAAATGGCCTCAAATTGTGCCAGGGAAGGTTTAGATTGGATATTGGAGAAAATGTTTTCACTGAGTGATCAGATACTGGCACAGCTGCCCAGGGCAGTGGTGGAATCCCTGGAAGTGTTCCAAAGTCATGTGGATGTGGCACCTGGGGACAGGGGTTAGTGGTAAACACAGCAGTGCTGGGGAATGGCTGGACTTGATAATCCTAAAAGGCTTTTCCAGCTGAATGATTCCATGATTCTCTGATCTCTCAGGAATCAAGGCCTCCCTACCTTTGGTGCTGGGCCCCATGTTTCAAGGTCCTGGAGCCCAGCCCTGGCAGAGCAGCTCCTGGGCACCTTCTCTGCCTGTGCAGAGCCTGGTGGGCTCAGGTGCTGCTGCACAGCCCCACTGACAATTCATTTCCTGCAGATGACCACGTGTTTGTAAAACAAACTCTGGTCAGGAACTAGCTGCCTCTGCAGCAGGAGCCACTGGAATGGCTGAGTTTCAAACAATTCTCCTTTTTCCCTGACAGGCACAACCAAACTCCAGCTCACAGCAGCTTCACTCCATCATCACTGAAACAAAGCTACGAGCTGCAATTAAATTAAAGTCAGATTTCTTATGAAGGACGTGGACTCTTTGTATGTATTGTGGAATACCCGTTTTTTGTGGATCACGCTCTCCCAGTCCCAGGGAATTTCTGGGCAGTTTTGTGACCTTTCTGTCTGTGTTTGCTGTTCCTCAGCCTCTCATCTTCCCCCTTCCTGTGCCCTTGTGAGACCCCACCTGCAGCAACTCTTAAAAAACCTACAGCTGAATTGCTGTCCTACCACTTCTGCCTTTGAATACATGTTTCCTCATGAGTATCCAGGCACAGTGGGAGTTTTCCTGCTCCCAGCAGTGAGGTAGGACACGTTTGTTGACAGGCTGACACGTGCAGCACGTCCTTGCAGCGAGGACAAACTGAAAAAGCCTTGGGAGAGCTGGACAAGCCCTCACAGGATCCAGGAGCCACCTCAGACCTCTCTGCATTCCATTCAAATGCCAGGTGTGCTCTTTTGATCTGGCTCCAGGAGCAAGGAGGCACAGAGTGAGGCAGGAGCACCTCCATGTGTGTTCCATGGATGAGGAGAGGGGGAGGATGTCTTGTGGCAGATGCTGGCTTTGCTTTTTTGGAGCACTCTTGGGTTATGCTTGCAACCTCTTAATGAGGATTAATGCAAAAACTGAGTGGGATGGAGTGGATGGAGACACAGATCTGGTTTTTACTACTGACATATTGATCTAATCTCTCCATGCTTTCCATGTATATCCTGGATATTTATGGCATAAGAACACACCACTAGAAACACTGAGCACCCAAATCCTCCAATTTTTATCACTTTTGTAAGCTCCTTTTTGAAGTATCTTGAAGGGGATTTTTTGCAGTTTAGTTATGATCAGAATTTAGAGCACATGTGTAATAAAAGGAGTTATTCTGTAGTAACCTCCTGAACGGTAACAGTGCTGTGTACAGGGGAACTTGTTTGTCCAAAAGGAGCATATCCTTTAGAATTAAATAAATTTACCTCCCTAGGAGGAGCTTTCTGTGCCTGTAATAAGAAGAAATTACCTTCTTTCTGATGAGTGGGGGTTTTGCAAATATATTTTGTTGTTGTTGGGTTTTTAAATTAATTTTATGTTGTGTTTTTTAAAGCAAATACCATAACTTGAAGTTTTTGGTGAACTCCCTCATTCCCAAGTGGTTTTGGGTGGAATAGAGAACAGAACTGAAAGTTTAGTTGAATTCTGAAGCTAATAACTTGGTTCTTTAGCTTAAATTAGATAGTTTCCATGACAATCCTTCAGTTAATTGCACTTAAGCCACTTGATACCACAGTTTCTTCTGGGCTTCCTGTGCTGCTGCATGTGTGGCCTGACAGGAACTTTCTTAGCAAAACATCTGAAATTGCATCAGAGAGGACTCAGAACACAGAAAGGAAAAGAGAAGTGAGGAAGAATAACAGAACAATGGACAATAAGTGTGAGTCTGACCCAAACTGCTGGGATGCACATGGAGCTGGAGGACAATTTAGGCAGAAAGGAAGGAATGAGAACAAAAACTTCTCCCCTAGGTTCAAAGCTCTTGGTAAAAGCATAGGAGCCCCTTGAGTTGCTGAGGTCAAACATGGAGGAGATGACTGTGTAGAGATTTAGGATGTCTGGAACTGTCAACTTTCCAATTAAATTACAAAACAGTGCTCTGACCATGGAGAAATGAGCAGGAAGAAAGCCTATATGGTACCATATGACTTGATTTGGGCAGAGCTGGCAACAGATCTGGACTCGGAATTTTGACCTGTTACTGAAAAAGCAGCATTTCAGATTTTAGACATGGAGTTGTTTCTTTGAGCTCTGTGTCTGAAGAAAACAAGATGAATGTGATCAGATCTCAAGATCTGTGAGAATTTTCTGGAAGTCAGTCTTTTTCCTTGGATCTTTTTGGTAATATAACCTGTACCAGTTCCCTGTGCTTCTTAGTGCCTATCAAGTGAAGCTGGGTGATGTTTTGTTGGACAATATTTTCTTTTACATAACCTGGATAATGGGAACTCTGACAGGGATTTATGAATGACAACAAAGCTGTAAAATGCTGCCAGAATGGGGGAGGACAGAATTCGGATTATAAATGACAGACTGGGGAAAACCTTTAAAAGAGTAGCTACTTAATCATAGCACAGAAGATGATGTGTAGGAATGATCATCACAGGGGCAGCATTGGGAGCAAATGGCCAAGTAAGGTCTGCAGTGAGGAATTTGGGAGATGCTGTGAGCTGAGCAGAAAATGCAGGTAAGGAGGCAACCCCTGGTAAATGGGAACAGGTCCCAGTTTGGGGGTGACCATGACAATCAGCACTCACAGCCCCTGTGGGGTTCTGCTCCACAGGGAAAGGTGGGAACCACTAGGGGACAATCCAGACCAACTTTCAGCTCTCTGATCCCTCTTGGAGCTGTAAACATGAGATCATTCCAGGATATCTCCTGCATATGTCCTACATATGTCTCAAGTCTTCACTGTGAACTCTGCAAATACTGCAAAGAATAATATAAAAACACAGCCCAGATGAGGTGGTATCAGAATATAGGAAAAAAGATTAGAATGTAGGGGGAAAAAAAATCCAAGTGACAAAAGCTGGATGAATCTGGAAACTTGCTCCTTTGTAGCTTTGTGGTTAGAATTCTGCTTTTTGTCTTTCTTTGGCTGTCCTGTTTGATTGCTCAGAATTCTGTGAAGTCTAAATCCATTTCCTTGATTCTTACAGTCTAGCTGAATTTCTTTTCCAGCCCTCCCCTGCACTTGCAGGCCAGGTAGGTAACTTCTCATGCATACTTGATAAAGGATGCCTTGCAAAGGTGTTGGTGCTGCTCAAAAGCTGGAAATCACAGGATTTCCTCTGATGCTGGCCTGTATCTGGCTTTCTTCTGTGACCTTCACAGGTCCTTGAGAATTAAGCACTTCTGCTGGAATTGAGGTGATGTGGGAGGGTCACCATTCCTAAATCTTTTTTCTTTCCACCCACATCTCTTGGGTGTTTCTGTGCCTGCCAGTTGTATGTCACAGTCATGCCCTGTTGCAAACACTTGGGGAGACACAGATTTGTTCTGGCTCAGGATGTTTTAATGCTTTTCAGGTAAAAAAGGGACCAGCCACCAACCTTTCCTGCCCTGACGACTACTACCAGCTCTTCCTGATCCTGCAGAGGGAGGGACATGGATAAGGGTGGGTTTAGATCAGATGTCAGGAAGGAATTGTTCCATGTGAGGGTGCTGAGGCCCTGGCACAGGTGCCCAGAGCAGCTGTGGCTGCCCCTGGATCCCTGGAAGTGCCCAAGGCCAGGTTGGACAGGGCTTGGAGCAGTTTGGAATAGTGGAAGGTGTCTCTGCCATGGCAGGGGTAGGACTGGATGAGCTTTAAGTTTCTTTCCAACCCAAACCATTCTGTGGTTCTACAATCTTACAACCCCATCAAAACAATACTTATTATTAAACATATTAATTTTTATTTTTTTTTGCTGAGCAGTAACTTTCCTGTCAGTTTTTTGTGGCTGCAGTGAATTCTGGGCTAAGCTCAGATATCAGGGTACTCTTGGTCCTGTACTACTGGTGAGACATCAACCAACATTTAAATGTGTATTGAGTCCTGTCTGATAAACCTGGCAATTTGCAGCTTCCCTATAAATGCCACTTTGCACAGCAAATATTTTTCAATCACTATCATCTGTCTTGCAGGTTTTGTTTCTTCCAGGATAACAAATCCCTCCTCTGTTTGCAAGAGTTTTTGCTCTTTCCAAGAGTTGCAAACTATTTACTGAGGATACAACCTCAGTAAAAAGAACCATACGGCTGAGTTAAGATCCTCCAAGGAGGAATATGGCTGGAAGCAGCTCAGGTCTCTGCACTGAGCTGTTAAGGCTGAGCTTCCAAGTTTCTAATCAAAAGCTGAAACCAGATGGAAGCAAAATGTGAGGAATAATATGAAAAATATGTTGCTGAGGAGATCAAATGGAAGAAAGAAAATGAAAATGTTATCAATTGACTGCAGGGTTCCTTCAGAAGCAGCTTTAGAGGAGTCACCTTGTTTGTCCTACACCTTTATTTTGTCCCTAGGTGCACCCAGGTGAAGCCAAGTAGAGCCTGTGGAGCTGGGGCTCTGCCACAGTGCTAGTGCCAGCACTGAGTAACTCAGGTTTTCTGTGTTACTGAATCAGATTCAGGAACCTTATGGGTTTGCTGTGCTCTCCAAAGGCTCTCCCTGCAGTAACCAGCTGAAAGGACAATAACTGAAGGTGTCTGCTCTGCAGGTAAAACTCTGCTCTTGTTTATTTGAGGCAGTTAGGATGACTTTCTTTGAAGAGCAAGATTTAGAAGGACCTGAAACCTCCTGGTCTGAAGATCCAACAATTCAAGAAGGAGAAGGGAAAATAAATAATTAAATCTCTCTGACAAGCAAGATGTGTCCTTATTCAGAGAACAGGAATACCATTCTTTCCTTCTTTGGGGAATACATGAACAGAAAAATGAACCCAGAGACAATAACATAAGAGTGTTGTCAAAGTATTCCAAAAAATAACTGAGACTTGTGCAGATGCCAAGTCTAACTTTGGCTGATTCTCTTTTTTAGGAATGTTGTAGAGCAATTTTCTGAATTCTATTAATATAACAAGCAAACAGACTTTGGATGCTCTGGATCTACATTGTGGGAAGTCAAGGTGATTTCTTGGAGATTTTATAGAGGCCAAAAGCGTGCATGCTTTTGAAATATGAACTTAAATGTTATTTATAAATTTAAAAATTGTTAAAAGTTTAGGGAAGGGTAAGAGGGATGCAAGGCCTATAGAATATGCTGGTAGTGGTACAGGATATGTGCAGCCCATGATGAGGGATGATTACAACAATAAATTCTGTTTATTCCAACCATGGCAGGGAGGATGGAGAGGGAGGGTCTGTCCAGGGCTCTGAGTTGATTCCTTCCTGTAGCACTTTGCCTGCTGCTACAGCAGCTTTGTTTGAATGTACATTGCTGTGTCCTTCTGCAAAATTAGGACAGGAGTGAACTGCTGAACCTTCCACCACTGAAGTGCATTTGTCTTTCCCAGACTCCTGGTAACACTGGTGTGTCCTAAAGGTCCTTACAGGGCTGACAGTTTGGGTGGTGAGTTCCAATACAGGAGGCTGAAATGTTTATTTGAGTCCTTGCTCATTCCCAGCTCCCTCAATGTCTTACATTTATAATGGAAGAGTCTAAGCAGAGGCACAGATACTTTTACAGCAATACCAAAATCCTGTTTAGGTGCTAAAAGCAGCTGGTTTTGACAAGGTTAAGAAGGTTTTTGGGTTTTCTGCTGTTAGCTCAGGGGCTCTGTATTTCTTATCTCTGGTTTTTTTTTTTCCTATTTGCTTTCTTACCCCGATAAAATGAACCAAGAGCCTTGAGGTTTTCCCCCCTTTTTCGGGAACCAGACTGTTCCAAAGCCACCACAATTCCCAGGCTGAGAGCAGTGGGCTCAGCTTTCCTCTGTTACTGCTCTGAACACCCCTCAGCTGGAGCCTGAGCCTCTGTCTGCAGTGTCAGAGTTGTCACAGAGGAGCACCACCATGTTCTGCTGCTTCCATCACACTGGGAAAATAAATAAAAGAGATTTCATTTTGACCTCTGGCTTAGAGAGGAAGGCAATTTAAACACTAAGAATTAACACAAAATGGAGGATGCACAGTTGAAGCACTACCAAGTCATTCCTACGTATTTTGTTTATCTTTTGCTGTTTAGACTCTGCTTGACAAAGGATCTTCTGTGCCTTCACAGCAAAGATGTAAATGAAAATAACAGGAATTTAACAACAACAGTGAATTAGTTCTTGTAATGTTACCTGTCAGCAGTAGCAGACAAGAAGCTGACAAATCATCTCCAGATGATTTCAATTTCTCACATCTTCTATCTTGTAAACAGCTTTAGGTAATATTCCAGCAGTCAAAGAGTAGGAAAAGCTGAGTAACGGTGTCACCTGAATCAGGAAATATATTCCTAAGCATGCTGTCACAATATGACTGCAGGAGTGCAGATTTAATGAACTTCTAACAATATGTGTGTCAGATTTCCAGGCATAATTCACTATTTTTATGATGTGTGGATGTGTGCAGAAAGTACTCAGAGCAATCTGCTGGAGCAGTGAGGAACAAAAATTAATAAAACTCATTTGAAGGGGCTAAAAAGGCAAGGTTGTGTAGGTTGCAGCCTTCATTCAAAGTGAAGGCAAAGACAAAAATGCCTTTGAGAGTAGAAATGTTTTGAATAAGAAGCACAGCCTTGAGTGGAATCTGCAAATTGAATGAGTCCAACTCAGAAGAAGAAATGGGAAAACACTAAGAAGGAGAAAAAAAACCCAAGCCACTGTTAGGAGATGTTGCTCCAAAGTAGTTGATGAGGAAAAATGAGTAGGGGCTTAAGTTTCTAAGGTCTCAGAGGCTGGTTAAGCTCTGGCTGGTGCAGCACAGTGGAGGTGCAAAGACCATGTTCCTGCTTCCAACTTCATGCTGCATTTGCACTTTCTAACTCTCAGTCCTGACGAGCTTATCTCTCCTGCTGGATCACTGATTTAGGAGTAGTCTTTAGCTAAATATTTCCTAGAGCTCTTGAAACCTACAATCTAGTGAATCAGGAGAGAGTGTTTGAAGAGAATGATACCTTCCTTTTCTGATCTCCCCATGTTTCTCCTTCTTCTTTCTGGTTTCCATTTCATGATGTTTGAGTAATACGAGCTGAACCAAATGGGTTGGTATTGGAGATCTTAGAATTCCAAAGTGGTTTGGGTTGGGAAGGACCTTAAAGCTCATCCAGTTCCAACCCCAACACTTTCCACTAGACCAGGTTGCTCCAGCCTGGCCTTGGACACTTCCAGAGATCCAGGAGCAGCCACAGCTTCTCTGGGCAGCCTGTGCCAGGGCCTGCCCACCTTCCCAGGGAAGAACATGAACATGGCTGCAGATTTGCTGGGTGCTCCAAGTTTTTTGCTCCCTATGAACAGGCAGAGCACTCAAAGACACCTCCCTGTAGCACTTTTCTCCAGGCTTGGCTATAACCTTGCCTTCTGTCCTAGGCAGACCACAGGCACATCTCTCAGGACTGCTGCAGGACTTTGTCTAAACATTTTCCCACTGGATCTAATCCAGTCTGGGATCGCAACTGTCGTGAGAATGCAACAAATCATTCTGGGAAGTATCTAATTTTGCCCCTATTGGTCAAAGCAATGTTTATGCACAGCCAGAGCCACATGACAGGAGAGGGTACTCTTGAACCCTGTTAGCAATGTGTACTAAAAAAATACCAGAGCTCCCAAGTTTTTGTATGAGTAAATGGCAAAACTACTGTTTCATAGTTTGAACAACCCCTGATTTGAACATCACTGGATAAAAGCCAGGAAAGCAACTGGAGTCAGCCCAGAAATATTTTTTATCCTTGTGACTGCTTTATTTAATCAATAAACAAACAAACAAAACCTCTAAATAAACCAGAAAAAAGCTTTTAAAAAATGTACTTTTTCTTTGAAAAGGTGTTTTAGAGCTTTACAATGATGCTTGAGATGTGCTACCTGTACAGAGACTGCCAGGGATATGTGAAACATAAAATAAATGCCATAAGTGCATGTGGTTCTGCTCGTTTTCAGTCCTGCCTTAAATAAATAATTGAATAAATAAAGCATTGTTCAATTCCTCTATAGGAACTTCTTCACATTTCCCAGGTGTCTGCAAATGCCCAGCCTTGCAGGGATCTCTCTTTAGCAGTTTTCCAGCACAGACCTCTCAAAAATCCAGGACAAAGGGTCCATGGATTTTTTCCATGAGTTGCTCTGATTCCTCTGGAGGGATGAGTTTACCTCCAGCTCTAACTGATGCTTGAGCTGAAAGCCAGAGCATTAAAAAGGACCTGAGGGGAAGATCTGAGGCAGCTGAGTGGCAGAGGCTGCGTCAGGGAAGAGGGAAGCAGGCAGGAGCACCGTGCTGTGCAGCCTGTCCTGCAGGAGCTCTGCAGGGTAAAATGTCTTTATTCCCTGGGCACCACTTCATCAAAAGCACTAAAACTGGCCAAGGTGCTCCTGCCTCCAGCTGCCATTTCACCTTAGGGTATTGACAGGGAAGGAATAAAACCTGGTTTGTAGGCTCAGACTGATGGAGCACCCATCCTGTGCGTGGTCACCTGCTTGGGGGGAGTCACAGCATCTCATGGGTGACAATTTGAGAAACAAATGAAGGTGCAAAGCAGGTAAGTGAAATATATTGCAAAAAATAGGAAAAACAGAATGAGAGCTGCTGCTGTTGAGGAGCATTTAAAAGTTATACTAATAAGCAAGATCCTGAGCACAAAAAAAAAAAAAAAAAAAAAGTCTATGAAAGTTAGAGAAATAATAATAGGATGGAGAAAATGGCTAAACCAAAACAGAAACTGGGCGATGCTGAGAAAGTGACAGTGTGAAATGTTTGTTGAATCACTTTTGATGCTCAAACACAAGATCCTGTTACAACTGGTTAACACAAACCCAGGGCTGGTTGATGGATGGGAAGATAAGTGCTGTATACTCTGTTTGAAGAATGATGGGTTGTTATGAACATTAAGAATAAACTATTACAATCAACATCATTATTCAGCCCAATGCTGAAGGAGCCAGAGAAGATCCAATTTGCAAAAAATCTCATTTATTAATTTGACTCTCCCTGTTTGCCCTCACATGGCTTTGAAGTTCCCAAGTCAGTGTTTAAGCCTTGCTGCTGATGACAGCTGTATTTGAAGTTATTAATCACCAAATGAATCATCTATTCACTCACATTAGACGATGTCTAAGCAGTTTGATAAAGCTGAAGGTGATCTGAGTTTAGGGAAGATGAGATAATTTATTTTTTTTCAATTTGTCCCAAATCCATTGTAGGTAAGATAATCTGTGTCTTAAATCCTCCAAATAAATTTCTGGCTATTTTTAAGCAAATCAGAAAATCTTGACCTGTAATGTCTTTAATACATTGGTGAAATAGAAGCAATTTAGTATTTCAAGTGCAAATTTCAAGGAAGTTTTTGGGTTGGTTATAGTTGAGGTGCTGGGGACCCTATTTTGCATTTTCAGAAAGAAAAATCTCTTGATGTAACTTAATTGGATGGTTCTAAAGTGAGAGAGAGTAGGTTTAGATCAGATGTCAGGAAGCTATTCTTCCCTGTGAGAGTGGTGAGGGGCTGGAATGGATTTCCCAGAGCAGCTGTGAATGCCCCTGGGTCCCTGGAAGTGCCCAAGGTCAGGCTGGACGGGGCTTGGAGCAGCCTGGGATGGTAGAAGGTGTCCCTTCCATGGCAGGGGTGGGATGGGATGGACCTTAAGGTCCCTTCCAACCCAAACCATTCCATGATTCCATGATTGTATGAAAATGGGGGTTTGTCAGCAGTGCTGAGCTTATACAGGGTCTGCTATTCCTGGAATATGTGGCCTTAATTTTCACAGTTCCACTCTCCTCCCTGTGCTGGCTGTAGAAATTGCAATCAGAGTAACTGACTGCACTCAGGGCACAGCAAAAAGCCTCTGACTTCTCCCAGAAGCTTTATTACCACCATTCTCCTGGCTCTGAGCTCTCTCTTACTGCAGCAGCATGAAGGAAGCATGGAAACTCCAACAGAAGGTTGTCAAGAGCAAGGAACATGAATGTTTGGGTTTTTTTCTCTTTCCTACATCAGCAATTAGTCACTAATTGTATCAGTCCCTTCTCTGCATAATGAGCTGCATTCTGTGTAGTCACTGCTGATGTGGCCAGGGTGGAGCAAGAAGATGCCGTTAGTTAGACGTGGCTTTTCTGCATCAGCTCCTGGCCTTGTGGCAAAAAGGGTTTCTGCAGTTCCATGGCAGAGCTGTGTGTGGCAATTCTGAGCCTGCAGCTGGAAAATCACACTGCAGTGGTGGGGATGGTTTTGGGGCGGGTGGTGGTGCCCGACTGATCTGTCTGGGCTCACAGCTTGCTGCAGACACACAGCTGAGGGGTTGTTTGCTTCAGCCTGACAATAACCCTGGCCAAGTTTGTTGTCTTTGGCTTCAGGGATCTGCTTTGGGAGCGCACTTTGAAAGGGAACTTCAAGAACTCTTGACTTCCTAGAACGAGAGGACCGGGCTTCCATCATTAAACAGTCCCAGTTTAGAACAGCACTTTCCCATTAGATACTGCTTTTCCCCAGTAAACAGTCCCAGGTTAGAACAGCACTTTCCCATTAGATACTGCTTTTCCTGTGCTACTAATCATCTAAAATTATGGATATGATTCCAAAACCTCTTTTTTGCTCTCCTTGTCTATTCTGATTTATAGTCTTGAGAAGTTAACAGAGGATTTTTCACACGATTTTGGATTCTGGTCACCTTCACTTCTTCATTTTAGCTCATTACAGATGTTCTGATTCAGAATATTGTTAACAAAGCCTCCAGTTTTACTGTTTGCTAAACAACATTTGTGGCAAAAAATTCATTATAGTTGTTTTCAGTGATGAAAAGGCTTTTAAAAAATTTGTGCAAAATCTGTCTGTTTGGTTTTTTTACCACCTTAATAGGAAAATGTTTTCCATGACTTTCTAAAAAGTATTCTGCACCTTGTGTGAGAAAACAAAATAAAAACTTGGGTTTTACATTTATAGGTTTGATATAGTGGACACTGTCTAGCAAATTGAGCACACTCTCTTGTTATTTCCCTGTTGAGCAGCTCCTTCCTATGTTCAGCATGTTCCACCCCACTTAAAATGTCAACTTACAGTGCCTAAAGGCTTGGAATGCACATGCTTTTAGAAATTTGGGTTCCAGTCTCTGTAAAGAGCCTAGAACCAAAGCAATCCTTTGCAGCTGATGGCACGAACACTTTTCCTTTCCCTTTTCTCCCTGTGCATCATCAATCCAAAGAGAAAACAAATAGAGCTTGAATGTCAGTGCAACAGATCAAACTGACTTTTGGAATGAGTGCTCAGTTTAGCTCCTCGATCAGACAAGTCCTGCTCTAATTAGAACCTGTAGTAAAAGGCTCGTTATTTATTGCTTAATAGACCTGTCACCAGGGAATTGGGGTTGTGCACGCTCCTTCCTTCCTGCCACAGCTTAACTTGTTCTCAGACTTGGACTCTGTGCAGTAGAACTGGAATGTAACCAAATCCAATGATTCAAGAGGAAAAAGGGAAACGGAACAAAATCCCCAGAGGACACATCTGATCAGTAACAACAGCAGATGTGTTTTGCACAGAGGTGCCACGAGCATCTGCGCCGCGTTCATCCGAGGCTGAAGGTATCACCTGGGCTGAGGTTACTGCGGCTGAGTCACTCCTGCACCCATCACCGTTGGATCACAACCCCAAGGGCAAGATCTTGCTAAATGCCTGACAGGGCCCACTGTGTCTGCTGGATTATGGAAATAGAGGCGATAAAAAAAGAGGCAGTCCGTGAGTCAGTGTGCTCAGTACAGGCTTGCCTTTTCCAGGCAGAAGGAGCCTTCACACAGGCGCTGGAGCCGAGCACCACTTTGCAGAGTGGGTCTGGGGGGGTTGTGCAGGAGCTGCTGGCAATATTCTATTTAAAAGCCATGTGTGCCTAAGCAATGCTTCAAAAGAAAAAGCCATTTGCATTTAAAGCAGAAATCCATTTCACTGCCTTAGACATGAGCAGTTTTGGATTGTTTTTATTTTTCTTTTGGTGTCAAGTGAGACATTTTTTTCCTCTAGAACAGTTTGTCAGAAACACTACAGAATAACCTCCTGCTCCATCCCAGCTGCTTTAATTGTCAAATTGTAGTGTCCCCATCATCCAGACAGCAAAGGTGCACAGCAAAACTTGGCACCTTCATTGCTCCTCTTCATGTCTCGGAGAGTTTAGGGAAACCTTCCAAAAGCCATGAATTTCTGATTCCCTCTGGAAGTATTTGATGTTTGAAATCTGGAAGGACAAGAAGGAAAACTCAAAGAGCACTGAGAAAGTGCTGACTAGATTGTTGAAGTAAAGACAATTATTGCAGAACAGTTATCACTGTGAGGATAAGGACTAAATATTTTATCTGGTAATTTGAGGCCAATGCCTGGTTTCTGCTGTAAAATTGGGCATTCAGGAAAGAGCTGATCATCTGATCCTCTTTAACACCAACCAAACCAAAGAACATCTATTTTTCTAACAAGATTTTGGTCCTGTCAGGATTCCTGTCTGCTGTCTAAAACCAATGGGTGCTGTCTCCTGGCCAGATCAGGAACTAGATAATTCTGTCTTGTATTTTCTTAGTTTCAGCCCTGTGCCAGATGTTCTGTTGGAGTTTTTTCTCTATGGATTAAACTGCTGTTCAGTGGCAATTCCATATTTCGTTCTGCTTTGGGCTACATTCAGTGTTCCTTAGGTTTTGCTGATCCCTTTTCACTTCCCAAAGCAGTTTGGTTGAAGGGTGATATTGAAGTGTCAATGTACAACCCTTGATGGTTTTACTGACCAAGGGATTCTGGACTGAATGTCAGGCCCAATGGTTCATATCAGGCTGGAGATGCCACATCAGAACGTTTGTAGGCACAGAGACACTGACTTCTCCAGAGCAGGGAATTCCTCAGGAAAACAGACTGAGAAAAGTGAAAACACACACACACAGTGATTCCAAACCCTGCAAGTAAATTCCCGGCGTGGTTGTAATTGCTCTCCTGAGGTGTTGCTTACTAAGGAAGAGCTGGCAAGGGTGTGGCTGCTCCTTAATTGCATGTTTGAACAAGGGATTAGAGAGTGGAGCAGCAGTGTCATGTAAGGGTTGAAAGGAAACTGGGAGAAAGCACGACCCGTTATGTAAACCATCTCTTCTCTGTCAGTGTCAACATTTCCTGTCTGTATTGCAGCTGAAGTGAAAATAGTCACCCAGGCCTGACGGAGTGCAGCCTGGTTGCAGGTGTAGGCATTGGAATGGGCTTTCTGGCATTCCAGACCTTCTGGCATTCCAGGCTCTTGGCATCCCCCCAGCAGCAGCAAGGGCTGAGTAACCTGTGGGGTTTCAGATGTGTTGTTGCCACCCTCCCACACCCCCCCTCAAAAAAGCCCCACCAAACTAATAACAGTGACGAGAGGATGAGTCCCATGCTGGGTGAGGGAAACTGATTATAATCCATCTGTCCAGAGATTGATCTGTTTTTCTCCAGGCAAAATTTAACCTTCACTCCTTAGTCAGACCCGCTGAGCAGCAGTGAAATTGTGGGTGTCAGGCATTTGGCTAAAGGTGAAACCAAATTGATCTGATTTGCTTTTTAAATATAAGGATCTAGCTTTTCAGTCCTCAGATCCTAAAGAAAATTTCAGATTCTTGAATTAGTGACTATGCAATTCTTCCAATAAAACTGCTTCATAGCAGTCCCTCTAGTTGATCTTATTTTAGATGAAGTAGCTTTATTTTTTCTTAGCCATAAATGTTTTCAATCCTTATATTTAGAAACAGGGCTTTAAGAAGACATGAAGATGTTCCATCTTTAGGGAAGCAGTTGGTTATCATGCTTATATATATATAATTAAAACTGGTAGACTTCTTAAACAGTCAGAAAAGAATTCAGCACACAGTGAGTAGCACTTGTTCCAAAAGCAGTGGAAAAGCTGAGGGTGCCAGAGGAACTCCTGGGAAATGCAGAGAGCTGTGAGTGAGCAGTTAATGCTGAACAAAGTTGGTCTGTAGAGACCCTTCCTCACAGGTTTTTCAGTTATTGTCACCTTACACAAAAAGCTGAGCAGGGCATCAGCTCCATTCTCCACACTGAGCTTCAGTCTTGACTCATCACACAGATCCTAACGCAGCTCTGACAAGTGAAAGTAACTTCTCTGAGTATGGATGGTCCTGTCAGATCTTGGACACAGCAGAAACAAAGCAGATGAGGCTGATTTGGGTGCCTTTGGCAGCATTTCAGCAGCATGAGCTGAACTGTGATGTTACCTGGCCCTTCCAGCCCTCACCCCTTCTCTTGCAGTTGTGGGCTCGGTTGATCACCTGAGATCTCACTCAGAACCCAGCAATTTCTTGCTGAGCAGTTAAACCCTGCAGATGTTTTCTTCTTTCCCTAAAGTGACATCAACAAACAGTTTTTCCCCTTTGCTCTGCTGTGTGGCCTCTTGGTGTGGTCTGTAATTAGGGATGGCAGCTCCCAATATTGCTTTAATTATCATGGAATTGCAGAATGGTTTGGGCTGGAAGGAACCTTTAGGATCATTTTCTTCCACCCCCTGCCGTGGGCAGGGACACCTTCCCAAGGTGCTCCAAGCCCTGTCCAACCTGATCTTGGACACTTCCAGGGATGGGGCAGCCACAGCTGCTCTGGGCAGCCTGTGCCAGGGCATCCCCACCCTCACGGGGAGGAATTTCTTCCCAATATCCCACCTAAATCTATCCTCCTTCAGTTTAAAGCCATCCCCTCCACTATCACCAAATGTCCTTGTCAGAAGTCCCTCTCCAGCTTTCCTGAGGAAGAAAGGCATCACTTTCAGGGCTTTTGAAGAAATGCCAGCTCTTACACATGTTTGGAATTACCAAAGGCATTCAGAAGACACTTTCAATTGCAGTTCTCTTATGTCAGTGGTAAAATAATTTCAGTCTCCATAAACCTAGGAGTCCTGAATGAGCAGCAGCTCCATTCTTCTCTAGTCCCTTTGTGTCAGGTCTGGAAAACGGTTCTACAGCAATTTGTTACCGTGGCTTTAAGGCCACTGAGCAGCACAGCTGGAAGCCTGCTCCAATTCCATGCTTTCCTCTGCCTCAGAACACTACTGATCACTGATGTCCCTCCATCCCTCCTGTGATGGTGGCAGGGACGTGGCTGCCCCTGCTCCTGTGTTCTGCTGTTGTGTCAAGGCATCTGATACCTCTGTGATTGCTCTCGAAGCACCCTGAGCCTTCCCTGCCTCCCCCTGCTCCAGAACAAGTTGTTATTTGGAGCATCAGGACAGCCAAGAGCCTGCCTCCTCCTCAGCCTTTCAGATAAGTGATTATTCACGAAAATATTGCAAATATGTTGTTCTGGAGAGAGTCATACTTTGTCACTGGGACATTGCCACCTCACACTGTAAAAACTGATGGGAGGGGAGTGAAAACTGGCAGAGCAGTGATGGTCAGCAGTGGTGTCTGTGCCCTCCACGTCACACAGACTGGCACTGTCCCACCAGGAAGCACCTCTTGCCTGGCCTGGGGTAATTCCACTGGCACTGTTTTACCCCAGCACATTTCCTCTGGAGATTTGCTGCCCTGCTGTGCTGCTTACGTGGAGGAAGCAAAGGCCAGCTCTGCTTTTTGCATTAAAGCAAGAACCGTGCAGGAGGGGAGGCGAGGGTGGCTGTGCCCTCTAGGATTTGGAAGGGACCATGCTGAAAAACCTTGATGGTATTTGTTTTGAAACAGTTTCTGCAATGGAGAACAGCTGCTCTTCCAAGGGAAACAACGAGAGGATCTGCAGCTTTTGGAGAGTGCAGTGAAACGCCCAGCACAGGCTTGGGGCTCCACTGGGTATTTCTGGAGGCTGATGTCCCCAACACACAGAAATCTTGAGCACAGGGTTATTTTGGGTCCTTGCTAAAACACAACCTCAGTGATTTTTTTAATATTTATTTTTTGATTTTATTCTGTCACGCATGAAAAGACTTGCTCCTATGGCAGGTCCCCATTACCAGAACACTGGCTTGAGAAAATTATCAAATTTGGATTATAAAGCACATGAAATTTTTTAATTTATATAAGCATATTGACATTTGAAATCCCATCACCCTTATAGAGCTCTGAAGTAATGAGCTGTAAAATACCACTTTAACACAAAAATACATGCTTTCAGATTCTACTCTTGTGCAGACAAATGTTCCAAAATAATTCAGAATTGATTATTTTTGCAATGAAAATATTTTGGCAATTTAAAAATATGCACTAAAGGTCTTAGAAATTGATCTGGCAACAATGAAGAACTAGTGTTTCAACCAGGATTCACTAAGATGATTAATTATATATGATTAATACCTTTATGGATAATTAGTAACACTTGAAAGAAGTTTTGAAAGTTCTGTTTCGGTCTCTTGGCATTTGGACAAAAAAATTTCAATTGAAAATAAACCTACAATAAACTGGCAGGGAAGTTTTCTTGTAGAAGAAAGCAATATGTGTGAAAACTGTGTGGAAAATGTTTTCTTTTTGCCGAAAGCTTGTTCAATAGCCCAGAGTTGTAGAGGTGAATGAAACCGAAATGAACACGCATTTTAAAGAGCTCTGCCAGTAAATAACTTACAAAACACCAAAGGTTTCCAAAAGAGTTTAATAAATAATGAGGTTCTTTCTGTACTGTATAAACTATAAATATACCATGCAGTCCTTTATAACTTAAAATAATTTACAGGCTGAGGTAGGGGGGTCGGAGGGCGCGGGCTCAGGGCCTGGCCGCCTTCCTGCTGAGCACGCAGACGCAGGCGGTGTCGATGCGGATGAACCTCCAGGCCGCCTGCTTGCCCTCCATGGTCAGGGCCTTGACGAAGGTGTGGGTGGTGGTGCAGTACGAGTTCCAGTGCTTGGCATCGATGCCACGGCACCCGCCCGACACCGGCTTGGGGTCCCTGCACTTGGTCTCGAAAAAGTACTGCTTAAAGACATTGTTGTTGATGTTGACCTCGCCCAACACCGTCACCTCCTTGCCCTTGATGTCGGTGGCCGTGGTTTTGTCCCCGACCCACATGCTGACGCTGTCGCACACCGAGAACTCCCCGCGGTGCAGCACGGGGTGCGTGCTCCTCCTGCTCCTGGCAGTCCTGTTGGGAGCCCCCATGCCGCTGAGAAATCCCAAATTCTGGTCCTGCCCGGCCACCGGCGGGGGCTGCGTGCTGAACAGCACCCGGGGAGACCGGAAACGCCGCTTCCGAAAAATTTTGGGGTCCACGGTGATGTTTACGGCTTCTCTCCTGCCGAGGCTCCACGTGGCGTGGCCGTGGGATGTCTGCGGAGCCGCCTGGGCAATGTGGTGTCGGTCGCTCCGGGTATTGGGCAGGGAGTGTTCTGCAGGAAACTCCAGTGGAGCATTGTCCTCTGACTTGGGAGCTGCCTGTGTGCCGATCAAAAAAGCTACAGTCAGAGTGTAGAACAGCATGGGCATTACGTTATGACCTAGAAGGAGAGAGAAAGGCACTGTTACTGCAGTCAGAGTGAAGAACAGCATGGGCATTATGTTATGAGCTAGAAGGGGAGAGAAAGGCATAACTGTGAGCCGGGCGGGCACAAACTGCTGCCATTCTGGCCATAAATTTATCAGATACCCGGGATCATACGGATTTCATCAGGTATTCATGTGAGTGCCAGATGTTGTTCTTCCGGAAGAGCTCATTCAGACAGCATCAGTGTTCTTAATAAAGCGAGAACATTAGAAAATAATAGCTAGATTATTATTAATTCCTCTGGTATTTGTTGTTAGAGCACTGTTTATGAAGCACTTGTTTGGTGTTATTAATGTGGAGACCATATGGTGACAGCATGTTCCCAGGAGTCAGATCTCTAGTGAGTTTTGCAGCAACCTTTTTGGCCAGGGCCGGTCTCTTGGCTGCAGAGGAGTGAAAGTAGAAGCAGTTCCTTGGCTAAAACAGCTGTCCATCCCCTAAATTTGTCTGCAGAGGTGTCCTCAGGGCTACGGTGGGGGCACCAAGCCAGTACCTCGGGCCATTATCACAGCCTTGGCAGCCTCACTTACCTGCTGTGTGGCCAGGCCCCACTGCTGGCTGGCTCAGCAGCCTCCAGCAGCTGCCAGCTCTCCCCCCTGCCCTTTCAGGACACACCACATCTCTGAGTTAGGGCAGATGAGGCTCCTTCCTTGAGCTCAGGTATCTGTCTCACAAGGGCAGATGGAATTTTTCCACAATCAGTGGCAAACATGGGAGCACTATGGGTGCCAAGCTACCTCTTGCCATCTTAGATACAGCAGAGCTAAAGCCACTGTGGCCAAAGTACTGGGAATTCTGGACTGGGAAACACCTGTTTTTTATAGAATGCCACAGGCAAGAACTCCCCAAATGTCCCTGCAGAGCAGAGGCAGTACCAGTGCTGGTCCTCCTTCAATCCAGAGGACAGACACATCTGTTTGGGTGTAGAAAAGTGCAAGCCAAATGTCTAAACCTTTGCTAAGACCCATTTCATGCTGGAAGAGCAGCAGCAGCAATACCTCGTTGGGCAACTACCACGTGCTGACTAATTCAGCCACATGTTGGGAATGAGAGATTCAAAAATGCTCTGGAGCTGCAGTGAAGGGCAGACATTGTATTTCCTCTGTAAGGACTTAATAAGCAGAGACAGGGTATAAACAGAAAAGCCCGGGTGAGGCTCCTCCCCGTCTCTTTGCCTTGTTTTCCTGACATGTCTCAGCTGGCCCCAAGCTCTGCCCTGGCCGGCCAGCAGGCAGGGAGCCCCAAAGCCACTGGACAAACAGGGTTTTGTACCAGAGGAATTGGGCTCTGCAGTTCCACTGTGATTTCCCAGAATGTCTTAATGTTTTTTCTGGGTGTGGGTCAATTATGGTTGCAGTTCTCCCTCTCTGTGGAGCTTTCTCAGATTAGAATCCCAAGCAGTACTAAAGGACTCGACCAGGGTGCTCTGCCAGAGCATAATCCTGTGGAAAATGCAGAACAACCCTAAGATGTCCCACAGGACCTCGTGTGTCTTATCTCAGACAGGAGCTGAAATGACATAAACAGCAGGGTTTGTGCAGGGATAGCAAACATTTAGGAAACCAGCAGGAGACGCCAAGTGAAGGTAGTGACTGAGGAGGGCGGAGAAGTGGAGCCTGCCTGGAGGGGAGGAAGAGAAAGGCCAAAAGCCATGTGAGCGCTTGTCTGTGCGACTGCTGGGCTGGAGGCACTGGGGACAAAATGATGACGAGGCGAGTCAAGTGTTTGTCACAGAGCAAATCCTTACTGTTCCAAAGTCACTTTAATTTGCTTAAAACAAGGCTGAGGGTTGCTGTTTTCCCACGTGCTGCTCGTGCTGGAGCACTCGTCATCCTCTGTATAAGGAAACAGAGCTGGGTGTAGCTCGGCTTGGCTGTGCACCCTCCAGAGAGTAACCCCTTGTTCTACAACCAAATTAAAGTCAGATGGTTCATTACATCTCTCAAGAGCCAGCTTTCCCGACAGAAATGTTAATGGAAAAGGTTTGCAGAATAAAATCCAGGCACAATTTAGCCATGCCAATAGCAGCCTCAGTGTATTGTGTTTATGTATAAACCCCTTTTTTATTATTTCCTTCTATAGGAAAGAGATGCTTCAATGTCAGCAAAGAGCTGGTTCTGGTTTTGTGCTATACAATATTTGCTGCTCTAAAATGCAGCTACATTTACCTTCCTTCTCTGGGTTTGTTATTTTGCCTGTGCTAAGATTTTTATTTTAAGGCCATTAACACAAAAGCAGAAAGACCTTGCCTGCTTGTCTTTTTTCTTTAATTGCCTTGTATATCCTCTCCTTGTAGTAAATCATCATGTGGAGTGGGGCCCAAACAGAGACAGAATGTATTTGGGATATGTGGTAACTTTTCTGAAGATTCAAAATTAAATATTTTTATCAATCAGTGAGTTAGGGGAGAATAGAAAGTGGCACCTTAAAAATGTGAACTCAATGACAACACAGGCAAGAGAAGTTAACATTAAATAATAGGTGTGCTTTGGGCTGTGAGGGTTGTGAACTCTTTTGCTGTCACATAGAGGTATTTTACTGGCTATTTTGGGGAGTTTGGGGTGTCCCTGCCCATGGCAGGGGGTTGGAACTGGATGAGCTTTAAGGTTCCTCCCAACCCAAACCATTTTGGGATCCTATGATTCTCTCTCCAAACTTTGTCACATAATTAGGTATCAGAGCCTCTGACGGTGCTCTCTGGAGATGTTTGCAGTGGATGCCTCGTGCAGCCACCTGAACTTGCAGGGGATGTGCAGCTGCCAGTTCCAGTGCTGGGGGTCCCTGGATGTCTGATGGGAGCCCTGGCCACAAAGCTCATCGCAGGCATTGGAATGCCAAAGTCACACCACCTGTACTAACCCCGCTCCTGTGCTGGGCAGGTGGCATCAACCCTTCCTCCAGTGCAGCTGCTGTGGGAGCCTGGCCATGGGTGACTTCAGGCTGCCGTGGGAGGGAGGGCTGCCTTACCTCTGAGTGGACTGCACGAAGAACTGCTCCCCCAGCACGGTCCTTACTTCATCCAGAGCTGAGCCGGGCTGGGCTGCACCTTGCCATGAGGCCCTGCTGCTCCTGCCAGCTGTGGCTGCCGTGGGTCACTAGAGGCAGAAGGGTTTGTGTCAATAATTAGCAAATTAGTCTTCTCAGTGTCATTCCCCCCTTGGCAGCAGGAGCTCAGGGACAAACCCCCTTGGCTTTCTGAGCTGTGCCTTTTTCCTGTCACAGCATCAAGCTCGTCCAAAGCAGTTCCAGACTTTGCAGAGCAACACATTTGTAAGACAGGGCTGCCTTTACTCAGCACCTTTACTAGACTGTGGTTATTGATCCACTGCTTCCCACTCCTCTCAGACACCTTCCAGGCTCAGCAAACCCAGGAGTGGGGCAGCAGTACCTGGTGGCACTGCACAGCAGCCAGGCACAAAACAGGGCCCATAGACCCAACATCTGTTCTGGGAAGCAAATCTGGTTTCAGTTAAATTCAGGAGGAGAATCACAGATTGCCGTTTATTGGAAGACAATTATCTGACTGATATTTGAGAAGAATTGAAGATACAAAACCTGCAGGCACATAAAAGCACATACTCAGGTATTTGCTGTGTTGCTGCTGTAAGGGCAGCAGTGACTCCAGTCATAATCACTACATTGTGAGTGGTCATATAGACCCCAGCTAAAGGAAAACCATTCTTTTCTTCACCAACTAAATCAAGCACACTGACACCTTCTCAGCAAAACACATTTTCTGATTGTAAATTCATGGCACTGAAAGGGATAGAAATAGTATTTTATTAATCTTATTATTCAATAGCTTATCTGCTCTATTTCATAAGGGAAGTAGGGGTTGCATAAGGTAAATAGGGGTTGGATAAGGTACTCCCATACTGCAAAAATCCTGCTGCATTCAGCCTGAAGTGCATTTGCTAAGAAGAACAAGCTGCTAATGCCAAAGCATGAACTTTCCACCTGCACAGCGTCTGTCCGCGGGAGCACTGGCTGCCAGCAGAGGCAGCCGCTGGCTTTGGCTCTTACCAACACCCAAGTACAAGTTACTTGATGTTTAAACCTCCAGCTGAAACCTTCCCAGCCTGTTTCCATCAGTGCAGGGCACAGGAGTCACCTGGTTACGTGCTCCTTGAGCAACACTTGTGCAGTGGTTTGGCCACCCTGCCTTTGGGGCCGTGGCTCAGGTTCCCCCTGGGTGTTGCAGTATTTGGGAGCTGAGCAGGTCACGCTCGTATCAGCGTGTCAGAAAGGTCATGCAGAGTTCCAGAATCCAGTGCTTCATGCTACAGATGGAGTATGCTGTATTTTTGCAGGAATGCACTAGTGAAGTAATAACCCTTTCAATGAACTTTGGAGGGCTGAGTACCAGTAATGATAGAGCCATAGTGTGCTGGCCACTGCCAAAAATAACCCAACAACTTTTCCAACTGTTCTGCCACCCTAAGCAAACACTGTTTCAGTTCCAACTGGCTGATTTTTAACCACAAAAGCATTTATTTTCAGCAAGACTTTTTTTTAAAAGTTCTTTTACTGTCTTTTTCCCGGATTCCTGGCTGTGGTGGAATCCAGTAAATGATGCAGTGTTATTCAGCATCCATAGACTATTCCTCTGTTCCACCACTCCCAGACATTCATAAAATATCCTACTGAAGTGAGTCTTTCTTCAGGATTTACATGCCTACAGGATGACAGACCTGGTGGGTAAAAAAAAACTCGCTTCAGTCTCATTTCTTAGTCTTAGCAGTTGTAGAGTAGAATTAAAGAGTTCCAGATGGGTTTGGGCACAGGGTGCCCAGAGAAGCTGTGGCTGCCCCTGGATCCCTGGCAGTGTCCAAGGCCAGGTTGGATGGGACTTGGAGCAACCTGAGATGGTGGAAGGTGTCCCTGCCATGGCAGGGGGTGGAACAGGATGAGTGTTCAGGTCCCTTCCAATCCAAACCACTCTGGGATTCCATAATTCTGGAGAGTGGTGAAATGGATCACACCAAAAAGCAAATGGCTCTGTGTCTTGAAAAGCTCTTTGCTTGCAGGACCTGTAAGTGCAACAAGTGCCAAACAAATCATGTTTAGGGAATTCCCTTTTTTTATTAAAGTTACCCACTGAATCTGAGGAAAAATGGATGTCCTGGTTTAGGGCAAACAGGGAATGTTGCCTGGAAAGTTATCAGGAATGAAAAGTTAATAAATGTACTAAATTAATTGTTTCCAATAAGAACAGCAGTCAGTGCAGCCTTCTCACTGCACATTGACCAGATGCCATTAAAGCAGCTCCTACACAGAGAAAAGATAAATTAATGCTCATTTGACTCAGTCAAACACAGCAAGTAAATTATTTTCTAAATAAAAATAAACATAGTCAATAAACATAAGCATAGAATGTTGTAATCTAAGGCATGATACAATTTGGAATGTTGTTTTCTGTCATTCTTGAAGTTGTTGGCGTATTTTAGGGATGTGCAAAAAATAAACAGAACTGCTTGGCTGTCAGTGCAGCAAATAGGATCGTGGAGGTCACCAAAATAAGCAACAAGTAGTGAATTAGATTTGTCTCATTGCTTCTGGTAGTGAGAGAGAAATGAGGGAGGCAGTTGCTGCTGAAGTTGCTGGTAAAGAGAAGGAGCCTCTGGCACATCTCTCATGGAAACATTTTCACAGGTACATGAGTTATATGAATTAAAATTTAGCAGCAGCAACTCAGGGAAAAGATTTCTGAGCCCTGGGAGACCTTGAAGGGAATCCTGAAGACTGACTAAGAGCAGTGTCAGAGGCACAGCTTTCCCTTGATCTTAGCTGATGAGCAAGAAAATGGGAATCTCTAATGGACCAAACATTTCATTCCTCCATTATATCTTCAGTGACTCAGCCTGTAAATAAGAGGTTTATGGGTGCTGGAGAGCCAGCTGGAAGCTACCTGTGTCTCATACACTTCCTTTTTTTTTTTATATTTTCCTTTTTTCCAAATGCCTCCGGCACTGGAATGTTCCTTTGAGGATTTCTAGGGAGAGCAGTAGACTGAGAAAAATGCTGCCCTGCAGCAGGGAGCATCGTGTCACCGTGACCCTCCTCGTCATCAGGATGTGCACCCAGCACCTGCCCCCAGAGCTCTGACTCAGCCTTAGCCCAGCTAAGGATAATGACAGGATAAAGATGGTTCACAGCCCACTGAGCCTCTTGTAATTTGGGGTGCTTAAGGGGGAATTGCACCTTGAGTCTTGACCCATCCCTGGAGGTGCTCGAGGCCAGGTTGGGTGGGCTTGGAGCAATCCAGGATAGTGGAACATTCCCTGCCCCTGGCAGGGAGTGCAGTCAGATCATCCTTGAGGTTCCTTCCAACCCAAACCATGCTATGGTTCTGCAGAGTGGGGATGCACCAAATCCAACACTTTTTAAGGTTTACTCTATATTTATTGGGGTATAAGTAATTGAAGTAGCTTATTTGCAAGGGCCTAATTTTATCTCTTCTTTCATCCTGAACCAGTACATCAATATTTCACTTGCTGGTGTCTCTGTCAAGAAGTCCAAGGAGAGGAAAATAATTTTTCCTGTCGCCTTCATTGACACCCCATTCCCTCAGAGCATTTGGTGCTGAGTGAGGCCACCTGTCAGGAGAACTCCAGCCTGGAGCCACAGCTGGAGGTTCCTGACAGGAGGTGACAGGTCTGGTGACACGGGACAGGCACAGCTCACCTTTAGAAGGATCACTTTAAAACTTCTGAGTGTTTTAAACCAAAACTTCTAAGAATATAATTATTTGTTTTTCTTCTCAAATTTGTTTTACAGTGTTTGGCATCATGATACTCTCGCTTGTAGAACATGCTCATGGGAATTCAGAGGCATCAACAGTCATCTAAAATGTGATTCCTTTGGGAAAAGCCCCATGATCTTAGGTCAGGGTGGCTGTACCAGTAAAGGCTTGTGACAGGATGCAGCCCTTGCTGTGACAGATTGGCTGTTAGTGAGTGTTAAACATGCACAGAGCCACCCTGACAGAGCAGAAAGCTTTATCCTGCTGCAGATAGCAAAACCAAACTGACAGTTATTAAATAAAAGATAAAGAAATTGTCAAGATAAGATTCTCTTTAAATAAAGTGAAGGAAAACACATCACTTACAAAACTAGTGACAAATCTGAAAATAAAGGACAGAAAACAGCTTTTGGACGAGCATGTGAATGTGATTCTCCTGAAGTCAGTGACCTCAATGGTATAAAGCTGATAAATTAAATGAGCTAGAAATAAAAATCCTGGATAGGAGTAAGTTATTGGAGCATACCAGGGCCATATATCATCCCTATATTATCATTCAGACAGCAAATCCTAAAATCAATGATTGGCATATGATGATGGCTTTGGAACTTTCCATAAGGCCTTGGAGCAGAATATGTATATTTTATAGGACTCCAGGGTTTCATATATCCTAATTCATAGGCACCAAGGAGTGACTAAAGATCTCAGGCACTAACTGACAGGAAAACTACTGCAGGATAAATGGGATAAATCCATCCATATAAAGCTGGATGCCTCCATCCTACAATCCTGTCCAAACACAGCAGGACTCATTCCCTATTGCTGCTTGGAAAAGTGAATCCAAACACCTTCCTGAGGCTGGAGCATGGCCTGCCCGTCTCCCCTCTACACCTTTCCCAAATGCATTTAAATTTGGGAATAGCTGCCTTGCTATACTTGGCCCTGAGTTTTCCAATACAAAATTACCAGGAATGAAAGAACTGGAATTTCAGACTTCACAACACTACCAAAATCAATCTGGAATTCAGCTGGGAACAGAAAGTATGAGGGCAGTCAGACTGTGATGTTACATCCCCTCTTACAGCCAAGAGTAGTTAAGACAGAAAAATACAATATCTTTAGGGCTAGTAAACCTTTCCAACTAGTGATCTTATTCCAGCTATTCAGAAGGGAATAGAAATCCTGATTCTTTTCCAAACCCTGATTAATAAGAACCAGCTGAATCCCAGCAGCAGTGCTAGCATTTAGTTTTTATTCAGGCTCATAATTTTCATTTATACTCTCCTTTTTCACTTTTCTACAACTGCACAAATAAACTTGAACACAGGCGATTTTTAGCAATTGCACGTCTTGTAGTGTAAGACGTCAATGTAATGACTCCAAAACTGATGTAGACAGCAAAAATGAGCTGGGATGTCATGATCAGATTCCCAAAGGTAGACTCCATCATCTTCAGTGTTTCTCTGGATGATGAATTTGGAAAAGAACATTCTGTAAGGACAAGGAGCAGCAATAAATTATGGCCATGACTTTTCAGACTTTCCCGTTCTATTAATTATTTACATCCAAAAGGAATTTTATCTTCTACAAATCTTCCAGTGTGTTTATAACTATTTTAAATGACTCAACGATATTTTAATGGAGCAGGAATTCTGAGAAGTTCCAAAGGGAAGCTGAAGGGTGTTTGTGCTTGGCAAGTCAGAGGACAGAAGCATGCAGCAAAGGATAGCTGAGAGAACTTGAAAACCTCTGTTTTACTGAACTGAGGACCTGGCTGCACCTGATAAAAGGTTCTGTAGCTGAAGCAATCCAAACTGATGTGTTGGATTTTTTTTTTTTTCATTAAAAAACCCCTTAGGGATATAGACAAAAATCTACAAAATTAAATCTTATGACATGGAGGTGCTCTTGTGTTCACTCAGAGTGCTGAGATAGGGAAGAAACAGTCAATACTGGAATGGAATATTGCTGTGCTTGTGTAGGATTTTTCCATCCAGAAATGTCGAGTGCTTTTACAAACACTTAATAAAATGATCCTCCCCACTTGCTTATGGTCAGTAGAATTTACTTCTGTAGCGTGTGAAGAACCCAAAGAATAACACAGGATTCTTGCCAAGCAGTAGCAATGTTCCTCTTCTCCATTGCCCACCTCCTTTTGTTTTCTTTTAATTTCTAGGATATTCTTTCCCATTTTTAAATCTATTTTACTTTCACGAGACCTACAGAATTCAATTGCCTATTTAGGGAATGAATTCACTCTCTTATGATTTACTTTACATTTCAATAGGAAAATCATGACAAAAAACCCTAAAATTACACCTTTAGAAATCAAATTCCTTATTTTTATGGCAGCTGGAAATGGGTATTGACCCCAAGTAGTCACAGTCATTCTGTGTCCTTATTGTAACTTACAAGGCACAGGCATAATACATGAAATACTTGAAATACAGGCATGAACTATTGAAAAGTGTTAATATTTTTCCTTAAACCAGCATACCCCAAGATGAATTGTGTGTACAAAAAAACTCAATCATTGGGCTGTTGCTCAGTAGCTGTTTGATTTCTGTATTCTTTGACATATCCTGTACATTTGAGAAGTATATTTCCATATTTTCTGGACAACTGGACATAAGCTTTGTGTTCTGCTGTACAGGAGGTGACCTTCAAGATTTGGGTAGATATTTGTCTATCTGCTCATTGCAAAGCCTGAGTTTTTTCTGCAGATTGTAAAGATGTGGTAATGCTCAAACCCTTGTACTCCACCTGCCTTTCCCATTTGAAATTGAGTTCAAAACAATTTCTTCAGAATTCCTAAGCAATCCACTACAGAGATGTGAAATACAGAATGTGGGTTTTAAACTAAGCAGATCTAAAGAAATAGTGATATAGTAATATATTATAATAAAAAAATATATTAGGTAACAATCTTAGTCTTAAATCTAAACTAAGTAAATACTTCAGCTGGGTGCAAGAAAGACTTTAAGCTTTGAAGTTTATTTGCTACTTGCTGGTGGCTTAAAAATTTAGTGACCAAAGAGGTGGGAAAAAGGGTTTTCTTTCCCTGCACAGCAGGAACCTTTTAGATGTGGTGTAGTTTTGAAATGAGAGGGTGAAACCTCCTAAGAAACAGAGTAGAGATTTCCACAAAAAAATCTGGAAACACCACCAAATAAAACAAAGTAAACCACAGAAACACTGAGTTATCAGATTGCAGTGTCATCTTGTAATGTTCTCTGCAAGCACAAGTAGTTCTTGCAGGAGAAATAGGAGTCTCCTGACATCTAGGGTAGTTTACCAAGAAAAACACGAGGTTTTTACAATTGCTTAGACTTTTCAGATATTCCTTCTAATGCTGTGGCTCATCTGAACACAGTCAGAGAAAGGAAACAAGCAAATGGGGTTTCACCTTCCAGTTCCAGCACTCCAGACAATGGTGCTGCATCGTTTGCCATGAAGAGACAGAGCTGGTTTGTAAACTGTGGTGCTGCTGGAATTTTTACCCCTGGGCTTTCATACTTTGTACATTTGTACTCAGCACTTACTGAGGATTAAAGCCTGCTTTCTATGGAAGTGTGTTGACACCATGGAAAATGCTCCATACCTACATTTTTCCCCTGTATGTTTTTCTGAATTCGGCCTGGGAGATCATCTTGATTACTTGGCACAGAGTAAAAGCACTGCAAAGCACAAGTGTTCAGGATGTTTGGGAAACTGATCCTATTTCTTCACATGCTTTTATTTGCCTTATTGTCCTTATTTGTTCATTGTATTTTAGTGTGTGTATGCCTCAAGTGGTAGAAAAACAAGAGTGGTTTTGCCGGGGTTTGTAATCCATGTACCAGCTCCTTCTCTCTTTACCAAAACCCTTTTCTGCACCTTTCTTTATGGAGTGGATGGATGAAAAAGCAGCAGGAGAGTGAGAGTGAGATCTGTTCTCTGGCTCTCTCATTCCTGCCCCTGGTCATGCCTATGTGTTGACATCCTCTGTTTTGTTTCCTCTCCAGCTCCAAGTGCTGCTCCACGTGCTCTCTGACTCCTTTATCTGCAAGGCTCCTGTCTTCTCCTGTCACACATTGAGTCCAGCTGCCTCAGAGCTGCTGCCCCACACAATCTTCTCTGCATCAGACCTCTTCAGCATCTTGGCTTTCATCTGCTGTGGAAGGTATTTACTCCTTGCCGTGTGATTAACTCCTTGCTCTATTAATTCACAAGGCCAGACAACCGCTGGCAGCCCTAAAGAGGGGTGGTAGCAAAATGTGATGGATTCTGTACATTAGCAACAAAATATATATTCAGAGAAACGAATCCAAGTTGTGTTTCCTTGCACTGAGTTAGCACAGAGATTGATTTAGGGGTTACTTCATTCCTGTGCTCTGAGGATCTCAGTTCTCCTTCAGCTGCGACCCCAGCAGCAAAGCTGTGAGGCCAGAGAAACACAGCCCAAACTTCAGCACCCTCAGTATCCCGAGTGTGTCAGGCAGCTGCTGCACAACAAATCTGCTCACGCTCCCAGGGAGCAGAGACAGTTTGAACTGGGGCCATCTTTCAGCTGTACATTGTGGGCTGCTGGGCGCGGACCCAGCGAGCAGTGGGGAGTAGGAGTTTTCCATCTTTGTATTATGTCAGAGTCTGAGAGGAGGCAGCTGCTGAGGATGTTTTAAGATAGGAGGTTTTTATTCCCCGCTCAGCCATTTAAGGTGAAATGAAATTTAAGGTGACATTTCAATGTGGGAAGGGATTTGTTTGTCTGGATCTTGAACCTCTGGAGCTCTGGAATATCCTCACCTCACACAAAGCCTGAAGGATGGTCGGTGAAACACGCAGAGAAGTGAATGATGTTGCAGTGTGCAGGATGTCCTCCCTTGCTGGGAGCCTGCAGCTGTCTCTGGAATAAATTCCTGTGTCTTTGAACAGCTCTCCTGACCACACAGTCCCTCTGTGCAAAGGGACAATTCAACAGAAAAGTGTCTGTAGAGGAAAGATAGATCTTGTCTTGTGCTGTGGGAATCCTTCAAGCACAGAACTGAGCACAAAGAAGTTTAAATGAAGTTCAGCAACCTTTGCTTAAGAACAGGAAACAGGGAGTTGGACTGACCTGGCAGTCTCAGCAGCTCTTATAAATCTGTGTTTGGCAACTCACTTGTGTGAGAAGCACTTGAAGGGTCTTTACATTTTCTGGCATTATCTGGTGGTTGAAAGCATTTTTTGTTGCAGTGCAAATTATAATGGGAAAGATGCTCCTTTTTCCTTTGAACTGTGCTCTTGAGTGTTTCTACCACTAGAAATTTCTAGAACTATTTTCTAGAACTCTCTTTGGCCCTGCTCTAAATCTGAAGAACTCTGAATCCCTGAATTGCAGCACAGTGATGGCATTGGATATCTTTGGAGTACTCACACTTCAGCTTTCTGTGGGGTTCACTGACTTCCCTGGTATGTGGACTTGGAAATTAGGGAATTCTGATAAAAGTAGGCCAGGATTAGATTATTACTATTCCTGGGTTTACCAGCATATTATTTTCCTTGCTACCTTTTATTATATTAGATATGAACCTTTTTTTTCCCATTTACACAGCAAGAGCAATCAGTGGATTGAATGTAGGAATTCTTAGGCTGGGAGGACTAAACTGCTGTAATGAGTTTCCTCAACCTACATTCACCAAAACAATCTTGCAGAAGCTGATAAAACAAAATCCCTTAGTGCTGTGCCACAACTTCAGAGAAAATAGTGGGGAAGAGTGAGGGCAGGAGAGGGTTCTGAAAGCTGTGAAGTGGTACCGTGATACAGCAAGGAGAAGCTCCAGAACTGAAAACTTTGTAAACAAAATTTCAAGGCTGCAGCTGGTGAGTGAAATTCAGTGTGAAGTTCACAGGGTCATTAAGGTTGGGAAAAACCTTTAAGATCATTAACCCAGCTCTGTCATGTCCACCACTAAACCATGTCTCCAAGCACCACATCTACATGTTTTTTGGACATTTCCAGGTATTCCACTCCACCACTGCCCTGGGCAGCCTGTGGCAATGCCTTCAGTGAAGAAATTTTCACTAATATCAAATCTTCCTCTGGCACAGCTTGAAGTCACTGCCTCTCCTCCTGTCCCTGGGAGCAGAGTCCGAATCTCCCCCTGGCTGCCCCTCCTGTCAGGGAGTTGTGCAGAGCTAGAAATTCCCCCTGAGCCTCCTTTTCTCCAGGCTGAGCCCCTTTCCCAGCTCTCTCAGCTGCTCCTGGGGCTCCTGACCCTTCCTCAGCTTCATTCCCTTCCCTGAACATGCTCCACTCATATCATGCTTCTTCCAGTTCAGTAAGGAAAAAATGCTGCAGAAAAATGCACGTGTGCTCCTGACAGCACAGGATGTTGGGAATCTTTGGGCAGGGACACATTCCACCATCCCAGGCTGCTCCAATCCCTGTCCAGCCTGGCCTTGGACACTTCCAGGGATCCAGGGGCAGCCACAGCTGCTCTGGGCACCTGTGCCAGGGCCTGACACCCTCCCAGGGAACAATTCCTTCCCAATATCCCATCCATCCCTGCCCTCTGGCAGTGGGAAGCCATTCCCTCTCATCCTGGCACTCCAGGCTGTCCAAAGTCTCTCTCAGAGCCCCTTTAGGCACTGGAAGGGGCTCTCAGGTCTCCCTGGAGCCTTCTCTTTTCCAGGCTGAGCATTCCCAGCTCTCCCAGCCTTTCCTTGATCCCACTACAAAATGGAGCCTGTTTTTCAAACCAGTGTGGATAAAAAGTCATGGCCTGCATGGAAGAGAGCTATCTTTGTGCAAGCTTTGATGTTAAAAAATAGCAACTTGAACTCACAGATGTACTGATTACCCTGCTAAAAGAAGATGTGGAATCTCTTCTCAGAATTACAGCATTTTAATTAGAAGAATGTGAGCAAAGCCTTAATCTTGTTAGTAGGGATAGATACGGATGAGGCAGAAACAAAATCCACAGCAACATAGTCCAAACACGAAAAGCTGTGTCTTGGAGGTTGGTAACAGCACCAGAACTGCTCCCTGCCACTGCTTTTCCTGCAAGACTAAGCTTGACAGTGACTAAGTTGGAAGAAATAGCTCTTCTGCCTTGTAGCACTGAGCTACATCTCACACAGCTGTTTGAAAAAAAAGAGATGAAATGTGGGAAAGGTACTTCAGACTCCCAACCCAAATCCACAGATACTTGATTATTCTCTTTAAAGTTCTTTTTAGCCCTTCTAAATTCTTGTGACATTCAAGGATCAATAAGAATTTCATCTGTAGCTGATTCTGACAGATGTTAATCTTTGCCTTGGCTTTGCAGTCTGCTTGAAATAGTACTTGTTCCTTCATGTCAGGCCTCTGGCAATGCTTACAGAGCCAGGATTACAGTCTCCAGTGAATCCCATTTGTACTGTCATTAACTTTCTAAACTGTTCCCCATAGCTGGCAACCTTTCCATGCTTGGAGATCTACTTAGTGGGAAGCTGGGAGAGTGATGGGTTTTGCCTGTCTGGAATCATTGTGCCTTTAATTGAGATTTGTTTAATTTTGTCATTAAGTCCATTTACATTGTAGGCATTTCATGACCATGATTACACACTATGCCTGTACCCTGGCTGTGTTTTGTACCATTTGCCTATTAAAGAAAGAGGAAAAAGCTCTGTGTTTACTTAAGATTTTTACAAGTAGCCTTTTTTTTTTTTTTTTTTAATTTCCATTAACTTAGTTAATAAATTAGCCTAATTTTTGGATTGGAAAAAACCACCCGATCTGCAGATTCTCTGCTGTGTTCTAAGGAAGTGATTAGATTTATTTGGCAAAATACAGGTGAGGATTCAGTACCTGCTTGTCTGGAAGGATTTGTCAGAATGCATAAACATGGAAATTATGGTTGATTCCAAATTAGGGACAAATCTCAATCAGAAAGCAACAGGAATGGGAACATTTCTTCTGTAAATGCCAAGGACTTTGTGGTGAACAGAAATCCCTGTATCCCCCAGTCACAGAGGTGTGGGAGGGCTTGGAGCAGCCTGGTCCAGTGAAAGGAGTCCCTGCCCGTGGTAGGGGTGGAATGAGATGAGCTTTGAGGTCCCTTGCAGTTCAGAGTAGTCTGGGATCTGTAATTCCATAATTCTCTGACAGATCAGGGGTGCAGGAATTCCTTCTCTCCAAATGTGAGTCAGGGGTGACCAAAGCTGAGTTCCACCACGAGCTCGACAGTGATCATTTCAGCAGCTGGGGAAGCCAAAGACTTGCTTCTTAATGAGAGAGAAGAAAGCTGATTAATCAGCTGAGTCATCCTGCTCTGCCTCAGTGCTGGTATGAGTGGCATTCCCTATGGATCAGCCTATTCTGAGGGAAAAGCCAAACCATAATCAAGGCTAATTGACTGAGCTCAATCAGATGTTTCAAAATACCACCCATGAGTTTGACATCAAATAAAAAGCAGGGATATTCCCAGTCAGGCAGTTAATTGCTTCCTGAAAATTTGTTCTCTGCAATAATTTGAAGATTTTCACCAGTGCTCCTTTTTATTTCCATTTCCTAGGCTTACAGTAGGTTACAGTGTAATGTACAGATTAACAGACTGGAATAAGACACTTGCCCTCTCACATTTCTTCCTTCTAAATGATGCTGCAGTGCTGCCTTGTCTCTGGGACAGAAAATTTGCAGCCTCCAGGAGTTAAAACAAATTTTTAGAAGGTTTTAGAAAGATAAATAATACCATCTCCTTGCAGCTATTAGTACTAGCAGCAAAAATTGCAGTATTTTAGAGTAAAGCCAGTAGGCTTTTTAGTCATTATGTTTAGAGAATTAATCCCAAAAGGATATTTCTATGGGTTTTGTTTCTTACATACAGCAGAAATTGTTTCAAAGAGGAGCTGAAATGTCAGACTTTTTGCAAGAGTTTGTCTGGTGGAAAATAACGGTGGTGTTTAAACATTTGTCTGGTTCCTGATGTGCCCCAGGTTGTGTGCAGCGATGAAAAATCAGCAGCACATCTGTAAGTGAATCATCTTTTTCCCTGCACGCACATGGTTGCACAATTGTATCGACTGCTTTCTGTGATGAATATTTGATATTTGTCATGTGAAGCCATCCCATGCCATTGTGATATCAGAAATTCCAAGCACAATTAACAACTGAACCTGATGTCACAGTTAATGAGCCCCAGTCCTCACAGCACACAGGATGAGCGTGGTCAGTGACACCAGGGCTGAGTGAAATCACAAACATCTGGCTGCAAACCCTATACCTGGATTGGACATTTCCTCATCTGGCTCAGAGTGCAGAGCAGGTGGGAGGACCTCAGGTGAGGTCCAGCATTAGGAAGAATCAGTATGGAATCCTGGAATGGTTTGGTTGGAAGGGACCTTAAAGCTCATCCAGCTCCAACCCCGACATCTTCCACCATGCCAGGCTGCTCCAAGCCCTTTCCAGCCTGGCCTTGGACACTCCCAGGGATCCAGGAGCAGCCACAGCTTCTCTGGGAAATCCATTCCAGCCCCTCCCCATGCTCACAGGGAAGAATTCCCTCCCAATATCCCTCCTAAAACTTTCAACCTTTCTGTCCAGCCCTGCAAAGGGAAGTGTTTGGGTTTCACAAGGAGTCTGGGAACACCGAGCCCAGAGCTTCTAAAATGCTCCTTCAATTTGGGATCCGCTGGGAAGGCCCTGGTGGGACCCCCCAGCTCTGGGATGGGAGCTTGGTCTTTGTTGTGGGGCCACAACAGGGGGTGCAAAATGATTTAATGGGTGTGGTGGTGTTCAAGCAGAGGTTGGATGTGATGATCTTGGAAATCTTTTCCAACCTTAATGATTCTGTAATAAATTCCATGATCTTTTTTCCCCGCATAATCATGATTCTGGTTTGTATTTCACTTAAAAATCCATCACTCTTGTGCAGGAGGACATGAACACAGGTGTCACAGGCTTCACACCTTCTGTAGCTCCACAAAAAACACTCAGAAAACTCCCATTCCAAATCTCAACTTCCATGGGGGTTGTGCCAACATTAATTAGCACAAATAACCTGATACATTTGAAATTAGCTGTCATTATAACACTTAACCCCATATGTAACTACATATTTTCCTTGTCTGGATATTTGCTGTGCACCTTGTATTTATTACAGTGTTATTTGTTAATGCTTTTGTGTGGTGAATCAGTTGTCAGGAAGAATCATTGTGGTTACAAAAAAGGAGTTTTATTGTGAGCTGGAAGGAAGAAAATATGGATGAGGATGGAGTAGGAGGAGACAGAAGATGACATTTGTAGCCAGATGTGATTTGTAGTATGAAAATATTAAATGCTGTTGAAAAGTGGGACCCCACAGATTATTGACATAATTGTGGCAATAGGAATAGATTTTTCTTTGGTATTTGCCTATTTTTGCTAGAATTTTCATCAGATGATGAATATATGACAATTTTACATTGTCTAGCAGAAAAAAAATGGCTTATTATTCTATTTTTTAAAATAACATGTGTCTAGCAGATTTCTAACAGAACCATCTTTTTAAAGAAGCCTACTGTGATTGAATTTTGCATCTTTCAACTTTTCTCTGGGGTTACTTTGCATTAGTATTAGGTTCAAAGCAATAATCAAGGTCTAAGCCTTACAAGATCATTTTTTGCCTGCTTAAAATGAAAACCAGAGGGGAGTTTTGCTGATTAGGTGTGTACTTCAGTTCTGTGCTCAATGCCAGAGTTTAAATACATGTCACTTGGAAATGAGCTTTTGCAAATTCAAAGGGAGAGAAGTGAACTTTAAATCTGAATTTTAAACCTCACATCAGTTTTCCTGTGGCACTGGAGATGTGTTATTTTCACTCAAAGTGTTTCCTTTTGCTTTCAAGTGATGGCACAAGCAAGTGCTGAAGACTGATTTCAAATTACTCAAATTCTTTTAAAATTTTGAAATACTGAACAAAGGGGAGAAATCAAGGTTATTAAATGGTTTTCTGATTTCTTTTCTTTCAAAGAGGAGGGAAGAAATGAGAAGGAAAGGGCCACACACTTTTCTGTCTCAGAACAGAGAAATGGTCTCTAGTCCAGCCCTTCCCACCAGGAACGTGCACCCAGGGAGAGCTCATGGATCAAACTCCCTCTGATGCTTTGGATTCTGGATGCTTTGCCAAAACCAGAAACTCACACTTTTGGCATAGATAGTGTGTCCTGGAATGTGAGGCTGAGCAGTGACCCTTTGCACTCTCCTCTTTACAGCTTGTGCCTGAGAAAATGATGAGAGGGAGGTTTGGCAGGAGGGACTGGGGCAGGGAGTGTTCGGATCCAGGCAGAGCAAAAGCATGGATGTCGAATGTTCAGAGCACTGATAACACCAAACAGAATTCCAGGATGGTTTGGGCTGGGAGGGGCCTTAAAGCTCATCCCATTCCACCCCTGCCATGCACAGGGACACCTTCCACGGGACCAGGTTGCTCCCCAGTAATGAGGGAAGGGATGGAAAAGATTTTTGATGTGGAAAATAAATCCACACCTCGCTTCAGTGGCTTGTTCTGTGCTTATTTATTTCTCTTGACACACTTCGTGTACTTTCTCCTCCCAGGTAAGAAGTGCAGTTACTGAGGGAAATGGATAAAATTGCTAACACTGAGCAGAAAGAAGAATAATCAGCTTATTCCTTTTTCGAGAGAAACCTTTTAATGTCCTCTCAGTGCAGGAGAATGACCAGGTGAAGGGCTCGTTGTCTCTGACGGGGGCAAATAGAAGATTCTAAGAGCAAGATGATTATTTCATGATATAAAGAATTCATATAAACAGATTGGATGGCTATGGGAATGCACCCACCTCAAATGCCTTGCTGGTCTGGTGCTGGGACATGGAGTATCCCCAAAGGATCATGGAATAATGGGCAGGAAATGATGCATTTGGAAAATGCAGGCTGTGTCATCCACCACAGGGCAAAGCTCTTTGTGAACAAGCACAGGTCTTTTCTCATACCTGACTCATCCAGCACATAAAGACGTCAAAGAAAAAGAATAAAAGCTATGTTTCAAAATAGAAAAACACATATTCTGTGAGCCAGAGCTCTTAAATGTATCATAATCAAAGTATTACATAGCAATGAGGTGCCTGGCAAATCCCCATCACAAAAATTTCTGAAGAACTCTTTTTTTTTTTTTTTTAAGAGCCTGGATCACATATGGTTGTGTCAGGAACAAAATAAAACAGTCAAAGTAAAGCAGTGAACCAGACCAGTAAAAAAATCTTTGTCATCTTTCTACCTACACAACAGGAAGAAATACAAAGTGATTAAGAGATGGAAAAAATCAAAATAGTAGTTTTTCACCTAGCAAAGTTATTAAACACATAATCTGCTCCCCAGCTGTATTTACACTGGGCTAATTTACTCATTGCAGGTCAGAATTGTCAGAATCAGCATAATCTTTATCAATTTCTTGGGCAGTTAACAAGTAAATGAACTAAGGCAATTTTTGCTGCATCCTCTTTAAGGCAGCAACATTTCTCACAAATATAGCAGTTCAAAAGAAATGACCAGCCCTGAGTTAGAAACCAAATTCATTTTATCCATCAGTCATTCATTTAATTCTTTGCTCTGCTTTTATTCTTGGAGGAGCTTCATATTTGTATAATATAAATGGTCATTATGGTTTAGTGGGCATCGTGGTGTTCATCAAAGGCTGGGCTTGATGACCTTGGAGGTCTTTCCCAACCTTAATGATTCCATGATTCTGTGATTTTTGTCAATAATACATAAACCAAGGCCCAAAACAAAATCAAAGAACTTGTTTTACCTTCTGGTTGATTTTTGTCTGTCTTTTTGCTTGAATCTTTTCCCACTGAAATGTGTGGGGATTTTGATTCCTAACAAGTCAATGGGAGCAGAATCTGATCTTTTATTAGCACATTGTTATGGACCCTGTGGGGACAGGAAATTGGATTTTGGGGCCAGGAAGATAAATGAGGGAAAGATTTTCTGGAACCAGTTTATGGTCTGTGTTAATGTTCAGTTTTAGAAAACCCCTGAATAGAAGAAATCTTGAGCTACCTCAAGTGGTCTGGTCACTGAAGGTTTGATTTCTGTCCCACTGAGGGGGGATTGTGTCAGGGTTTGATTGTGAAGTCCAGGCCAGGCAACTCCTCACCTTGCTGCATTGTCACCACCTCTCAGGTGACACCTTTCTTCCAGGAAATGCCAGTGTGAAATGTGGCAGTCATGTCCATGAGATGGACAAGGAGGAATGGATTTAAACTGAGAGAGGGCAGGGTTAGATGGATACTGGCGACAAATTCTTCCCTGTGAGGGTGAGGAGACCCTGGCAGAGGTGCCCAGAGCAGCTGTGGCTGCCCCTGGATCCCTGGAAGTGCCCAAGGCCAGGTTGGACAGGGCTTGGAGCAGCCTGGAACAGTGGAAGGTGTCCCTGCCATGGCAGGGGTGGAATGGGATGAGCTCCCTTCTCACCCAAACAATCCTGTGGTTTTATGTGATAAAACCAACCCTAGAAACAGACAGTGTGTGACTGATACATCTTGATTTGGGTCACCTGATGGTGTCAGCTACTGTGCCATAAAATCTCAAAGCATTGCTGGAAATGCAGGGAATAAAGAAGAAAGGTGATAAACAGCTGCCTCCATGATAAGGAAAAGTCAGAGGTGTTTCATGCAGAGAGCAGTGGTCTGGGACAACTCAAAGGATGGAGAGAAATGTGGCAGAAAAGCCATCAAATGTTATTTCAAACTACCTGCTGCAGTCATTTGAATTTAGATAATATGCCAGAGGCCTTGTTCGTGTGTGCATTTAGGGACTGATTTCTCCTTGCACTGGGCAACTTTCAGCTCTGTGCAGGCTCCAAATACTGAGCAGCACTTTGCTCATTTTCTCCTGCTGTCCAGCCCTGGTGTGATCTGAATGTCTCTCCCAGGAGCTGCTCTGACTCTGGGTTGCTGCAACCAGCTCTGGATGTCCTTGGTGACTCCCCAGCTCTCTGCCAATGCACTCAGGTTCTTGGCAGCCAGGTTTCACTGCTGGCACTGCCATTCTCTGCTGCATTTCTCAGGGTGATGCAGTTCTCAGAGTGAAGGGTTATTGTCAGTGTTATTAATGAGGCATTGCCCTGCTGCTTTTTACTTGAGATTTATTTCTATATAATATTTTTAGTGGAAGCTGTTAGAAAAGACCTGAGTTCAATAAAAAAATTCAAATAAGATGTCAGCTCCATAAAAAGACAACATTGAGATGAGATAAAATAGTATTTCCCCATTTCAGTGAATTTCACAAAATGCCCCAGGATTCACAGGCCCTTCTCCACTATCTCTTAATCTGCTCAGACACTGATTGGCCTGAAGAGCTGTAAATCTCATCACTGGTGCCTTTCTGTAGTGGTAACATCCATGAACGCTGGCCTACACCTAATTCTTGAGCAAAAACCAAAATGAAGGGTGCTATTTTACCTTTTCATTTTGCCAGAACTGCCACTCTTTCACCAATGAACTGGCAACCCACAGTAAATATTACACAGTCACCTTTTTTTGGGGTAGGGTAGCTCAAGTATTTGACAGCTGAAGCATCGAGGAGAAGGAACTAGAACAGAAGTGCATCCAGGTCAGGAATTCTGCCTCCTGCAGCCCCTGGGCATGGCTGGGGAATGGGTACACACAGAGCAGCCCCGTGGGGATCATCCCCTTGGGCTGCTCTCGCACTCAGAGCTCATTCTGGAATCCCAGATTTATGGCCCCACAGGCAGCAGCTTTGCTCTCAGCGTGCCTGATTGCTTCCTGAACCCTGGCACCTGCAATGTCCCGTGGGGAGGAATTCCACAGCTCCCTTGTGCCCAGAGAGAGGAGCCACCTTGTTTTGGTTGCCTTGACATTGCCACCTGCCAGTTTTATTTCCTGCTCCTCGATTTTTCACAACAGCCATTTCCTCTCAACGTCTTAAGGACAACTGTGACTATAAATATCTCCCTCACACCCCTGCTCAGCCATCTCTTTTCCAGACTTAGAAATCATAATCTCTGTAGTTTCCCTAAATATGGAAAATGTTCCAGCCCTTCATCATCCTGCACCTTTTCCTGTTTTACTTTATCATTTTATCCTTGTAACCAGTTGTGGTGACCAGAACTACAGGCAGTCCCCAGGATTTGGGGATGTGATGGGTTTATATTGAGGGTCTGAGATCTTCCTTCCCCCAAAATTCCATGGCTTTAGTATTAGTAGCACTGGGCAGACAAGAGTGCAAAAAACTCACAGTGATTGACACTGTGATCTCTTGGCAACAGCAAAAATGAACTTGCTTTGCTTGACCACATACTTTTTGGTATAAATTCACATCCACACGCACACAAATATTTAATGAATTCTGTGGGGCTGCACAAAGGGCATTGTGGGGAGGAAAAAAAAAGCCACAACACATCCCACAGGACATCTGTCCCTGAGCTTTGGTTGGAGAAATGTTCTTAAATGCTTTGGCCTCTGTGACCCTCCTCAGGTCAGACCCAGCACATGGAGAATTTCCTTCTGACCAGGGCAGGAATGTAGTGTAGGAGTGTTGGTGCATGTGCCTTGTGCTTCCACAGAATCATGGAATCATTAAGGTTGGAAAAGACCTCCAGGAAGATTGAACCCACACATTAACACAGCATCTCCGTGCTCATGGCTGAGCCACGTCCCCGAGTGCCACACCTGGGCATTTCTGAACACTCTGGGGTGGTGACTCCACCGCTGCCCCAAAATCTGCCAACCCTTTCAGGGGAGAAATTTTCCATGATATCCAACCTAAACCTCCCCTGGCCCAGCCTGAGGCCGTTCCCTCTCCTCCTGTCCCTGTTCCCTGGCAGCAGAGCCCGACCCCCCCGGCTGTCCCCTCCTGCCAGGGACTTGTGCAGAGCCACAAGGGCCCCCTGAGCCTCCTCTGCTCCAGGCTGAGCCCCTTTCCCAGCTCTCTCAGGAATTCTCCAGCCCCTTCCCAGCTCCCTCAGGAATTCTCCAGACCCTTCCCAGCTCCCTCAGGAATTCTCCAGACCCTTCCCAGCTCCCTCAGGGATTCTCCAGACCCTTCCCAGCTCCCTCAGGAATTCTCCAGCCTCTTCCTCAGCTCCGCTACCCTGGGACAAGTTTCTTTCTCTTTCTTTCCACCAGATAAATTCAGTGGGAAGAGGTGTTTCCCCCTTTCTCTGGAAATAGAACGAGATTTAATAAATACTTCGGTTTAACCTCTGCCGGGCAGCTGCCGGCAGAGGTCACCGTTGCTGTAGCTGGGCTGGAAGGGTTGAGTTTCCCCGGCTTTTATTTGCCTCACATTTGGGATTGACAAATTCTAACCCCACAAATCCAGCGCTGACTGTTGCTGTTACAGCACTGAATCTTTCGGAATGAAACCATCGGTTTTAGTAACCCTTTATCTTTTTTTTTTTTTTTTTTTCCCTCTTTATCAGCAGTTTGTAAAATGGAGATGAAAAAAATCAAAGATTTCTTTTAACTTCTTAAAATTACTAGTATTTTTTCCACGTGCCTTTAATTTAAGTTAGTAATGCTAATTAGTACATATTCAATATTCTGGTATTCCTAAAAGCATTTTGTAAGGAAACAGAAAACAAATTAATAGAATCTGTTCTTAAAGGAACATTTATATGGCCAAAGCCATGGAGCAGTAGGGGAATTTATGGGATTTATTCTATGGATTGAAACAATCTAGTTTTTAATGTGGTCTATTTGACCACATCCTTGTTCTAGACATCTCACTAAATAAAGATATTTCACACTTGAAAATGCTAATCTGAATACGTATTTTAGGTATTTTTTTAAACTGATTTTTAAAAGCAGTATCTTGTCGTTATTTCATAGGCTGCTCAGTTACCCTATGAAGTAATTGTTTATTTAGCACATGGGTTAAAATGATGCTTGTGCTCATTGTAACTCTCCACTGAGCTTAAATGAAGACATGTAAAAAGATAATTTCAGATTTCGATGGGGGAAAGGGGCACTGCTCAGCTACGAGGATGAGGAAACACAGCCACAGTTACTTTCTTTCCCACCTTGTTGGGAGGGCCAGATCCCTGCAGGGTGAGTGGCTGGGATTGATCAAGCTGTGAAATCACTGGTACTGCACAGATGTGTCGGGGACTCCTCTCCAGACCCCACCGAGATTTGCTTTAAAATTATTCATATCTATGATCATTAATACATTTAAAGGCCAAGTCTTTCTTATCATACTTGAGAACTCTCCAATATATTTGATTCTTCATTCCATCCCTGTAGCCTCTTGGGGAAGTGCAGAAAATATTGTAACCCTCTGAATTTCAGACAAAACTGCCTGAAATTGCAGTTGGCAGGGGGATTTTAAAAGCTTGTTTTCCACAATATCTGAACCAACTCAGAAGTACCACAAGCAGGAATGTACAGACAAAGTCAGCTCCCTCTCTGTCTTATTGCAGATAATTGTCCCATTTTAGTTTGGTTTAGCAAAAGAAGTGCCCCAAAAACTTTATTGTGATACTCTAATGCACGAAAACATCCATAAATTATCCGTCTAATAGTCACAATGCAACTTCCAAGTTGTGACAACTTGGAAAACCAGCCTGACAAGCATGCTCACTTTTGGTGTTTTTCTAAAACTTCTTGAGCTTTATAAGGAGAATTTAAAGTGAAGAAAGAACTGAAGCACAAACACTTTTTGTTCTCAGCACACAAATTCCTTCTGTCTCCCTGCCTGGGGTCCCCGTTTTTATCTGTGAGCAGTGTCTCAGCTAAAACAGTGTTATCACCAGCTATAAATCAATAAACATTGTCAGCTCCATCCTGTCACTACACACAGGCAGCAGGGAGGTCGTGAGCTTTTCCAAGTGGACATCCCAGAGGAGATAGGGTTCCTAGTGAAGTACTGCTCTGTCTGCAGCTAAAAGGAACCTGCCTTGGGTCAGTCACGCTTCGATTTAGCAGAATCCCTATTTATTTATATTAGTAAAGAAAGAAAGAAAGGAGTTTTTATCTAGAGTAGAATTATCACTGGGGAGGAAAAAAGGAAATAAGAAAGCTTCAATATTCAGAACAAAGCCAGTAAAGAATTTTCATATAGGTGTAACTGCTGTAGAATGCAAATAAAACTAAGCTCCCATATACCTGGATAAAAAGAGTAAGAACTCTTGCATTTCCTTGAGATTAAGCTGCTCTCGCTAAAGACGTTTTTCAAGCCTTAAGCTTATCCACAGTTGCCCCACCAACACCTTCCAGATGTGCGTGCAGCCAAACCTGCCCAAGCAGATGCGATTTTCGGTTTCCCCGAACCACGCCGCGCTCACAAACGCTGCTTGCAGGCAGCGAGCTCTCGGTGTGGCGCAGACATCCCATCCACGCCTCCCCCGTGGGGCCAGGGCCAGCGCTGGGCACCGCACCTGGGCGAGCACAGGGCACGCACCTGGCCCGAGCTGGGCACTGCACCTGGGCGAGCACAGGGCACGCACCTGGCCCGAGCTGGGCACCGCACCCGGGCGAGCACAGGGCACGCACCCGGTCCGAGCTGGGCACCGCACCTGGCCCGAGCTGGGCACCGCACCTGGGCGAGCACAGGGCACGCACCCGGTCCGAGCTGGGCACCGCACCTGGCCCGAGCTGGGCACCGCACCCGGTCCGAGCTGGGCACCGCACCTGGGCGAGCACAGGGCACGCACCCGGTCCGAGCTGGGCACCGCACCTGGCCCGAGCTGGGCACCGCACCCGGGCGAGCACAGGGCACGCACCTGGTCCGAGCTGGGCACCGCAGCCGGTCCGAGCTGGGCATCTCACCCGGTCCGAGCTGGGCACCGCAGCCGGTCCGAGCTGGGCATCTCACCCGGTCCGAGCTGGGCATCTCACCCGGTCCGAGCTGGGCACCGCAGCCGGTCCGAGCTGGGCACCGCAGCCGGTCCGAGCTGGGCACCGCACCCGGCCCGAACTGGGCACCGCAGCCGGTCCGAGCTGGGCACCGCAGCCGGTCCGAGCTGCTGCAGCCGCGCTCCGGCCGGGGCTGGGCGGGTCACTCACCTCAGAGCCCGAGCGCTGCTGCCCGGGGGCTCGGCGCTGCCCGAGCGGTGTCCAGGCTGCTCCGCGCTCCGTGGCAGCCCTGTCCTCGGCCCCTGTGCCCGGCCCGCAGAGCCATTCACATTCCCGCTGCCGTCGCAGCCTCATTCAGCGCTCGGGGCTCCGCTCTGATTCACAGCGAGCCGGCTCCCTCTGGGTCCTAGCGCTGTGGACGTGTGGGAGCTGCACGGACTCGCAGGAATTCAGGCCTTGGCTCGCTGCCGAGCGCAGGCAGGGATGCACAGATGTGCGGTGAAAGTTTCAAAGCGTGGCTGCTCGTGTGAGTGCGCTCGCAGAACGCGCAGGGAACCCTCCGGCTCTGCGGTGCCGCTGGCAGCGACTGAAACCCTCTGCGAGGGATGTTTTGTCCTCAGCCTTTCCACCCTGCATCCTAAGCCTTGCCCTCAATTTAAAGATGAGGGCTCCCAGAGCGAAACTCCCAGCTCCTTGATGAATGGGTCCTTTAGAAAATCATCTCCGGAGCCCTTTGCTCGTCTCAGGAGCATGGAAACAAACCTGTAGGAACACCAATGGTTAACTGGGGAAGGAGTGGACTGGCAGAAACTGTGCAGTCCCCATTATCAGCTGGCTTTAACTGAGGTCAGCCAAGCACTGGTTGAGAGTAGCAAAGAAATATTTGACCCTGACTTCAGGCAGAGGAAAAGATTATATAAGAATCCTTCCAACAGAAATACTCTGTGTTTAACGCGTTTACCTTCAGCAACAAAGAGACATGGAAATGTTTTCCAGCGTGTTTGAGGAGAAGGATTAAGTAGTTTACAAGGGAACAACAGTGGGATTTAGGCAATGGTAAATTTAGAAAAGAAATGTAAAAATTTAAAACTCTGTAATACATACATATAAAAGGCAATTTGGTTAAAAACTCTTAAAAAAGTTGGCAGCTCTGTTGAGGATTATGAAGCCGCCCCTTAGAATTTCATAGTTCTTGTTCTGGCACAGTGGAACCTTTGTGATTATACAGACCCAAGGGGAAAAAAAATTAAAAGCAGATCATTTTATCTAAGTGGAAGTAATCAAACACTTTTTGATTCCATCCAGGAGAGGGCAGCCAGCTGGAGAGACTGGTCTTTAAATCCTTTGGGAAAGATGTGTGGAAGGCACTACGTAAAGGCGAAGAGCAAGGAGGCAGAGAAGCCTTGAGATAATCGAGTTATTTGCCACAGGGATGTGCTGCTTTCTGAACCTGGAGCACCCATGTCCTCATGTTTTATTAGCACCAGCAGAAAAACCTTAAATGTCTTCCCCACAGAGCCAAAGTGGCTTCAGTGCTAGATTGATTCTTGGAGGTGATGTGTGTTTAAAATTGCCTGGAATATCCTTTCAGAGATTGCAGCACAAAATGCTGGACATGAGTGCTGAAATTGCCTTCCCCATTTGCCAGGATTATGCAGATTGCTCTGTTTTTCTCCAAGAAAAATGCTTCTGCATGTGATGGCAGTCACAGGCCAAAGTGTGTCTTCATTTACAAAGGGAGAGTTTCTTCAGATGTTGCCTGCAAACCTTGACCCCGGGATTTGGCCGGAGCCTCAGGGTGCATGGCAGAACTGCCAGGCTCTGCTTGTGCTGAGCATTTGTCTCGCTTCATTAGGACATCCTCAGATTAGGACTTTGTGCTAGAAAATTGGAAAGAGCCTTAGAGCCCATTGTGGCTGCAGCAAACAGCATCAGATGAGAGCTATAAAATGTTGGGATTTTTCTTTTCTTTACATGGAAGTTAGTGCACACTTGTGTTGAGCATCTCTAAGAGTATTTCTTGGCAAAAGCTGCCTGTTTTTTCTTAAAACTGTGTCACAAAAGCTCGTTTGGACACAGTAATCAACAGTACATTGTGTTTGTACTTAATCTGTATCACCAGCACTAACTTCTGTCCTGAAGAAATCCTCCTCTTGTCCCACATTCTCGTCCCTCCTGAGCTCACCCCAGCAGGCTGATGTTAGCAAGCAGCACAGCTGGGATCCCTGGGAAGAAGCAGGATCTTGTCTGATTTTTCTGACGTTCCCATGTCACCCAAACAAACACCAATTCAGCTTTTGGAGAAGGTGTGGCAGCAGTGCACGGAGGAATGTCTGATCCCAGGGCGCTGCTGTGCTCGGAGGTGAATCCTTCTCCTTCAGCAGTGGCTGGAGGCACAGATTTAAAGAGGAAAGCCTTGCTCAACCCCTCCATGAGCCGAGGGCTCTCTTCCTTTGGCAGGTCACTGGTGCAAGGTGAGGGATTGGAATGTTAGGCTGAGTAAGGGAAAGATGTGCTCTGGAATCAGATGAAGAGTCTTGTGAGCACAGGATGAATGAACTCTGATTTGTGTCCAGTTGTTTCTCTGCTTCGATTACAATTTAAGGTATCCCATGATCTCTTGGATGAGCTTCTGTGAGAAGCTGTGGCTGCCCCAACCCTGGAAGTGCCCAAGGACTTGGGACAAGGGATGGAGGGACAGGACACAGGGAAGGGCTTCCCACTGCCTGAGGGCAGGCATGGATGGGATATTGGGCAGGAATTTTCCCTGGGAGGGTGGCAGAGGTGCCCAGAGCAGCTGAGGCTGCCTCTGGATCCCTGGAAGTGTCCAAGGCCAGGCTGGACAGGGCTTGGAGCAGCCTGGGATAGTGGAAGGTGTCCCTGCCATGGCAGGGGTGGAACAGGATGAGCTTTAAAGTGCCTTCCAACACAAAATGTTACACAATTCTATGGATTCCTCCTGGAATCTGTGTCCTTTGTGCTACTGAAAGTCTCAGAGAAGACATTTGGAAAGAAGTGTCTGGGCTCTTTTTGTTTAGAAGAAACAGCCTTCGAGGAAAAATGTTGCTTTTGATGAATCCTCATTTATTTCTGAAATCTGTGTGGGTTTGGAAGCAACATGGGTGAGTACAGCTGCTGTTCATAAAATCTTGGCACTTTAGAGAGGTGTCAGGTCACTGAGAAAGGGACCCACAGAGCATCAAACAGTTTTCAGAGATCCTGTAAAAGTATAAAGGGATGGAATGAGCTTAACAAGTTTTATTTTCTTCAGAGACACTTATTTAAATGGGTGCGTGCATTACATTCAATACTTCCTTGTAATGCTAAGTCTTTACATGAGAAAAGATGTATCACAAGTAACCCTCTTCCCCTGCCTGTCCTGGGGGTGCTTTGATGTGAGTGGGAGGAGGAGTTAAAAGCAGCTCAAATTGAACACTCAGAGTGGAAGATGGTGTCTGTTTTACCTGAAAGAATATTTACCTTTTACACTTTTACATTTGCAGGAAGCAGAACACTGTGAACTTGTATAAACTTGTCTGAGAGCTGTTCCCAGGGCTAAAGTGAATGGAAAGAGATCACAGAATCCCAGACTGGTTTATTTTGGAAGGGACCTTAAAGCTCATCCTGTTCTACCTCTGCCATGGGCAGGGACACCTTCCACTATCCCAGGGTGCTCCAAGCCCCATCCAGCCTGGCCTTGGACACTGCCAGGGATCCAGAGGCAGCCTCAGCTGCTCTGGGCACCTCTGCCACCCTCCCAGGGAAAATTCCTGCCCAATATCCCATCCATGCCTGCCCTCAGGCATTGGGAGCCATTCCCTGTGCCTGTCCCTCCATCCGTCATCCCAAGTCCCTCTCCAGCTCTCCTGGAGCTCCTTTAGGCTCTGGAAGGGGCTCTGAGCTCTCCTGGAGCCTTCTCCTCTCCAGGTGAGCACTGCCAGCCATCCCAGCTGGCTCCACAGGAGATATTAAACCTTTCCAACTCAGCTGGAGGAAGCTCAACCATGTTTGGCTGAGTAGAAGTTAACCAGGAGACTGGAAGGAATGATCACAATGCAAATTCTCTTCTTCTGTTCATTACAGAAAATGAAAAAGTTGATAGAGGAACTGAGGGTCTGCTTTGCCTTTGGGGGTTTGTGCAACACCACTGCTGGGTTGTGGGGAGGGGAGACATTTCCAGAAAAAAGCAGAAGCTCACTTATGGGTCATGAGTAAATGGGTCAGACAAACAAGTTGATTACTGATTTACTGTAGGACTCAGTCTCCTGTAAATATTTTCTTAACTGTCTCTGCCTCATGGCTTCACAGCTGAGTCGATACCACATAGGGAATGCGGCTTGGGCGCGTCGGAAAATCGATGGGAACACGATGCAGTTCCAACAGCCTGCAATCCAAACCAGGCAGGGAGACAGCCACTCATCTGTGCTGGATTGCTGAAGTGATTTGCACTAATCCTTTCTTTCTCTTTCGCTTGGTTCTGTACTGCACAGGAGAAAGAAACCCTTTGGCTCTAAATGAAAACATCTCAAAAGCCTGAGCTGACTAAAAGCAAAATGTCTGGTGATGATTCAAGTGCTGTTACAGACAGAACATAATTGTAGTGGCAGTGACATATAGACAGAGCTCTGAGAAAAACTTCACATTCTGCTTCAGACTCTGCACAGATTTGGCCTGACAGTCATTTGAAGAGATAACAACTACTATCATTTTTTTCTGGAGAGCACAGACTTGCATGCAATACATGCTTTATTTAATATATGTTTTTATTAATGGCTCTAAACTGAAAGAGAGTAGGTTTAGACTAGGTGTTAGGGTGAATTTCTCTCTGAGGGTGGGAGAACCTGGCACAGGGTGCCCAGAGCAGCTGTGGCTGCCCCTGGATCCTTGGAAGTGCCCAAGGCCAGGTTGGACAGGGCTTGGAGCAGCCTGGGATGGTGAAGGTGTCCCTGCCATGGCAGGGTGGAATGGGATGGGATTTGAGGCTCTTTCTAACCCAGACCATTCTGTGTTTCTATGATTAATTCTCAGCTATTCATTGGCAGAGAGGATGAAATGAGAGCGTACATGCTATTTAAAATATTAGAGGAACTATGGATTTTGAGAATCAGCACTCAGATGTTTATTCCATGCTCTTCTGTGAGAGGATGAATATTTTTAAGAATTTCTGCTTAGTAGCTGCAAAGTTTTTTTCCCAGGATTGAGCTTTTTGCACTTGGCTGAGCCAGACTTGGGTTGAAGTCTGAGTTCTCCTTGGAAACCGTTGTTGGTCAGAGTTTGCTGATGGTGGATTTTGTTTGAGGTCTCTCTCCTTGGACAGAAGCTGCTCTGGTGGGTTTTTAGAAGAGGAACACCTGCTCTGCTGTACCTTTCACATTCATCTCTTTGACAGAAGCTTTTAAAGAGCCAGAAAAAACCATCCCTCCTCGGTGCTGGGCTTGGGTATTTTTGCCTGGTTCTGAGCTGCCCACACTGTGCCAGCATTAATCTTCCCAACAGGCACAGTTTGACAGGGGGATCCTGTTTTGGGGGGTGCCAGCATGGCCAGAAAAGCTCAGCAGCTCAAGGACTCATTCCCCCAAAGCCAGCATGAGGTGGGAGTGCTCTGGGGGAGGTCTGCACGTTCCTTCTGTTGCTGGGCAGTGGGACCATAATTCCAGATTCCCTGAGAATCTGTGGCTTTGATGTTGCTCCTCTCCTTGCTGCAGAGGATTTGGAAGCAGAGAGGGGCATCAGCCCTGGCCCAGAGTGACTCCTCCCTGCTCTGATGGATGAAATGGGCCTCGTGTTTCCCCTCTTTGCTCTCCCACTCTGCAGGAGCTGTGCCTGTCCAAGCCTGGCCTCCCCTCGCTGACACAATGGGAATCATTGGCCTGTGGGACCCTGCTTTGCTCATGACCTCTGGCAGCTGGCAGCTGCTTAAGGGATTTTCTATCTGTAGGGGATGAGCATTAAAACCTGATCCTTTTTGCCCTGTTAGTGGGCAGATGACATGATCACAGCACAATTCTTCCTCCGTTCAGGACTGAATCCTCATGTGCAGCAGCAGCACTGGGGCCGCAGCTGTGGGATCAGGTTGTGCTTGTTCTCCAGGGATGCTTCCACGGCCCTCAACAGCAAATTCATGTACACACCACAGGAACTGTGGCCACTGGGCCAAAGATTCTCCCATAGAAGTATCTGCTTTTTTCAGAGTGCCCCAAAACATTCCAGGGTGCCCCTTGACCTCCTGCTGTAGAACAGACCCCATGAGAGAACTTGCTGCTCTCAGAGAATGTTGCTTTGTTGCTTAAATCTTGTGGAGGGGGTGGGACAAACACTTTGGCATTTGAGTTGCTGGTATATAATTTTTTAAGGGTAAAATTAAGCTTTTCATGAAACACCTTGTCCTGCTCTTTGGTCTAAACATGGTCTTTTTCTGTGAACATTCTGCTTACAGCTTCCCTCTCAGGCACTGGTTTCACTGGAAGTTTTAAAGAAAAATTGTGTGGAAAGGAGACAGAAATAATAACTAACAAAATGTCACCAAGCTATGGAATTGAGGAAAAAAAAAGGTAATTTGGCAGAGTTAGCAATTACTGTGTGATAACAGGAATTACCTGGCTGCTTTAAAGTTCATCTAAGATTTGTCCAGGCTCTGCTACCAGGACAGGCTTTAGCATAAATCAGCCAATTTCTTCAAACATTTCTGCCCTGTATAAGTTTTCCAGCTACCTGTGCTTTACCATAAATCAGCAAACATGAGAGAGGCCACACTTCGGGGAGAGCCCCAGATTGCCCCCCAGTCATTCAAGATTTAATTTCCTTAGGTTGAATTCCAACTTTGAAAAAGAATCCCATCTGCAGGATTCTCCCTGGCCAGCCCTTCTCTGTGTTTCCAAGAAGGAGCACACTTAGGAATTGCTGTAAAACATGGCTCTCTGTTCCTAGCACTGGTGCAGGGCAGTAATTAAAACCAGGACTGTTATTCACTCTTTGCATACCAACGCCTGGAAGCGTGAGCTCTGTGGGTCTGTGTTCTGTGGGAAATGGACTGGGTTGGTTTGACTTGGAATTTTGGTTGAATTACAATATTAATAATAACATTAATAATAATAATAATAATAATAATAATAATAATAATAATAATTTTAAATTTTAAATTTTAAATTTTTTTTGTTTTGTTATTTTATTTGTTACTATTATTATTTGCTATTATTGTTACTACTACTCGTATTTCTTTAGGGACAGAAAAAAAGCGTTTAGTGACTACGGCAGATTTGAATGAATTAAAAATGCACTTTGTCCCCAGAAGTGACAGCTGGAGATAAGATTTACTCACAGTCGTTGCAGGAGGGATGTTGAAGGCACACCCCTACCCTAATTCCATTTATATCTGGATGAACCTGTTGTCCATGAACTCGTCTGCCTGAGGCACTGTTTGCTTCCAAACCTTTTCTGGCAGCAATATCCAGAAGTTCTCCACTCTGTAAAGTCCTTGTGCATGTTCTGAGCTGCTCTCAGTGGGTGCCCCCAGGTTTCAGCAGTGTCAGGGTTCTTGAGCAGCCCTTCCATCCCCACCTCATCCATCACCTTCCCCTCTCTGCAAACCTTCCCCACCTCCCTCCCCAGCCCCAGGAGCCACAGGCTCACCAGGCAGCTGTTTCATCACTTTAATCTCTTTCCACGCCCTTTTGTGAGCCTTTCCTCACTCTCCTGAGCCCTTCCAGAGCACACGGGCTCCGTGGGTGGATGCTGAGAGGTGCAGGGGATTTCTGAGCCTCACATATTTCCTAATTCATTTGCAAGCAGTGATGATATCCAATAAAACCATTTTTATGTGCACATCATCAAGCCATCTGTTGCACTCAATGTTCATTAAAAAACCCAAGAAATCCCTCTCCATGTGAAGAAATCCTTTTCCATTCTGCAGGAGTGTATTCCAGCTCGTTGGTGCCTGTTTGCATGTCCCTACAAGCTGATCACTCCAGCTGCTGTGCTGTCCTTTGCTCTTGTCACAGGCCAATTGTAATTTCAAAATGTTCTTTTAATTAAGAAAGAAAATGTGCTTGAAGAGGCCTCCCCTCTGTGGGGACACCCAGGCGTGTTTACCCTGACCGAGAGAAACAGCCCAGACCTGGACACAGCTCACACAATTTAGTGTGGAATGTCTCTCTTCTTCACTGGATTTTATTCATGAAAGAGAGCAGTGCTATTGCTTTGTGACGCTGATCCCTTGTTTTTCTGATGGTTTAAATTCTGCAGATGCTGAAAAAGCTTTTCTGCTTTCACAGGAGTGAGGTCAGACCTGGCTGCCGTTTTTCTTCAGGCATTTGGGTCCTGTCCCAGCCTGGACACAAGTGCAGCCTCCCAGGCACCTCTCACCTGGCTCAGGGAAGCTGGGTCTGTCTCTTTTGGAGGAAGCTCTTTTTTTTAAGGTTGTCATCACTGGTGAAACCACTTTCTCTCACTAAGGATCAGAACATCAGAGCTATGAAAGTTGTCCTGGCATTTGTAAGAGTTCTGTCACCCAGTGTGGGTCTGACCCAGTCTCCTGCACTCAGCTTCATCCTTCCAGCACTACCTGGGCAGCTACAAGGGAGGCAGGAGGGAATCTTGCTATGAAATTAGGAATTTAAACATCAGTCTTGGAGGGAGATGCATTTGACAATTTGCCCCATCCCTGGGAGTGTCCAAGGCTAGGTTGGACAGGGCTTGGAGCATCCTGGTCTAGTGGAGGGTGTGGAAGAAGTTAAGCTTTAGGGTCCTTTCCAACCCAAACCATTCTATGATTTTATGATTCTGTTGGGGGTTTGACATTATAAAGTAGTTGAAAAAAAGTGCTCAGTTGGAGGCACCCTGCCCTGACACCAGGAATTCAAAGGACAGACTTGCCCTTCATCATCTCTCTGTCCAGTATCTGCTTATCTTTATTGATAAATCTTAATGAGGCTTTGGGGAAGGCTGAAAAGAAGTGCAAATAATCCCTTTTCAAAGCTCTAGAAATATTTAATATCATACTCATCTTCCAGGACCTGAGCTCTGTATTGTATAACAGTAGAGATAATGAAAGTGTAAAACACTGGAGCTCCCTGCCAATGTTACAACTTGTTTTTACTACTAAAAAAGGCAGTAAATTGGGAGGGCACATCCACCAGTGAATTGCTTTGCACCTTCCCTGTTTCTTACACTTGTTTTCTACACTTCTGGGCTCTGCTGGAGGCAGAACTCCAGGCCAGAACTACCTTTGGGCCAGCCTGGGAGTGCTCGTGTGTGTTCAGTTGTTCTGCAGGAAAAGGCAAAGTTCTGCCTGTGACAATTCTTCTGAGTGAAAAACTGAATGAAAACAAAGCTTTTTAGTTTTGCTGGGAGGAAAGCTAGGCATGGAGTGAGCCCCTGGTAGGGCTGTCACTCTCATACACCAGGTTTTTATTTCAGTATTGCAGACTTTGTCTCATCTTCACCGTGATTTCCACCTCTGGATTGCTAAATAAAATAGTTCGCGAAATAAAATCCCTCAATTATCAGCAGTGAAATGAAGCTCTAAAGCAGCTCTTATGCATCCTGGACTTCCTTGTCCTGTGAGCTGGCAGGGGAGCACAAGGGCTGGGGGAGACTGGGGAACACAAAGCTTTAAGGAGAAATCGTGGAACAGCTGGAGCAGAGATGTGGGATGCTGCAGAGATGGGGTGAAGTGGTGAGGAGGCACAAGGAACCAGCAGTAACCCTCTGCACAGATCTGCAGAAATAATAGTGTGTTTTCAATGCAATAACAGGGTTTTCAATGCAATAATAGTGTTTTCAATGGAATTATAGTGTTTTCAATGGGCTTGTAGGAAAAGGGAGAATTTTGGGATAAGGAAAATAGCTTTTCATGGTTTTTGACAAACCATGGTAGTGGATCAAGCCTTGCAAACAGGAACAGCTTTGCATTTCAGGGACACTTTGACACTCCCCTCCCAGGGGTGTCCTGGAGAGCCTCTGTGGTGTTATCACCAGACCTGCAATACTGTGACATGAAAGTCCACCTGTGAAAATCAGCCCCAATGCAGGTTTAAGACATGCAGCTGCAGCATGGGTCGAAAGTGCTCTTTGCATGCACAGAGGGAATCCAAACCAATTTGGGTTTGAGGAGAGCAGGGTTTACTCCAGGACACAACACAGCGTTTGTAGATCATTGGACAGCTCACTCTCGTACAGATCATGCCTTTTTATGGGGACATTCCAGCTCCAAAGAAAGCAAATTCTTCTCAAACACATTGTCTTAGTTAAACTTTTAGTATGTTTTGATATTGCCAGCAGCAGCTTTACATAATGCAGTCATGTAGCAAACAAAACTCACTGTGTGCTCTTGAGGAATGGAAGCCCACAGATGGAGGGGATGGGTTGGCACTCTGGGATTTGCAGTGCTTCATGCCTGGAATCAATGGGTTAACAACTTCCAGCACTGCCTCAGCACTAGGAAGTGCAGAATGTTCCAGAAGCAGGTGGAGAGGGCAAGGTTTTGGCCACCTCACCTTGAGCTCAGGTTCTGGATGGCAGGAAAAGCCCCACTTAGACCAAACCAATTACAGACTGGGCTGTGATCCCCAAACCAGTTACAGGCTGGGGTTCTGATCCCAAAACCAGTTACAGACTGTGCTCTGATCCCCAAACCAGTTACAGACTGGGGTTCTGATCCCCAAACCAGTTACAGACTGGGCTCTGATCCCCAAACCAGTTACAGACTGGGCTTCTGATCCCCAAACCAGTTACAGACTGGGCTTCTGATCCCCAAACCAGTTACTGACTGGGCTTCTGATCCCCAAACCAGTTACTGACTGGGCTTCTGATCCCCAAACCAGTTACTGACTGGGCTTCTGATCCCCAAACCAGTTACAGAATGGGGTTCTGATCCCCAAAACAGTTACAGAATGGGGCTCTGATCCCCAAACCAGTTACAGACTGGGGTTCTGATCCCCAAACCAGTTACTGACTGGGCTTCTGATCCCCAAACCAGTTACAGAATGGGGCTCTGATCCCCAAACCAGCTACTGACTGGGCTTCTGATCCCCAAACCAGTTACAGACTGGGGTTCTGATCCCAAAACCAGTTACAGAATGGGGCTCTGATCCCCAAACCAGTTACAGACTGGGCTTCTGATCCCCAAACCAATTACAGACTGGGCTTCTGATCCCCAAACCAGTTACAGAATGGGGCTCTGATCCCAAAACCAGTTACTGTCTGGGGTTCTGATCCCCAAACCAGTTACAGAATGGGGCACTGATCTCCAAACCAGTTACAGACTGGGCACTGATCTCCAAACCAGTTACTTCTTCAAACCTGGAGATCAACACCGTTCCCTCTTTCCTTAGTGCAATGCACAGGCGCTTCCCAAACATCAAGAAGATAAGACTGGAGCAGTCACTGCCATAAAAAGGAGTTTGGATGGTGGCACTGCTCAGTGTTTCTGGAGGCTCTCCCTCGTGTCCCTGAGCTCTGGGAGCCTGGCAGGGCCATGGGTGGCTCCTCATGGGGAGCATCATGCCTGGCTCCTGCCCGGCTGCCCATGATCTGCTGAAGGCTTGGCTCTGCAGGAGCTCCTGCCATGCTGCTGTGTCTTGGCACCCTTCTCCTCGCTGTGCTGGGATTCCTTGGAAGCACAGAACCATTTTATGTCTTGAAACTGTTCTTCATTATGCACCAAGGGACAGGCAGTATTTTGGGTTGTCCTCTCTGTACTGTTCTTTTCAGGAGAGCAAAGACAATTTTATGTCTCATTTGTCACTCCACTAGCCTTTCCAAAATCTGGGGCATACCAAATTCAAGCTGTCACATGTGTAAAGTAATTCTGCTTGGAAATTAACCTGGGAATTTTAATTGTTACTACATTAGGAGCAGAACTCACACTTGGAAATCTCAGGTAATAATATGCTTTATGTTTTCCTGTAAAGAACAACTGCTCAGAAATTCTCGAAGTCCAGGGTAACTTATGGGATATTCAAAGAATGCCTCCCTTATTCTTTGAGTCTAATACTGACTTTATACCTGCAGCTCTTTTGTGGAACCTGAGTCATTTTACAGCATTGTGGTCAGTGGGAAAAGTTGTGTTGTGCATGTGCTTTTCCTTTTTCTATCCTGGATTTTCTGTTTACATGTGGCCTGTTGATTCCTCTGCCACTTGAGCACAGCACAATTGCTTTGGGACTGGAACCAGGCTTTGAGACAGCTCTGCTGACAAGAAAGGGACGTCCATTCCCTGCAGTTTGCTTGGGATGCTGGGGAATAAGGAGATGTGGAAATTACCATCCGTAATCTTGGCTGTAAATGATCAAACAAATCATCACCCATGTTTGTAAATCTTATCTCCTGAGTTCTGAGGGGCTTTGTCCAGGTAAAGCAGAAGGAAAGAGGGATCCAGGAGTTGTCATCAAGGTGGTGGAAAAATCTGTAACTTGTCTGAAGTACAGGGCAGGCAGGGCATGGAAAGACTGCCCAGTGCTGCAGTGGAAGGGAAGTGTTCATCTCTATTTTTAAATTACTCCCTTTCTTTTAGAATTATGTTCAACACTGTGATGTCTCTGGATGTCCAGAAGTTGAATTATTAGCACTTAGAGCATTGATGAGAGCCAGCAAACCGAGCTGGAGCACGGCTGGCAAAGGAGGTATTTGTGTAAGAGGTGACTGACAGCAACTTATCCCCATCTGCTAAGTTTCTTCTGTGACTTCTGTGTCAAAAGTGAGTTCTTCAAAACCTCCAGCTCCCCCAATTTTTTAACCTGCTTGCTGGGAACAGGAAAATGTCTCTTTCCCAGCATTCTCCTTTTCACATTGGCCTTGTTGCAAGCAAGAGCTGAGTGAAAAGGAGAAAAGCCCAAACCAGAACAACAAAAAACCCCCAACACAACCTTCATTCCAGAGTCCAATTTGCAATGAGAATCTTTGAGTCTATTTTTGTCCAATTCCATTTGGACAAAATTCAAGAATTTGATTTTTCCCGTTGCTTTACTTTGTACTCTGGTTGACTCGGAAAGCACGGGCTGAAACCAATGCTGAACCACAAAATTCAATTAAAACACAGGGAGTAAGCAGGGAGGAGAAATCAATGGGTGGATTAGTCCATCAGCTGCTGTTCCCATGATCTTCTTATCTTCTCCTGCACTAGGAGAACTGTTGGGAAGTGGAGTCATTCTAAAATCAGCTCAGGCTGCTGTGTCTTCTCAGCACAGAGCAGAAAATTGGATCAATAGCCTGAGCCTATTCCTCTCTGCTTTCCTTCTAAACAGCTGGACTGCCAAATCCAGCCAGAGAATGGAGGCTAATCTGGGGTTTAATCCTCTGCTCTCCCACTATGAAGTTAAATAACAGAGCCTGAAACAAGCAGAAATCAGTATATATTCCAAGCCAGGTTGCTTAGTGTTTACATATATTTATAATTTTAATTTTTTAAAAAACATATTTTGTCTGCTGTTTTTGCATCTGGCAACTAAATCAGACATTTGGAACAGAAATGTTTATCTATCCTTGAATTACCTGTGGGTCTATCAAAAAAGAAAACCTAAGGCAGGAGGGAAATGTTCTAAAATGACAATATTTAATTTTTAATTTGTTTCTCCTTCTATCATATATTTCACTTTTTATGCAGACCATAATAGCAGCACTTCTGAAGTTTTACATCAAAGGTCCTTGATATGAGGGGATGAAAACAGAAAGGAGTGAACATTCTTGACCTTGCATGAGCTATTTCAAAAACTGCCAATTATGACCTTTTCCAACCTTAATGATTCTATGATTGGTACCTGGACCTCTATTTAAATAGACAAATAGCAAAATATACTCATTTTTATTCTTTTACTCACTAGCAATATTAGATTGGTTTGCTGGTGGAAAACTGTGTAAGCCTGAATGGGATTCCTGACTCATGGAATGGCTGGAAAAAAGGAGGAAAAAGGGATTGATGGTGGTTTCCTTGAGATAACTCAGGGCAAGGGGTCTGCACTGTGCTGCACAGCAACCCCCACGGGTCTCTGGTGCTGAACAAATTGGAACATCTCCCTGCAGGAAAGGCAGTCCAGCACATCCATGCACCTGGAATGATTGGAACATCCAGTTTGGGGTCACACAGGGCCATTCTGATCCCTCAGTCCCTGCTCACAACTTGAAATTTTGGTGGTTTTGGCTGGGTTCAGGTGGCAGAGAGCAATGTTTTGGGGTTGATGTGGGAGGGCTGATGGAAATGCAACAGGGATGGGCTTTGAGGTCCCTTCCAGTCCAGACTATTCCACAGCTCCTCCAACTGTGTCTCTGTCAGAACATTTATCACCATGGAAAGAGCAAGTTTGGAATGTGCTGTTCAGGTGGCAGGCACAAGTTTGTGTGTTGGAGTTGGTGTTTGGGGTACAGGATGACCTGCAGCCTTGTGTCAGGATGGGCTGCGTTCACACTCTGCTGTGTCCTCACAGGGAGTCACAGAATCATGAAGGATCCCAGGCTGGTTTGGGTTGGAAGGACCTTTAAGATCATCCTGTTCTGCCTTGTAAAACACTGGAATGAAGTGATAATTGTTGTCCTCGGAAAGTGGCTGCTTATGCTGCTGGTTAAAGCCGATAGATCCCACTGGGAGCTGTGTTTATATCAGGAATTCCAGCTGTGCACTGATCTCTCAGGCTGTGCTCTCCAGCACCCCAAATCTCACCTGGCCCAGTGGGAGCCATCCCTGCCCATGGATGGAACCACCCCAGAGTCCCTCCAGATGTTTTTCAGCTGGAACATTTCTCACTGTGGAAGGAGCAGGTGTTTGGAATGTGGTGCTACAGTTCCAGCAGGAGAAGCCAAAAGCAGCATCTCAACAAACTTCAGCTACAGACTGAGGTGTAGGAAATAAACCTTGGTACAGAATGACCAAATCCTGGACTGGTCTGGGTTGGAAGGGACCTTAAATCTCATCCAGTGCCACCCCTGCCATGGCTGGGACACCTTCCACTATCCCAGGTTGCTCCAAGCCCCATTCAACCTGGCCTTGGACACTTCCAGGGATGGGACAACGTCCCAGTCTTCTGCCAGAAATGGATAACCAACATTGCTCTGGGTGGTTTGAATGTTTTCCTGAGCATTCCTCCAAGAATATCTTGTCTTTCTTAAGCACCTCCAAGCACCCATAAACACATCATGCTTTCTGCACTTCCCTCAGAGTATTTATTTTTGCAGCAGGGAGGGGGAGATGGAAAATCCTCTGAGCAGTAGCCACAGAAGCTGATCCACCACTGAGCAGGCACATGGCCAAGTGGATGCATGGGCATACATGCAGACAGCCCAAAGGACAGATGTATCAAATCAGATTTATGAGGTCAGTTTTCCCAGCCAATAAAGCCCAGATTGCTGTCTGCCCCATTATAACCTTCCTGTGTTTAAATGGATGTGAAACAGATAATCCAGCCTTTGGCGGGAACAGCACTGATAAAACACAAACATTATTTCTGTAGCCACATAAGATTATTTTTCCAATTCAGCAGAAAGTATTGGCTTGAAGATTGTAAAAGAGGTCACAGTATTTTTATACTAGTTGTGTGTGAATAAAAATTTTCTCAGTCCAAGAGGATGTGTATTAATTATTACTATTATTATACAGTAAAGGACAGCAGGAAGGGACTTTATCTCTTGGTGTGATGAGATCTGTCCTGGACAAACCTGTGTAACTGATATCTGCTCCTCAAACCCCAAATAAAATGGTCCTGAGCCCTGGGCCAGGCTGCTGTTTCCCTCAAGGTGAAGGCTGTACCTGTCTAACTGGTTGTTCTATGAATGGGACAGGATTTTGAGAACATTCCATCCCACCATTTATAATGATTATTGACCACATTATTTCCACAAACCTATAAAATGAAATGCAAATGCCCTATTAGGAAGGTCTATCCCTTATCTCCAGGATAACTGCCTGAAAAAGTTGCATTTTTCCTTTTGTTTTCAGTAAAACAAAGCAATTTTCCATTCTTTAAGATCCTTTCTCTCAGCAAACAAACCTAAATTGGTTCAATATTGTTGTTTGATTCACTATTTACTTATCCTATGGGAAAGAAATGTAAATTAAAATATGAACATTACATGCAAGACACTTCAAGAAGATATTGAAATTGTACAGTAAAAATAGCTTTCTGATGGGAATGTATTAAATAACATTGAACATAAAGACTCATTGGCGGTGTCATTTGCCAGCTGCAAAAACAGTATTGGGATGGGAAACACGCTAGGAAGAAGCAGGCACTTGGGAAGAATACATTAGTGAAAATGCTATTTTTATTTAAAGTTCTATACAGTCAAAGTTCATCTTCCAATGTTTTCTAAGGATTAGGCTTTCAGTGACTTTGAAACTTTTGGCCCAAACATTCCTGGAATGACATTGTCCTGTCTAGAACCAAATGAGGAGAAATTAATGCATTATATTAAAACTTATTGTTGTGAATTTAATGAACTGATTTTTTGTTGTTGTTTTCCCTATCAGGTTCTTTGTTCTGCCTTGTAAAGCAGTGGAATGAAGTGATAATTGGTTCTCCTGGAAAGTGGCTGCTTATGCTGGTGGTAAAAACCAATGGGTCCCACTGGGAACTTTTATAGGAAAGAAGCAGCAAAGAGAGGTAATTCAGAGTTTCACAAAGCTGACACTGACGTGAGCAGCTCCCTCTGGCACCAGCAGAGTCCAAAGGAATCTTTGGCAGAGCTCTCAGATGGGACTTTCCCCACGTTCTCTGAGAAGAGCTTCCTGGCATTTAGAGTTCTTTTGTCCTGGGAAGAGATTTGCTGAGCTGGGGCATTTCTCTAATTTCAGCTTTAGATGAAAATGTGTTTATGTCAGGAATTCCAGCTGTGCACTGATCTCTCAGGCTGTGCTCTCCAGCACCCCAAATCTCACCTGGCCCAGTGGGAGCCATCCCTGCCCATGGATGGAACCATCCCAGAGTCCTTCCAGATGTTTTTCAGCTGGAACATTTCTCACTGTGGAAGGAGCAGGTGTTTGGAATGTGGTGCTACAGTTCCATCAGGAGAAGCCAAAAGCAGCATCTCAACAAACTTCAGCTACAGACTGAGGTGTAGGAAATAAACCTTACCATAGAACCACAGAATCACAGAATCATAGAATCCTGGATGGTTTGGTCTAGAAGAGACCTTAAATCAAATCCAGTGCCACCCCTACCATGGCAGGGACACCTTCCACTATCCCAGGGTACTCCAAGCCCCATCCAACCTGGCCTTGGACGCTTCCAGGGATCCAGGGGCAGCCACAGTTCTGGGCACCGTGTGCCAGGGCCTCCCCACCCTCACAGGGAAGAATTTCTTCCCAATATCTGATCTAAATCTTCTTCTTTTCATTTTAAACTCTTCCTTCTTGTTCTGTTACTGTCTGAGAAGAATCAGACACAAATTCTGTGTGAGAAGGAGGTATCACCCCAAAGGAGAGAGCTTTGGTCCTTTAGCTCTTGGGACTGCAGTTATTCCATTAATTCTTGTGATGTAAATGCTAAGCACATGGTGAAGATCACTTCAGACATCTGACCTTTTCCACTTTCTTATTCCCCTTCCTCAGCTGAATGGGGGAGGTGGTTATGGAACTGCCAACAAAGCCTGTGAGGACCAGATAACAACGAGGTGATAGCACACAAATGTCAGCCTTCATCAAATTAATCCCTGGACAGTCACCCGGATGCATTTACAGCAGATAATCTAAACACAAACACAGCGTTCTAATCTCTGCCCTGGTGACTCACCAACAGATGCAACACAGCCCCTTAACCTCAAGGCAAAGATCAGCATCTGTTCCAGAGCTGTTGGAGGCTATTTGGAAGGTATTGCTTTTATTTTCATCACAATTGCAATTCTGTTTCTCAGTATTCAACTGTCCCTCGAAATTCTTAGAAGTGAGAACAGTCAGCAGTGGAAACCACTAAGGGATTTCAGATCCTGTCAGAGCAATTAAGGAATTCTTCCCCCAGAGGGTGCTGGCACTGCCCAGGCTCCCCAGGGAATGGGCACGGCCCTGCCAGAGCTCCAGGAGAGTTTGGACATTGCTCCAGGGATGCCCAGGGTGGGATTTGAGGGTGTCCTGAGTTGGGCTCAATGATCCTTGTGGATCCCTTCCAGCTTAGGATTTTCTGTGACTGTGAAGTTAACTATATAATCCTGATGTACAGCATTTTCTGGATGTTTTCTCTTGGGAAAAAGAGAAGTCTGTGGTCTAGAGTACACCTGTGGCTCTTCAAAACTGTTTAGGCTGATGTGGAAATGTCTGGTGGAAATGTCTGGTTATTATCATAGGTGCTGGAGTCCATTTCTTTTCCATCTTTTTATTCGGGGTGAGTTGGTTCCATGGCCTGCAACCCTCCAGACACACCAAGTGTGGACTTTCCTTCCTTTTTCTGGAGACTCTGCTTGTTGGCAGAGGGTGCTGAGGGAATTCTGCAGGGTCATCCCAGTAGAGAAACAAAGGCTGATCACTGCTGGTTAAAGCTGGAACTCAACAAGGAAAAACCAAGATGAGTGTCATTTATGAGGAGTCAATATCCTGAGGAACAGTGACTTTCCATCTGCAAAATTAAACTGCAGAGTAGCAGATCACCAGGTTCAACTTTTAATAGGCTGGTAGGTTTACAATTATAATAATGGGATATTATTTGGTATTATGACATTTTTGCCATCTAGCATTAAAAAATAATTCCCTGTAGTCATTCCCTGGAAAAGAAAACTAACATTCATTGACTGCCACTAAGAGATGAGAACAAATTCCATGTAGCTCCTGAAATATTGCCAGATGATCAATATAATTTTTATTCTCAGACTGTGTCTTTTTTCACTTTTACTTCTCATTGGATTTCAAACTTTAGACTTTAAATGTGCCAGGGTGGTTAATCAGTAGCCTCAGGGAATTAATGTCAGACAATAAGTTCTCCACAGAGGGGTAAAGAAACCCAAATTTAATCCTGGGAGGGGGGAAACGTGACTGAATGACACAGAAAAGGAGCTGAATGTTCATTCAAATACCGACCAAAACCATGGCAGAAAGTTCTCAGACCAAGGCTCCCAGAGGACATGGAGACAGAACTATAAAATAAATACTGAGGAATATGGGACATAAAGAAATTCTAGAAAAAAAACTCAATGCTGCCAAAAATATCACCTCCCATCCAGCCCAGATAAAAGGTGACATTTGTACATGGCCTCTTGCATTCAAAGGCTTCTACAGAGCCAGGCTCTGACTGCAGAAATCAGAGGTCGAAGTTTGGTCACCTAAATTTAAAACAGCAATGTGGAAAAACCTCTGTGTATCTACTGCACTCCCATCAGCTGTCATCCTGCTCTTTTATTTCCAAGTAAATGAATTCCCTGGAGATGCAGCAGACTTGGAAGGGCTGAGCCCCGTGGGCTCTGAGTGGAAGGGGCACAATCCCTGCTCCGAGGGCCTCATTCCCTGTGTGTTTTGGTATATTCCATCTCCAACACATGGTTCAGAATTCCACAGCTGAGATCAACCACGGAAAACTTCAGTGTTTCCATCGTTGTTTTAAAGTTGTCTGCAAAGATTTAAAGTGATGACATATAGAATTTGGTAACTCTGATTATTGACATCAGCTGAGAGACAAAATGTTCTAGAAATTATTGACAACACTGGTCAATTTTGGTATCACTGTTTTTTATTAATCAAGTTGTTTAAGGATTTAATTGCCTTATAAAAATATGTGTCAAATTATAGCATAGAATTGAAGTTGATAATTGTTATGCATTCTGTCTTCCTGACAAATCTAAAAGCAGCAAAGGCACAGAAGCTCCACAATTCCTCTTCACTGTCCTGTCCTGTTCTCCTCTCTTCTTTTCCTTTCCTCTTCCCCTTCCCCTCTGCCACAGAGCATCAAATACAGCCCCAGGCTGTGGAGGAATCCACGTGCTTTTCTCTGAGGAGATCCCGTTAATTACCACTTATTGACAACTGTAAAATCAGTTACTGACAACTGTAAAATCAGTTATCTTCAGGAAAAATGATTCCTTGGTGTCCCTGACTCTATCAGGACATTCACCGTTTGTTCCAGTAGTGATACAGCAATCCACTGCTAAGGTGTGTTTGTGTTTCTTGCTTTAAGCGACCTTCAGATAAAATTTCACTTTTCCTTGGTGTGATGTCTCCATGAACTGATCTCATTCTGGAGCCAGGTGAACTGTACCAGCACAGATATAAATATTTACTGCTGTTCTGTGAACTCAAACCACAGACAGTAGTAATGACCTCTTCCTCAAGTGGTCAAACAGAAGTTCTGTAAGGAGCTGTATGAATTGAAATTACAACAAATCTGGGTTGAGTGAACACTCCCCTCTTATCCCCTTCAGCCTGCTTGGAATTCCTCATCTTCACTAACCCAACACTGCCCAGGTCACCACTAACCCACGTCCCCAAGTGTCACATCCACATGGGTTTTAAATGCCCGCAGGGATGGTGGTTCCAGCACTGCCCTGGGTGGCTGTGCCAGGGCTGGACAGCCCCTTCTGTGAAGAAATATTCCCCAACATCCATCCTGACCCTCCCCTGGCCATGTCCTCCCTCCTGTCCCTGTTCCCTGGGAGCAGAGCCCGACCCTCCCTGGCTGCCCCTCCTGTCAGGGACTTGTGCAGAGCCAGAAATTCCCCATGAACCTCTTTAAATGCTTCCACTCTTTAAGTGGTTTCACTTAAATGGAACCAAATAAAACCATGAAATTCTCTAGTCTGAAACAACCTCAAAATCATAGCGATGCATTTCAGAAAGCCAATTTCTGTGCTGACACTGCTGGGCTGTTGTGGCCCAGGAGAGGAAATTCTTTATGGATCTTTTAGAAGGTAGGAAGAAAGGTGGGATTAAAGAGTCGATTTCCAGGAGATCCTGGGGTCTGAACCCGGGCTCATGGTATTCAGAAATTATTAGGAATGGGAAAATAACAAGGAGACTCTTTTTATGGTGGGCTCTGGTCTTCAAACTCCCTGAGGATTTGCAGGAGGATGTTATTACATTTTCTGTCGAACTGAATGAAAGGTAAAGATCAGTATAGGTGTGTGAAGTGATGTTCCAGGATTATATTTTTGCGAAAAAACCCTTCAAAAATCTGATTTTGCACTAAGAATAATTGGCTCTGAGCTGACTGTTCAGAATCAGGAAAAATCCCTTTGGATGATTTGTTTTTAATTAGTCTCTAATGTGAGAGAATAAATTCTGTCACTGTGAAAATTGCCTGGGCACATGTACAGTTATTCCAGTGCTCCAGGGTGAAGGGAAAGCTGGGAAAGGTTTGAAGAGGAGTGAGAAGGAGAATGAGGGGAATGCAGATGTTTTTCATGCAGAAGGAGAGGAATACATGGAATACTTTAGTTTGGAAAGGAGTGAAAATAAGGGGGGAAAGGAGTAAAATAATGGGGGAAAGGAGTAAAATAATGTGGAAAATGGGGGGAATTTGATGGAACTGAGTCCTGAGAGCCATGGCAAAGGTGATGCTGTGTGCTTTTACAGCATGGGAAGCAGGGGGCAACAAAATCCACTCAGAAAAGAGGATGGATGACTGTTTTTCCCATTGCTGTAGAAGATTGTGAATGTGGGAAATTCCTGTAGATTCTCAGGAAAATGAACACATTCCTGGGAAGGAAACCCAGGCAGGACCAATGCTGACTTCTGACTTGAGAAACCCCTAAAATGCAACTTTCTGGAGAAAGACAGAATACCCTGGGTCCCTTTAATACATGGGTGTCCTAATCTTATACATTTCCATGTCCTCTAGATGATTGTAGGGAAGATATTTAATTAGGAGGCAATAAATTGAATTAATCTGTGTTTGATCTGATCCACTGCTTGTGTGAAGGGAGCTTGTGTCAAATATTTTTTACATTTATATGGAATTTCTTGAGAAAGGAACCAAAGTTTTGAGTTTTGAAGTTGCTACATTGAGCAAGACAGTTGAAAGTAGACATTTTCCTTCCGCTCTTTTTTTATTTTTCCTTTTGCCTCTACACAGGGTTGAGTGGAGGGAAACCTGCTTTTATGTCAGTTATTTATTGTGCATGGCTTTTATACTCTTCAGTTCTGGATAAACACAGCACTTAAAGCACTTGCCTACCTGAGATACCTTAGGCTGTCAATGTAAGCACCAAAACCAGCAAAAGGGTATGGAAAAATAGGGGATAGTTACTGTAATACAAAGATGTATAAAGGTGAGAGAGTAATTTTTACATCCTGTTACGTTTCTAGTGATTGCATTTATGTATCCTGTAATGTATTACATACATAATACAGTATATTATATATATATATATATATATATATATATATCAGTATATTATAGGTTATATGTATTTTTTTACATATATTTCAATCATTATTTTATTTTTTTTCTGGGTAAGGCTGGTAGTCTTATGGCTTAGTTTTAGGTATTCCTGCATGGAACAGGGAGTTTGGCATGACAATCCTTATGGGTCCCTCCTAATTTGTGATATTTTATGATTATTTAAGGAAAAATATTATGACTTGTATGGGGTCACAGCCCAGAGCAGACTCATGGGATGGCCTTGCTGAGCTTTCATCAGGCACTTTGGTGCCAGGCTGTTCCCTCCTGGGGTGAGCTGGGAGCCACTGGGCACTGAGGCTTTTTGTCCTGTGTGTCCCCACATTCCTGCAGGAAAATACTGTCATTTCAGATTTCTGTGCACACAACAGAGCACGAGCCTGGTGAGGAGCAGCTGAGGGAGCTGGAAAGGGGCTCAGCCTGGAGAAAAGGAGGCTCAGGGGGAATTTCTGGCTCTGCACAAGTCCCTGCCAGGGGGTTTAGGCTCTGCTGCCAGGGAACAGGGACTGGAGGAGAGGGAACGGCTTCAGGCTGGGCCAGGGCAGGTTTAGGCTGGATCCTGGGGGAAATTTCTCCCCTGAAAGGGATGTGCAGTGGAGTGGGCTGCCCAGAGCATCACCCTGGAGGTGTTTGGAAAGAGTGTGTGACACACGGGGCCAGGGGTCAGCAGTGGCCTTGGCAGTGCTGCATTAAAGCTTTGGTGACCTTAGAGGGCTTTTCCCACCTAAATGATTCCAATATTCCATGGTTCTGCCATCACTGCCCACAGCAGCCAGAGGGACAGAGGCTTCTCAAGGGCAGCACCAGCACAGAAGAGCTTTTGGAGCACACAGAAGAGATGCCCGCAGTGTGGAGGCTGGAAATGTGCTGAAATAACAGCACCTCTGTGTTTATGGGGCAGCAGTTGCCAAACCTTCCAGGAATTTTTGTGCTGATTCTATTTTCCCCATCCAAAACACACCTGGAGCTCTGTGGGAGCAGCTGCTCTCCCTCTGGCTGATGCAGGGTCAGGTTCTGCACTATGTGGGACAAAATCTCCCCAAACCTCACATCCTCCCAAAGCCTCCCCAAACCTCACTTTCCCAGAGCAGGACAGCAGTTGGAAGTGGTCACAAAAATTGGACAAACTGTTCGGTAGCTTTCACCTAAAAACTCTAATCATAGCCCAACAATTTGACCTGTATTAAAAACATTAGTGTACTGCAGCTGGTTATTTGTAATATCTGATTTTTAGTTTATTGGAGATACCTGGGGTTTAGTTCATTGGAATGTCTTATTTTTAATTTATTGGACAATTCTCCATATTTATTATTTCACCTTGCTGTGGTGACTTAGGATAAAAATGAGACTATAATAACCAGGGTTTTCTCTAAGAAATGATACAGTTATCATAAACCTTCAAAAAGCCTTAAGGAACAGTCATAAATCCAAAAACTTTTGGAAAAACGACTCCATTACTGGAATGTCAGTCAGGTTTGTGCGAGCAGTGGGGATGAGAGGAACTGGGCACTCGTGAAGTGCTGCTGTTACTCAGCTCAAACATGATTTTCTTGCTCCATGAATCACAAGCCAGGGCTTGGCTCTGCTCTTACCCCTCGAGAGCTCCCTCCCAGCGCTGCCTGAGCGTGTCTGGGCATTCCCACTGCGCTGTGGGAAACCCTCAGCGAGGGACAGACACGCTCTGAACTCATCTCCCTGCTTCCCCCCATTGCACTGGGCAGTGGTTTGGGGCAAGAGAGTAAGAGTGTCCCTGGAGAAAATTTCTAATTTTGCTCCCTGGGCGAGCTGAAGCTTTTCCAGAGCAGGCTGTGGGCTGGTCTGGGTGGAGGAGGGCTGGGAAAGGTCAGGGATCCCGTCTTGGCTCTTTTGGTCAGCACTGTGCTGGTAAAACCCCACAGACGTTCTCGTGGGCTCTCTGCTTACAGCGAGAGACAGATCATTTCCCCCTCTAGATTTATAAGACTGAGGATGTGGCATCCTCAGGACCCAAGAGAAATAGCTGGGAAAACTGCAGCCACGGAAAGTGAGCGAATGCTGCTGGCTTGGTCCAAGCAGTGCCAGTCCCAGCTGCTCTCACCAAGCTCCTTGGGCAGAAATCACACTGATTGCTGCAGGCAGAACCTTGAACAATCTATACTTGGAAGGCAAAATGCGGGAAATTTCTCTCCTCCGACTCCAAAACATTCAATTTTATTTTTTTTTCTATTTGGTTTTTAAAAATAATATTGTGTCCTTTTTGGGCACACATAAATATAGTGATGCTCCTTCTGTGTCTCATGTATTCCGGCAAACAAGCTGTCAGATTGCCTAAGTGGATGGTATATGTGGCAGGAGATTTATGAAACTGTTCCATCGTGCTTCTAAATAAATTAAAAAACGTCATGGGTTTGGGAAATCAAAGCTTTCAGAGCAGTGTTGTGGTTTTTGTTGCTCTAAATTAGTGAGATGAAGCATTTCATTTAAAAAGTTCCCTCCTCTGACAATTGTTGGGGAGTTCACACGAATGGAGCTTTTCATTTTTGTGGAGAAAACCTAAATTGTGTAAGTGATGTCATCTATTTTCATACTCTGTTTAGACAGCCTTGCAGACTACAAAGAGCATTTTCTGGACTGTGGATCTGAGTTTTCTGAGGGAAGAGATCAGATATCTGTGAGGAAATGTTGGGGTTTTGTGCCCCTCTGCCCAGACACACCCCCAGGGTGTCTGCGAGAGAGGAGCACTCAGGAACCCCTTGTTTGCAATACAAGGTTAAAACACACCACGTTTAACTTCATATTCCAGCATTTCTCATGGAAAGTGGAAACAGATGGATTAGACAAAGGCACAGTAATCGTGTGTCTAACACTAACCAGAGGGAAGAAACCAAAGCAGCTATTCCCACATTGGCGTTTGCTTCTAGAGGATGTTCCTGCACTTCAACATTTGTTTAAAAACCTGAGCAAGCCCATGGATATCTCCTGGCTGCTGGCCTGACAGGGAATTCCAGAGGGATGGCCCTGCAGAAGGGTGAGGGACTGCTGTGGGATTAGGAATGGCAAGATGATTTCTTAGTCTGAAACAAAATCTTTGCTTAAAGCAGGAAAAGGAACTCCAAGTAACTGACCATGAGAATGAGCAAAAGTCTGGTTAATCAGAAAACAATAATAATTTTGTCCGAGACTTTTCATGCTAGAGAGGCAATTTAGTAGTGCCTTACATGGTAAATCCAAGGAACAGGTGACACTATTCTGCACAGGTCTCTATTGACACAGAAATATCTTTAAAAAGCTCACAGAGATGTCAAAAACAGCAATACCAAATTATAGTAAATAATTAATAAATAATACCAAATTGTAGTAAATATAGTAAAAACAATAAAAAACAGTAACAAAATAATAAAACAAAATAAAATAAAAATAATAAAACAAAACAAAAAAAAAGTCTGTAAGTGAGAATCAGTGAATGAATTACAGTAATCCTTAAACAGTAAAGCCAAACGACAAAAATTCCAAAACTTTGTTGTGGAAGGAAATACTTTTTTGGCACATGCAAGGTCTGCATCATTAATCCATGGTTTTGAAAAAGTCCATCTAGAACTCCTGTATGTTACTAAATTATTTACCTTAATCCATTCTATTGAATTCCATTATTCTATTAATATCTGAGCTTGGGTTTTGTTTCAGAGGATTTCTTTTGCTTTCACCAGCTGCTTCTACTGCTCATCCCTGTGAGTGAAACTTTTCCAAATGTAAAATATTTCCTGAGAACAGTTCATTCCTTTGTACCAGGTGGGTACTGACATAACAATTTAATAATTTGTATTGATTAATTAATTACTAAAATCAAACTTATAAATTAACTTTAAAATAATTTTATATTAACTTAACCAAAGCTTTCTATCCTTCTTTTATTGACTCTTAGTTTTTCCTTAACTGTGCCATATCCTATATCTTCTTACTGCTCAGCATTTCCATATATTTGGATTTCATCTGACCAGGAGTTGTTTGATTTGACAGATTCTGTATTTGCAGCATCAAAATATGTTGCTATGGAAAAAGTTACGAGTTCTAATTAAAAATGCAGAGGTCACAAGTTTCCCAGAACCAGCAGGGCATAGATCCTAGGAGAAAAGAATCACAACATAAAAAATCCAGAGATATGTCACTCTGCAACTTTCCAGATCTGAAAAGGGAACAGCAAGCATTCAGGACAAAACAGGAGGATGAAATTCATTCAGATGCTAAATTCTCCCTTCCCACTGGCACAAGCTGCTTCTGGAATTCATGCAGAGCACTGAGATTGGAAATGTCATCCTAATACAACTGAAACTGAGGAGAGAGAAATTAGATGGGCATTACTAAAGAGAAATCAGAGCTGCCAGGTCACCTTTCAACTCCAATACCAGTATGGAACTAATTTTCACGTCATGGTGCTGAGGTTTCGATGAACTACCTGTGTCCATCACTTCCTTTGAAAGATCATCATGTTGGAAAAGGCTCAGGTGGGGTTTTGGGGCTGTCCTCTGCAGGGCCAGGAGCCAGGCTGGATCATCCCTGTGGGTCCTTCCAGCCCAGGATATTCTGTGATTTCAGCTTTGATTTCCCTTCAATACCCTGAGCTGTTTAACTGTTTACAATTTCTCTTCTTAATTATTGTGGGTTTCCTCTCCTTTTGCTCCAGTTCAGCCAAACTAAGAACCACCAGTGCCAGCACAGGCCTGGGTCCGAGCTGCCCCACCTGGCACAAGGTGTGCCCACACAACTCCTCAATATCTCAACAGATAATCGATCAATATCTGCATCAGAGCACAGGATTTCAGACCAGCCCAGCTGGACCAAACCTCTGCTCCAGTATGAACATGCCTGCTCTGTGCTAGGTTGGCCATTTCTGCAATATTGTGCCAAATGAAACAGTTAAAACATCTAATCATAGGAAATCCTAAATTGGAAGGGACTCACAAAGCTCATCGAAGTCCAATAATTCTACTCAAAATGTATTTGGCTTCTAATCTTTTGACAGTGCTGGAGCTCTCAAAGCTCCCACTGCAGTAATTTTTTATTTTTAAATTATAAATGTTGTGTAAATATCTTCCAGTTTGTGTCCCCTGCCCCACAGGAGCAGGAGTTTTTCTCCCTGAAGTCTGCAGTTCAGGGAAGTGGTCCTGCTACACCCAGAGCCGAGGGATCCCCAGCTCCTCTCTGGGAGCTGCCGAGTTTCTGTCTTGGGAAAAAGGGAAGCCTGAGGTCTGATGGCTCCTGCTCCTCAGTTCCTCTTCTAGATAGAGAAAAAGTAACATTTCCCCACAGATATTTGATACTTTCCCACAAAAAACACAGAGCCACATTCCAGAAAATGTACTTTTGTGAGGGTGAGGAGGCCCTGGCACAGAGGGCCAGTGGAGCTGTGGCTGCCCCTGGATCCCTGGAAGTGTCCAAAGCCAGGCTGGATAGGGCTTGGAGCAACCTGGGACAGTGGAAGGTGTCCCTGCCATGGCAGGGGTGGGATGGGATGGGATGGGATGGGATGGGATGGGATGGGATGGGATGGGATGGGATGGGATGGGATGGGATGGGATGGGATGGGATGGGATGGGATGGGATGGGATGGGATGGGATGGGATGGGATGGGATGGGATGGGATGGGATGGGATGGGATGGCCTTTAAGGTCCTTCCAACCCAAGCCTGTCTGGGATTCTGGGACTCTGTAATTCTGGGATTCTGTAATTCCATGTTTGGATTACCCACATGTGAACCTTGGCTTCAGTTCTCTGATAAAGGTCCCACCAAAGGTGCAGCACAAGACTCACCCTCGCAGTTTAATGCATTTGCAGATCTAGAATTGTTTTCTCCCGGTTCCTGCAGGAATTCCAGAGTCAGTTTCTTGCCAGGGTTATTTATAGTTCTCTGTCATGGCCATGGCCTCAGGCCACATCCCTTAAACTGAGGAGACAGGCAGTCAAGTGCAACACCAGAACATGGAACTGAGTTTGTTGCTGGCACAACTACAGAGACCAGCACTGGATCCTGTGTTTCAAAGCCTGTATGCACCATTTTACTCTAATTAAAGATGCTATCATTGATAAAACAACAATAGATCTCCACCTCGCCCTTTTTTGGGGGGTTTAAACCACTATATCTAATTAGGATGAGGGCTAAATGCCTTTCTGAGGGCTCACAAATGCTGATCTGTAGTTTTGTAAATGTAGACAATGCCATTCTGCTGTATTTAATGAGTCTTGTTTATAGTTCTGAAGTCTATAAACTGAGCTAATTACCATGAAAAATTCCAGGCAGCTGTCTTGAAACTGTTTTACCAGTTTCCCTTTTGCCCTGCTTTGGTTTTTAATAAGGCAAGAAGCTTTCAGATAGTTACAGACAATATTTAGGATTGGGATCCATATTTAATGTTTTTCCATTCTACTGCAGCAAGGTCAACTCTAAAATTCCTTGCTCTAATTCATAGCCAAAGTGGATGAGAAACTGTGTGAATTCAGATGGCAACTCAGACAGCAAATTTGCTTTGAGAAGGAACAAACTTTACCAATTTATACACTATTAATTTTAATAACTGCATTAATTGAGCTCATAATTTAAAAATATTTCCAGTGTTATATATGATACTCTATGATATTATATAACAGTTCAATATAATATGATTGGCATACTTAATATTTTATATTCAATATTTAGAGTCAATAATTTATATTTGTTCTAATTTTAATATGTAATATACAATATGAAATATTTACTATATAACTCATATTTGAGACAGAAAACAGTAGAGTTCCCATTTTTGTGTGCAGACAGCACAGCTGTTTTCTGTCATAAAGCAAAAAAAACTCCCAACATATTATAGTCATTTTATATACTGCTATTTCTATGCTCCCATGTTAATTTGGAGGTATTTTTAGTGCTACCCTGGCTCCCCTATAAATTTATTTTTAAAAATACAAGCAAGACACTGAAAGAGCAAAAGGGAAGCTCTGGACATCTTTCCCTGAGTGGAGTCCCCTGAAAAATTTCTCAACCCTGCAGATTTCTAAAAGGCAAGAAGCCAGAGTGAAACTGTTGGGAAGAGCGTGGAGTAACAGAAAAGGCTCCGTAAACTGATTTTGTACTAAAAATTGTGATTCAGGGTGTTGCTAAGTGCAAACAGAAATATTTCTCTGTCGGTTGCCAAACAAGCGGAAGACTTTGGGAGTTTCTTTTCAGCACTTGGAGCTCTGAACAAGGTGGTGGGAGGGGATTCTGCACAGCCTGGCAGGGCCTGGATCCCTCATGGGGCTGGGTTTAACCCGTTTGGGCTTCTCCAGGGGGTGTAAAACCAGCTCCAAACCAACCCCGAACCAGCCCCAAACCAGCTCCAAACCATCTCCAAATGAGCTCCAAACCAGCTCCAAACCAGCCCCAAACCAGCCCCAAACCAGCTCCAAACCAGCCCCAAACCAGCTCCAAACTAACTAACCCTAAACCAGCACTAAAAGAGCCCCAAACCAGCCCCAAACCAACCCCAAACCAGCCCCAAACCATCTCCAAATGAGCTCCAAACCAGCCCCAAACCAGCCCCAAACCAGCTCCAAACTAGCCCCAAACCATCTCCAAATGAGCTCCAAACCAGCTCCAAATGAGCTCCAAACCAGCTCCAAAACAGCCCCAAACCAGCTCCAAGCTAACTAACCCTAAACCAGCACTAAAAGAGCCCCAAACCAATCCTAAACCAGCCCCAAACCAACCCCAAACCAACCCCGAACCAGCCCCAAACCAGCCCCAAACCAGCCCCAAACCATCTCCAAATGAGCTCCAAACCAGCTCCAAACCAGCCCCAAACCAGCTCCAAACCAGCCCCAAACCAGCCCCAAACCAGCCCCAAACCAGCCCCAAACCAGCTCCAAACTAACTAACCCTAAACCAGCACTAAAAGAGCCCCAAACCAATCCTAAACCAACCCCAAACCAGGCCCGAAACAGCCCCAAACCCCAAAACAGCCCCAAAACAGCCCCAAACCAACCCCAAACCAGCCCCAAACCAGCCCCAAAACCCCAAACCAGCCCCAAAACAGCCCCAAAACCCCAAACCAGCCCCAAACCAGCCCCAAACCAGCTCCAAACCATCCCCAAACCAGCCCCAAACCAGCTCCAAACCAGCCCCAAACCAGCCCCAAACCAGCTCCAAACCATCCCCAAACCATCCCCAAACCATCCCCAAAACAGCTCCAAACCAGCCCCAAACCAGCCCTAAACCAGCCCCAAACCAGCCCCAAACCAGCCCCAAACCAGCTCCAAACCAGCCCCAAAACCCCAAACCAGCCCCAAAACTCCAAACCAGCCCCAAACCAGCCCCAAACCAGCCCCAAACCAGCAGCCTCATAATTGAGACCCGCTTTATTCAAGTGCCAGGCCCAGGACATGGTGAGGTGCTGGGCAAGGCCCTCTGCCTTCTGAGAGCCACTGGGATACGAACGGGAAATTAAAATAAAATATAAATTCACTTGGTGAGGATTCCATGGGAAGATTTCCACGGCGGCATCAGGCCGAGGATGTTTCTCACATGCCCTGATGATTTCACTTAATGAAGACAATTATGTGAAAAAGTTTTTTGTGTGATTATGGGATGAAAAAAAATCCGTGGAGTCATTTAAAAAAAAAAAAACAGTATTTCAGAAGAAGCCATATAAGGCACAGAGAATTCGGCCCCGCTGACTCGGGCCAGGCTGGGGACCAGCACTTAAAGGAAAAGTGGAACAGCAGCAGTTCTTTCCCTTTGGGCTTCCCTGACCCAGCTTTGGCACTGATCCTTTCATGGGTATTTTTGCTGTGTGTTCTAAGGTCTGTTATAGCTTTTAACAGGTTTTTCGAAGCCCCTGAGGCTGGGGTGTACATATATGTATATATATATATATACACCCCAGTGGCCTTAAAAAAAAATAAAAATAAAAAAAATTGAAAAAAAAATATATGTATGTATGTATATGTATAGGTGTATGGAGACAGATAGAGATAGAGATGGAGATAGAGATAGAGATAGATAGATAGATAGATAGATAGATAGATAGATAGATAGATAGATAGATAGAGATGATAGAGATGGACATAGAGATAGATGTGTGTGTGCATATGTATATATGTATATATGTGTGTGTTTAATATATATTATCATACATAAAATACATATTTATATATTTGTGTTTTATTTATTTATATTTTATGTATCTTACATGTTTCTATATTTTATATTTATGTATTTATAGATATACACTATGCTTTCATCTCCACTCAACCTATACGGATGAGCTCATATTTAAGCCACATGCCCAAAATCGCTTGCCAAGAGGTGCTGAATGGCTCTGGCTGCCCCTTCTGGCTGCACCTGGAAGGAGCAGGCGCTGCTGGAGGCTCTGCTCTTGGGAAGGGAGCTGGAAATCTCATTTAACTCAGTCAGGATAGCAGCTTTGGGCAGTGGGTTTGCACCTAGACAGCCCTGGAAGGGGCACAGATTCCAGCTAGGGCTTTTGAAAGGTTATTGATAGTAAGGGTGAGTTTTTAATATTAAACTATTCCGCATCAAAGCTTCCTGGGTTTAATTTTTGACCTTATGAACATTGTGAGGACTTGGTACAGACTGTGGCCAGTAGATCTCGTGCTCCTCTCCTGAGGAAGGACTCTGGAGTATGGGTTTATTTGAAGAGTGTTCTTAAACTGCTGCTGTTCTCCCAGAGCCATGCTGGTTTTGGCCTGGAAAACTGGTTTTGTGTGAGGCACTTGGCCTTCCCTCTGGAATGTGTGGCTGGAGGGTGAATTGTGGAGAGCAGCTCTGAGAGCCCCAGCAGCAGCAGAAGGTGGTGGGTGAATTATGAGGAATGCGTTGTGTGGAGATTCTGGGCTTGGGAGAACCTGGCTGAGGGAACAGGGAGCATGGAAGAGCTGGAATTTGTGGGACTGTGGTCAAAGGAGAGGGGTGTTAAACATCTGTGATATCCTGGAAACCCAGAATTATTTGGGTTGGAAGGGACCTTAAAGCCCATCCTGTTCCACCCTTCCATGGCAGGGACACCTTCCACCATCCCAGGCTGCTCCAGCCCCAAAGTCCAGCCTGGCCTTGGACATTTCCAGAGATCCAGGGGCAGCCACAGCTGCTCTGGGCACCCTGTGCCAGGGCCTGCCCACCCTCCCAGGGAAAATTCCTGCCCAATATCCCATCCATCCCTGCCCTCTGGCAGTGGGAGCCATTCCCTGTGTCCTGTCCCTCCATCCCTTGTCCCAAGTCCTTCTCCAGCTCTCCTGGAGCCCCTTTAGGCCCTGGAAGGAGCTCTGAGTTCTCCCTGAAGCCTCTTCTTGTCTGGGCTGGCTCTCCCAGAGTTTTCCAGGTGTCCATCCCTCTGCCGAGCTCTGGCTGGATGAAGGGACACACACACACACACAGAGATTTATACCCTGCAGGAAGGTTCCTCCTCTTTCTCTGTTCATTTCCCCCCTTCCAGCCATCCCACAGGTGCTCTTCCAGCCTTTTCAGGGCTTTGTCCCTCCTCAGAGCAGGGACCAGCGCATGGAATCACAGCCAGGGGTTTGTATCGATTGTGATCCAATTGCAGATTGTGCCAGGGGCTACTGCCAGGGCAAGGGCTGGAAATAAAACCCGGGAAGTTCCTTATCCACTGTGGATCCTACAGGAATCTTAGTTAAATATGTTGATATGAAATAAGTCTTTACCAAGCTTTAAACACAAGAACCTGGTGATGCAGAGCTGTAGCCAAACCCCATTTTTGGATATAATCCATGAGTCAATTCACTATTCTCAGTCTATGGATTGGGTACAACTTGCCTAAAATAACCATCAAAGCAGGTCACTGTGAGAGATGAGTTTTTCCAGAGGCTGTGCTGATGCTCTTGTGGTCATTCTGTGTTCATTGTGTGAATTGATAGACTGTAAGTTCATCACAATTCAGGGCTAATTAAGCTGTCTTTTCACTGTGCTCCTGCTTTCCCACCTGAGGCAGCTCCTGGCTTCTCCCCTGAACTGGTGACCACAGCTTTACAAACACCCACTTTTAACAAACTGAGCACTCACTGGGTCCATGGGCTGTGTTCAGATCAGTTGAGTGGAAAAAGCAATTTAGTTTTGTATTTGCTGTCTGCTGCTCTGGCGTGCTGCAGCCAGGCTGACCTCTTCAAAACCCCCAGTTTGTTGAAATTTGATCAATAATTTGGGATTAACCAGCATGCTGATCTTTGTATTCTGAGCTAGGTACAATTTAAATGTCTATTTTCCGCCAATGAGAACAGCAGTGTTTGAATTGTAGTGCTCAAGCTTTATTCTGCCAGTGACATTTCCCCTTTGTTATATATATATATATATATATATATATATATTCTATATTTTTTTAAAAAATTCTTATATATATGTAATTCCTTTTTTATAGGATTCCCTATAGGAAATCCTGAATAAATACAAATGTACAGGTGCAGTTAACAAAGGGCAAAGAGCAGTTTACCAGTGCACTCTCCCAGTATCACCAAATTCCCCAAATCCCACTGCTTTCTGTAAGTCTAACACTGACTGAAATAAACACTACATGAAGTAGTTTAGCTGCAGTGTTTCATAAATATGTCAGAGCCAAATCTCATGGACCAAATGTATTCAGTACCTGTGATCCTGGCTTTAATCAGTGCCAGTTCAGCATAATGTTATAATTTACAGCAAGAAATAAGAGATTTTGGATTGTTGGGGCTTTTTTGGTTGGGTTTTTTTTTATGCAACAGCTCAAAAAACTACATGAAGTTACCCACAGAAATAATGGGGGAATTTAAACACCTCCTACAAACATACTGGATTTGAAAATTGAAACCAAAGGGAAATTTATTTATTACAGCAAATTTGTAAAGGAAATTTCTTGTATCTCTTATAAAATTCAGTAAGGTTTATTGCAAGGCTTAGCAATGAGGATCCCTGCTGCTGTGCACGTGTGTGTTTGGGAACAAGAATTGAAGTTCCTTGCAGGATGACCCAGTTGGAAAGGTGAGTTCTGCTCTTGCAGGCTTTGGGAGCACATTGAAAGCCCAGTGCAGGGTTCTGAGAGAGGTAAAATCTCATCCCTGTCTGCTGGATCAGTGTAACAAACAGGAATAGCCCATTCCCAGGTGAGAAACACTTCTCACACACAGAAATAGTTCTGGACACAGATCTCCCAAGTGCTCATCTCAGTAAGCAATGTATGTCGTCTGTGTGCTTGATACTTGGGAAGGAAAGAAAAAGAAAACAAAAAGTCACCCCCTTTCAGGCACTTTTACACAATACACTTTAAATCTAAGGTTCCATTCAGAAAGACCTTTGAAATAAAGAGTGAAGCCACTGCTCAGTAGCTGAGGAGCCACCAGCTCACTGAGGAAAATGGTATCAATGAGTGCTCTGAAGTGGATTTGTCACAGATGGAAGGAAACAAAGCAGTGAGATTATTTTCATGCTCTGTGAATTTATCTCCCCATCTGGGGGGGTTTCAGAGGAGGGAAGCACACAGAAATAGGCAGGTGTCCCCCACACCACAGGAGTTTCCTGGAGCTGAGGGTACCTGAATTCTTCTTCCCAGCTGTTTGCAACAGCAGCATCCGAGGGGAGGAATGCACAGTTCCATCTGCCCAGTTACGGCCACTTTGATTCATCTCAGTGGATATCAAACTCCTTTTTGAAAGAGTAAATGCATTATTTAAACATAAACAGAGCCACTCACTCCTACAGAGCAAAATAAAGATGAAAATATCCTTTACACCCTTCCAAGTTAAGTGGAATTGCTGCAGTGCTGTGTGTGAGTGCCTTGGGCAGCAGAGGATCACACAGCATCCCCCAGGCTGCCACACAAGGCTGCCTTTTGTCTTGAGTCATCCATTGATTTCCAGCAGGGAATCAGCCTCCTGAAGCCACACAGCAGAGCAAATTCTGAGTTCTGGGATGTGCAGCTCAACCTGTGCAGAGGGAAAACAAATTAACTTGGACTGAGCAGTGGGGCTGATGTATGGGAAGGTGGAATTGATGCTCCTCAGGAATAGCCAGTCTGGCCACTGGGTCTGACAGAACAACGCTCCAGGGAATTTTTGAGGTGGGTTCTGCCCTCAGACCTCTGCCCTGCCCCATCTGGTTATGAGCACACAGAAGTCATGGACTTAAAAATATTACAGAGAATCACAGAACCGACTGGTTTGGGCTAGAAGAAATCTTAAACGCACCAACAGCTTTGAGAATGACAGAAAACAACATTCCAAACTGTATCATGCCTTAGATTACAGCATTCAGTGGTTTTGTTTATTTACTATGCTTGTTTGTATTTAGAAAGTTATTTACTTGCTGTGTTTGACTAAGTCAAATGAGCATTAATTTATCTTTTTTCTGTGTAGGAGCTGCTTTAATGGCATCTGGTCAATGTGCAGTGAGAAGGCTGCACTGACTGCTGTTCTTATTGGAAGCAATTAATTTAGAACATTTATTAACTTTTCATTCCAAATAATAACTTTCCAGGCAACATTCCCTGTTTGTCCATTTTTCCTCAGATTCAGTGGGTAACTTTAATAAAAAAAGGGAATTCCCTAAACATGCTTTGTTTGGAACTTGTTGCACTTACAGGTCCTGCAAGCAAAGAGCTTTTCAAGACACAGAGCCACTTGCTTTTTGGTGTGATCCATTTCACCACTCTCCAGAATTATGGAATCCCAGAGTGGTTTGGGTTGGAAGGGACCTCAAAGCTCATCCTGTTCCACCCCCTTCCATGGCAGGGACACCATCCCCTGTCCCAAGTCTCATCCAGCCTGGCCTTGGACACTGCCAGGGATCCAGGGGCAGCCACAGCTTCTCTGGGCACCTGTGCCAGGGCATCACCACCCTCACAGGGAACAATTCCTTCCCAATATCCCATCCATCCCTGCCCTCTGGCACTGGGAGCCATTCCCTGTGTCCTGTCCCTCCATCCCTTGTCTCCAGTCCCTCTCCAGCTCTCCTGGAGCCCCTTCAGGCCCTGGCAGGGGCTCTGAGCTCTCCCTGGAGCCTTCTCGTCTCCAGGTGAACATTCCCAGCTGTCCCAGGCTGGATGAGCTGGCCTCAGTGCTCCAGCAGGGAATGCTGCTCCTGTCCTGCTCTCAGCCAGCTCTGCAGCTCTGCAGGAGAAGCTCCTGAGCTCAGAGGGAGCTGAAGCTGCCTGTGGAGCTTTGGCAGCACAGCAGAGTTGCTGTGTGAGCCTGGAGTGCAGGCAGGGCTCGGGGATGGCACCAGGGCACAGCAAAGCCAGCTGTGAACGCTGCACAGGGAATTCCGTGTGGATAACGCGCTCCTGAGAGCTCCTGTGCTGCTGTTCCAGGCCTGCAAAATGGCATTTATCTCCCTGCCCTCATCAGTGAGGCACTCTTCATTTCCCTCAATGAAGGCTTTGTCTTGGTCTTCAACATTCAGCACAAGGTTTTTGATGATCAGAATGAAAAACGCTGAGTTTTCTCCTCAGGCTGCCAGCACAGGAATATTGCTGGCTGAGGATGGAGCTGAGAGATGGAAAATACTTAAATAAAACCACCGGATTTTTCCTCCATGTGTGGCTCACCAATAATAATAACTAATAATAAATGTATATTTAATAAATACTGATGCTAAATTAATAATTATAAATAATAAATAAATAGTAAACAATATATATAATTAATAAAAATAAATAAAAATAAATAATGAATAAATAATACCAATAATAATAATAAATAACTTATAACATATAAATGCTATTTATAATGATTATTTATAAAATTATTCTGAGATTCTGTGTAAGACTTGAGGACTTTTCAGTGTATTTCTGGATGCTTGAGGCTGTTGTCCTGCATACAAAGTGCATTTAACTGCTCAGCTCTGTCCTTCATACTTCAGAGAAACTCAGGGAGACAAACACTTCATGGGCTTGAGTAAATTTTCCTCTAAAATATGTCTCAAAAACATGTCCTGATAATAGGATAAATAACATGGGTGACTATTTTCAGTCTACACTGATGTTCTCAGATGTTTAATTTCCTGTGAATATGGGCCCTAGAGATAATAATCACAGTGATAAGAGGCCTTATTTTTTAATTTTTTTCAACTTTCTGCTGCACTATGGATTCAGTCTGGGGGGGAAAAAGAACCTTTTGATGATAAGTAACTGAAATGAAAACTCACAAATTCACTAAAGGAAAGGTCACTGTAAGAAGAAATAAGGGCTGTCTAAGAGTTGTGTGTGCCTGATGTGTTTTTATAAGATAAGGGAGCTATTTCTAGAGGAATACAAAGACTCTTTACCATCGGAAAGAGGAGGGTAGCACTGAAGGCATCCTTAGCACTGCAGGTGTCAGGATCCCTAAATGATGAGAACATGGGAATAGGTGGGAAAACAGTCTTTGGGCAGTGGAAGCAGATTATTGGATGGCTGAAATATGGGAGAAAAATCTCAAAAGAGAGAGTTCAGGGGACAAGAGGAGCTTTAGACATGAGGAAACTTCTATTTCCCAATTATCTCCAGCTTAATTGCAGAACGAATCATTTCTTCCACGGCTCTCTCCTGCCCAGATGTTGCTGCAGATGGCAAAGCTTCTGCCAAAGAGAGCTTGGAAATGCACACCAGGACTGTGAGCAGCCTGATTTAACTTCCAGTGACACTTCAAAACAAATAAAAGAATGCTACATTTCCCTTTGCTTCCCACACCTTCTCCCCTCAACTGGAGTTCAGGGATCTCCAAAAGAAAAGTGTTCTCACCCATCATCCCAGCCCCTCACAGTAAGTGAACAGGGAAAACGAATCATCTGCACTACCAGAGATCTAGGAAATATTTTCTAAATTGTATCACAGTAGAACAAAAAGCTTCCTTGAGCTGTAGGGTCTAGGAGAAAGGAGGTTATATGTGGCATTAATTTTCTATTCTCTAATGGAAACCATTGTCCGACTTTGCCACAGCCATGGTTTTCTAATGGTTGGGAGTAATTTGCCCAGATTAATGCTCTCTGTTCAATCCATTTAATGTGACTTAATTTCATAACACTACAGGCTTTATCAGTAGTCAAAGTAACCCCTGCAAAACCCCAGCAGGCAAAAATGCCTGTCGAGTTTAGCTGTTGAGGCTGGATGGTGCTGCTTGGTGAAAAATGAAGGAATTGTTTGGAGGGAAAGGACCATCAGAGAACCACTGGCTCTGCCTGAATTCTTTGTCTTTCATCAGACGTGTTCTTGGGTCACAGCTCGGCTTCATCTTCACGTTTATCACAATGTGGGGTTTGTGTCTGTGGCCATTTGGGAGCTCTGTCAGCCTCCCCCAGCCTGCCCTGCACAGATCACAAATCAGACACCCACAGAAAATCCCCCCTTGCTCTTTATGGGCTTGAATTTGGGATGTCACCTCTTGCAAAGGTAAAGGCTCAGATATTTTTATTGCAGCTTCAGTTTGGAAGTGTCAGCTACACAGGATGGTAAAAGCTGTTGTGTTGGTTGGGTTTTTCCTCCTGTGGTTTTTCTCATCAGCTTTCTCTCCACAGCACATTTAGGAATATTCACAGCACATTTAGGAATATCCACAGAACATTTAGGAATATTCCCTGTGATATCTTTTCTCCCTGAGATGTTGCAGCACCCCAGTTCTGCCCCAGAACAGCAGCAAGGGCTCTCAGTCAGTCACTGTCCTGCCTTTGACACCCAACCTGCTCATTCTGACTGCTAAAGTAACCTTTGATTTGCTTTAATAATACCTCACATGGCACTCAAGACTGTCTTGGCCCCTTTTATCCTGAGGCTCATCATAGGAATTGAGGAGAGGGGGATTTTGGAATTGTGGACATGTTAAATGTGTTTTTAGTGTAAAAGATTTGTCAGAAATCCCATTTTGCAGCCAGGATCTACTATTTTGCCTTGTCTTCTCCCAAAAAATCACCCCCAAGGTAGCTATAAAGCAACTGTTAACAGCATTTCCAGGTTTTCACCCAGTTTGAGTGGTTGTTGCTTAGGGTTGATGGCTTTGCCAGGAGTTTCTGACTGAGGTATTGCTCATGTGATCTCTGTAGGATTCACACTCCATGTCTGGCACTTTGGGGGTTGCCAGAGTTAATGATGAACTCCTGAAAGGCACAACTCTGGAACTCTTACCCTTAAGAAAGGTTTGCTGTCCCTCACTAGCCAGGGTTCCTCTCTGCTCTGTTTTGGGTGTCATTCCACCCACTCAAACTTCTCAGGAAATTTCTAAGTCGTTGGACAAAGCCATGGGGAAATATATCCTCATGGGCAGAGAGTGATGGGATAATGGGGAATGGCTTTAAGCTAAAGGAGTAGAGTTTAAATAGGATTTTGGGAAGGAATAGCTCCCTGTGAGGGTGGTGAGACCATGGCACAGCTGTGGCTGCCCCTGGATCCCTGGAAGTGTCCAAGGCCAGGTAGGACAGGGCTTGGAGCAGCCTGGGACAGTGGAAGGTGTCCTTGCCATGGCAGGGGTGGCACTGGGGGGGCTTTGAGGTCCCTTCCAACCCAAACCTTTCCAGGATTCCCTGATTTCTGTGGTTCCATGCACTGCAGAGCCAGGAAAGAGTGAGAGCACTGACACATGAGCCTGGAACGGGGCAGGATTGCACCTCAAGGGTTTGTGGTGGTTACTCACCCACAAGGACCCACAGAAAGCTTTAAAATAGTAAAAACCTCAATGATTTTGAAGGAAAACTTGAGGAATTGGCATCCCAGGCCAGAAGATCCTTTCCTATCTCCTGATATTGCCCTTCCTCCTTCAGCAGCCACATCCCAATAATCCAACACACACTACAGTTGATTTAATCCCCTTCAGGTCAGGAAGCACAAAGTGCTCAAAGCTGAACCTTGATGGAGCCTGGGCTGAGTTTTTCCATGGATAAGGGCTGTGGCAAACACATTCCTCTTTGTGACCAGGATTTCTCCTGCCCACCCACTGAGAATGACCTGGCCAGAAGGTGCTGGGGAAAGGGGAGGCTGAGACCACCCAGCAGTGGCTGCAGCAGCCTCAGGCCAGCCTGGGTGGCCCATTTGTTCCTCCCCAGCTTTTCTTCTGCCCTTTCTGATCCTTCCCAGTATGGACCAGGGCATGTTTGTGGTCCTGCAGGGAAGGGGAGGGCAGATGGGGCTGGACTGCTCTGAGCTGTCTCATCTGGGACAAACGTGGAAAGAGAGGGAAGGAAGAAGCTCTGATGGAACATGAGGTGGAGTTCTGTGCAGGAGTGGCTTTTTGGAGAGGGTGTGGATGCAGTGGGTTTGAGTTTGCTCAGCCCAACACACTGGTGATGATTTCCTTATGCTCATTATTTCTTAAGGAGAAGAAAAGGGGTTTGTATTACAAGAAAACCCAAATGTTTATGGTAAATTTCCTAAGCACGAAAGATGGTGCAAGAAAGAAATGTATTTTAAAAACCACACCATGTAAAACATCAAAACCCCACCAACCTCAAATCAAACACAAAGGAAGAGATGCAGAGTCTCCTCTACAACTGAGAGCAAATTCAAAATGCATTGTCTGATGCAGCCCTGGGATGTCCACCAGAGCACTCACCTCTGTTAGAAAATCTCTTTTATTTTCTGTTTAGTCTGTGTTTTATTTAGAGCTTACTTAATGAGTTTCCTCTCTGCACTAACTTGTGATTTTTATTGCAGAGATTTTTCACAAAATCTGGGCAGGACTGCCATCCTGTGAGATGGGCAGAGTGGTGGAAGAGATATTTATAGAGTGAGTGGACATCTCCAAAGTCAGTGTAGTGTGACACAAACCCTCCGAGGTCTTCATTTCTTCCTCCACAACTTCGTGTCAGCAACAAAAGGAAAAGCTGCTTTGTAATGACAAACAACGAGAATCTCCTAACACTGAGAGGAAGTTAGAACTTACTGTGCCTTGTCTCTTCGAGATAATGGCTGGCTTCCACCTGGAAGTGTGTATTTTTAATTAAATTACATTTTTCAGACTGTATTTTTGATTTAATTAAAGAGATGTCCATCTGGCCCTCGTCCTGCACAGTGTTAGTGCCAATATCCATTAAAAATGGAAAGGAGAGAATCTCTGTGAGGAGGAGATCCCACATTCAAGCACAGAGATGGAAGGTGGGACTGCTTTAGGACAGAGCCAGGTGTGGGGGCCTTGAGGGTGCCCTGAGGAGAGGAGGGGGAGGCTGCAGAGAAGGAAATAGCCTTTGAGTGGGGAGCTGGGGAACACCAGACACCTGCCTGGGACCTCACAGCACCTCACTGCCCTCAGAGCTCTGGCATCCCTCAGCCACAGCCCCACCGCTACTCCTGGACACTTGGAATTCTCTCTTTCTTCACTTCCTTACCCTTCCCAGCACCTCCCACCAGATCCCAGACTGGGGGTTCTGAGCTTCCTCCCGGCTTCCCACCTTTGATTTCTCAAAGGCATCTCCATGCTCTGGCCAGCTTCTCTTGGAATTACTTAAAAACCTCCCCAGGCTCTCCCCTTCTCTTCTGAATTCTCACTCAGGTCCATCTTTTCCTCTGTGTCTCACAGAGCCCTGGGAGGGGGAGATGCTGCCCAGGGTATCCACAGGGCAGCTCCTTGGTCTCACAGATTTCTTCTTCCATTTCCCCTTCCATTTCCCTCTTCCATCTTCTTCATTTCCCCTCACCTTCCCTTCCTTCTTTTCCCTCTTTTCTTCATTTCCCACCTGCTTTTCTCGCTCTTCCCTTCCTCTCCACACCTGATTTCTTATTTCTGTCCTTGTTCTCTTCCCTGTTGCACCCTCATTTTTTCTGCCCATCCTTTCTCTCCTCTCTCCTTTCCCCTCACTCTTGCCCCCCATTTCTCCTTCTCCCTCCCTATCTTAAAAACTCACCTTCCCTTGTCTCATCACTCTTCTTTTTTCTTTCTCCCTCCCCTTTCCTCCCTTTCTGCCACCCCTCCCTTTAAGCACCAACTCAGATGAGCAGCAGCTAAATCCTGCCCCAAAACACCCCAAGACACCCTCAAACCCCACCTGAGTGCTCCCAAAACAACCCTGAGACAGCAAGGCCAGGTTGGGAAGGCAGATTTGTTGGTTTTGCTGGGTTAAGCCTCTGAGGACCAACTTGGAAGAGAAGCAACGTGACCAGAATTGTTAATTTCAGTGACATTTTCCCAAGGAACTCTGTAAACACATAAGAGGGAGCAAACAGGAGAGAGCAAGAAGTGTTTGAGAGGAGAAACACCAAGTGCCATCAGCCTTTACTGTCAACAGCTGGAGGAATCACAGAATCCTGGAGTGGTTTGTGTGGGCAGGGACGTTAAAGATCATCCAGTGCCACCCCCTGCCCTGGCAGGGACACCTTCCACTACTCCAGCTTGCTCCAAGCCCCATCCCACCTGCCTTTGGGCACTTCTGCTGGGCTTCAGTCCTTTATTAATACAGATTTTCTGCACGAGGCACATCAGGAGTGCCTCTCATGGAAACTTCTCCTGGCTCAGGCACACGTGGGGGGATGCAAAGGAGCCTCTGGCTGGGAATTTGTCTGCTCAAGGTCATCAACCCTTTTCCCCCTGTGACAGAGCTGCAGCTGGGGCACAGCTCCCAGGGGGTGTGGGAGTGTGGGAAGCTGTAAAATCAGAGTTTTTGGTGTAAAATCAGCGGTTTTTGTTGTAAAATCAGAGGTTTTGGTGTAAAATCAGAGGTTTTGGTGTAAAATCAGAGGTTTTGGTGTAAAATGACAGGTTTTGGTGTAAAATCAGAGGTTTTGGTGTAAAATCAGAGGTTTTGGTGTTAAATCAGAGTTCTTGGTGTAAAATCAGAGTTTTTTGTATAAAATCAGAGGTTTTGGTGTAAAATCAGAGTTCTTGGTGTAAAATCAGAGTTTTTGGTGTAAAATCAGAGGTTTTGGTGTAAAATGCCAGGTTTTGGTGTAAAATCAGAGGTTTTGGTGTAAAATCAGAGGTTTTGGTGTAAAATGCCAGGTTTTGGTGTAAAATCAGAGGTTTTGGTGTAAAATCAGAGGTTTTGGTGTAAAATCAGAGGTTTGGGTGTAAAATCAGAGGTTTTGGTGTAAAATCAGAGGTTTTGGTGTAAAATCAGAGTTCTTGGTGGAAAATCAGAGGTTTTGGTGGAAAATCAGGTTTTGGTGTAAAATCAGAGTTTTTGGTGTAAAATCAGAGGTTTTGGTGTAAAATCAGAGGTTTTGGTGTAAAATCAGAGGTTTTGGTGTAAAATGCCAGGTTTTGGTGTAAAATCAGAGGTTTTGGTGTAAAATCAGAGGTTTTGGTGTAAAATCAGAGTTCTTGGTGGAAAATCAGAGGTTTTGGTGGAAAATCAGGTTTTGGTGTAAAATCAGAGTTTTTGGTGTAAAATCAGAGGTTTTGGTGTAAAATCAGAGGTTTTGGTGTAAAATCAGAGGTTTTGGTGTAAAATGCCAGGTTTTGGTGTAAAATCAGAGGTTTTGGTGTAAAATGCCAGGTTTTGGTGTAAAATCAGAGGTTTTGGTGTAAAATCAGAGGTTTTTCAGCGTTTCAAAGCGGAGCTGCGGGCGCGGGCCCCGCGCGCCCCCCCGCGGCCGCAGCCGGTACTGCAGCTCCGATCCTCGGAGCGCTCGGCCGGGCTCCGCCGCGTCCCGCCGGCAGCGGAGGGGACGCGGGACCGCCACGGTTGTCCCCTGGTGTCCCTCGATGTCCCCCCGTGTCCCGCTGCCCCTCCTGGTGTCTCCCGGTGTCCCCCTGTCCGCGCTCTGCCTCCCCCTGGTGCCGCAGCTGCGGGCCGGGAGCTCCGTTCTGCCGCTTTTTTACCGATCTTTGCGTTTCTCTGCCCTCGTTTGCCCCGAACCACGCGATTTGCACTTCCCGAACCTCGCTCACGCTCTTTACTTGGCTGTTTTAGGGGGAGCCAGCCCAGCCGGGCAGAGCCAGGACACCGCGCTCACTGAAGGCAGGCTGGCTGTCCCCGCTGTCCCCAATGTCCCCGCTGTCCCCAATGTCCCCCGCTGTCCCCACTGTCCCCAATGTCCCCGCTGTCCCCGCTGTCCCCTGCTATCCCCCGCTGTCCCCAATGTCCCCGCTGTCCCCCAATGTCCCCAAGGTCCCCGCTGCCCCCTGCTATCCCCCGCTGTCCCCAATGTCCCCGCTGACCCTCGCTGTCCCCACTGTCCCCCACTGTCCCCGCTGTCCCCAATGTCCCTCGCTGTCCCCACTGTCCCCCACTGTCCCCGCTGTCCCCAATGTCCCTGCTGTCCCCAATGTCCCCACTGTCCCCGCTGTCTCAAATGTCCCCACTGTCCCCGCTGTCCCCGCTGTCCCCACTGTCCCCACTGTCTCCAATGTCCCCGCTGTCCCCGCTGTCCCCACTGTCCCCCACTGTCCCTGCTGTCCCCGCTGTCCCCAATGTCCCCACTGTCCCCGCTGTCCCCGCTGTCCCCCGCTGTCCCCCGCTGTCCCCTGCTATCCCCCGCTGTCCCCACTGTCCCCGCTGTCCCCCGGTGTGGCAGCCGAGGGCAGAGGCCGATGTCCCCAGAGCCTTCGGCCCAGCCAAGCTGCCCCCAAAATGCCGCAGTTTAAACAGGACCAGTTTCCTCTGAAAGCCCGTTCCCATCAGGATGTCCAAGGAAACCCCGGACAGGAGCATCAAACGCACCTTGGAGACTCTCAGCTCTTAGAGCAGCGCTTTGAAAAGTGCTCTGCTGCCTCCAGCAGGTCCCTGCCTCGCTCTCCAGGGCTCCAGGAGACTGGGGACTTGTCCGGGGCTTGCCAGTCCCAGGGATGCTCTGAGAACCTGGCTGGAAACCATCCCAGCCACCCAAAAGCACGTAGAGTGCCTCTGGAAATCTTATTCTCCTGCCTTTCCAGTTCTTGTGCAGAAAATCCCATACCTGGGAATTCTGCAGGGTTCCCTGGAAGCTGCTCTGCTGCTCAGCTACACATTAAAAACTTTCAACAATTTAGTGCAGAAGGAAAAACACAAATACCAAAGAAATGCACCGATGTGTGAAGTTCTCATTTCTGTAATTACATACAAATCCTTAAGTAACCATTTAAGCACACGCTGCAGTCATGTGGAAATAACACACTTTTTCTTCACAAAACTGGTTTTGTGAGGAAATACATGCAAAGTTTTTTGTGTTTTATTAAAGCAAATGAACTGCAAACACAAACAAGTACAACAAATACTTCAGTACTCCAAAATGCAGGGTAATAAAGCAGAGAGGGCTGTTGGGCAGCAGTCAGCAGGGGAGTGTTTGTGCTCGTATTGGATACACTGGATACAGGAAAATTGTCTTCTAGAGAGATTGCCGGGTCCACAAAATGCAGAGAATCGTTTAGGCTAGAAAAGCCTCTGAGATCAGAGTCCAACCATTCCCCAGCACTGCCAAGGCCACCACTAACCCGTGTCCCCAAACGCCACATCCTCACGGCTTTTAAATCCCTCCAGGGATGGGGACTCCATCACTGCCCCGGGCAGCTGTGCCAGGCCTGGACAGCCTTTCCGTGGGGAAATTTTCCCTGATTTTCCCAAGCTAAAGCTCCCCTGGTGCAACCTGAGCCCGTTTCTCCCTGTCAGCTGGTGCCAGGGAGCAGCAGGGAGCTCCCCGCTGGATTCCTGTCCCTGCTCTTTGCCGTGTCCCTTCTGGTGTCCTACGAGCGGCTTTTGCCCCAGCACCCAACAAACACCCCAGGGCTCCGAGGGCTCCTTCGCCCCGGGCCAGGCTGTGAGGGAGGTGACACTGGAGGTGACACGAGAGGTGACACGGGAGGAGACACGGGAGGTGACACCGGAGGTGACACTGGAGGTGACACGGGAGGTGACACGGGAGGTGACACGGGAGGTGACACGGGAGGTGACACGGGAGGAGACACGAGAAGTGACACGGGAGGTGACACGGGAGGTGACACGGGAGGTGACACTGAGGGTTCAAGCGACAGCCGCGCGTTCCTGCCGGGCTCCAGCTGGGATCGGGGCTGGAGGAGCCCCCGGTGCGGCCACAGGGAGCGCTGGTGTGGGTTGTGGGCAGAGGAGGGTCACGGCCCCGCCCTGTGCAGGGGTGGCTGATGATGGACGGGCCGGTGCTGCCGTACCGGGGCCGCCGTGAGTCAACGCAGCAGCGGAACGGCCCAACGGCGCCGGGCTGCTATTACACCGAGGTAGAAGGGATGGGAGAAGGGTGGAAAGGGCACTAGGGGCTCACCGGGAAGGTCGGGCGCGGTGTCCGGGCCCGATCGCCCGGGGGTGTGAGGGGAGGGCGGCGGGGCCGAGCGGCGCCATGTGGGACCCACGCGGGACTCGGCGGCATTTCCGGGTTCGTTTGGCAGGACGGTGTCCGCGCAGGGTCAGAAAGCAGCGGAGCCTGGAGTCACGTGCTCACGCCTTCTTCCCTGGAGCATGCCGGGAACTGTAGTCTGTCGTCTCCAGGCTGCCGGGTGACCCGGCGTGGTTCGCGATGCATGCCGGGAGATGTAGTTTTTTCTACACACGCAATGACCGCATGCGCACTAGGAGGGCCCAGCCCGGCTCCCGCTGGCGCCGCCCAGTGAGTGCGGTGGGTGCTGCAGGCGGAGCCCCCCGGCCGCCTCAGCGCCCCCGGCGGCGCCATCTTGGCTCGGGGCGGGGGCCGTGACGGGGAAACCGCCCAGGGAAAGGTAAAAATCGAGCCCGTCTGCTCTGGAGCCAGGATGGGAATGTTCAGCCTGGAGAAGGGAAGGTTCCGGGGATACCTGACAGCCTAAAGAGGCTCCAAGAGAGCTGGAGAGGGACTTTGGATAAGGGCCAGGAGTGACAGGACACAGGGAATGGCTTCCCACTGCCTGAGGGCAGGGATGGATGGGATATTGGGAAGGAACTCTTCCTTGTGAGGGTGGTGGAGCCCTGGCACAGGGTGCCCAGAGAAGCTGTGGCTGCCCCTGGATCCCGGGGAGTGTCCAAGGCCAGGCTGGACAGGATTTGGAGCAGCCTGGGATGAGGGAAAGTGTCCCTGCCCATGGGAGGGGGTGGAACAGGATGAACTTAAGGTGTCTTTCCACCCAAACCATTCTGAAATTAAAAAAAATTATTAAAAAATCCACTCTGGTGCACACAAAATTTGTTTCTATTTATTCATTTCATTTATTAATTTATTTTACATGGACAAACACCACTTGATGAGGTGTTGGCACTCTGGGGAGAGAAACCAGCAAGCACCGGTCAGTCCAAGCAGGTTCCTGTGCACCCTGTGCCACCATCTGCAGGGTCTGAGCTGTGCCCAGCCCTCCCTGTGAACCCTCTGGCTGGGAGGGGAGCAGGGTGGCAGCCACCTCCTCCAGCCACCCGTGGGAGATGAAGCCCCTCCAGAGCTCCCTGGGAGCTGCTGCCTCCCACAGCCCCTTATCCCACCCACGTCCCGCAGCCGGGTACCCACCGAGAGAGATGCGCCGTTGGAAGAAGAGCTGTCCCCGGATGATGTCCTCGTCCTGCTCGAAGGGGACGTCCCCACACACCATGTTGTAGAGCAGGACGCCCAGGGACCAGATGGTGGCTGAGTGGCCGTGGTAGCGGTGGAAGCGGATCCACTCCGGGGGGCTGTACACCCGCGTTCCTGCGGGACACAGGAGCTCATCAGGCAGATGCTGCCGCTCCAGATCCTCACCTGGGCATCCCTGGGGATGCAGGAGTTTCCCAGGGGCACATGGCAGGACCTGCTGCTTTCTCTCCTGCCCCTGGGTCTTGGTTACAAACTTTGGAGTGTGAAATGAAGCTCAGTGCTGGAAAAGGGCAGTGCAGCCCTGGGGAAGGCCCGGCCGTTACAAGTGAGGTAAAAAACCCACCCATGTGTGGGGAAAAACCTGTGTTTATCCTCCCCTTCACTGGCCAAAATCCCCAATCATGAGCCAGGGCAAGCAGGGGAAGAGGAGCAGCCCAAGCCCTTTGTGCTTGCAAATGAAACCAGACATAGCCCAGGTTCTGAAGCTGCCTCTGCTGCCCCATCAAGGGTGTTTTTGTCACACTGGCCCCAACTCCAGCCCCCACCACAGCCAGTGGAGGTGACGGAGGCTGTCAGCAGAGCCAGGAGCTCCTGTTTCACAACATCCATCTCTTGCCAAGCAGTAACTTGGCAGTGGATGTAGAATTAATCCCATTGCCCCAGCCAAGGGGAACCTCCAGAGCATGGTGGCCTCACCTGCACTTTTGGTCTAGAGGAATGTGCCACAACTGAATTCAACCACAGATTTATTTAGGCTGGAAAAGACCTCTGAGATCATCCAGTCCAGCCTTTGTTCCCCACCTTGACAACTAGACGAAAGCACTGAGCCCAGTCCTTACTTGAACACCGAGTTCACCTTGCCCGTGGCCAAGTCGACCAAGCCCTAGGAGAGAAGAAGCCTTTCAGGACACGGGAGGGTTGAAAGCATTTTTATAAAAGGAAGAAATATTTAAAATGAGGGGATTTTCTTCAAACCCGCCCGTTTGGGAAGGCTGGGACTGACAGCAGAGGGCGGCACGGGCTCGTCCTGACGCCTCAGCACCGGTACCGGGACCTGCCGGCTTTCCCCGAGCCAGCGCTTTTTGCTCCTTCCCTCACCTGCTCCCAGGGTACGGGGAGATATTTCGGGGGACAGAGCGAGCCCTGGCTCTCTGACAACGAGCCCAGCATCTCCAGCAGCTTTCGATTCTGAACGACAATGAAACTCGAGAGAGAAGAATCGGTTCCTTTTCCCATCCCGAAGCTGAAGCAGAGAAAGGAAACTTCAGAGCTGGCAAAAATAGCACATTTGAGGGTACCCAGCTGCAGGGAGAGCACTGCCCTCCTGATCAGAGGGGCTGTGTTGGACTAACGAAGTTTCCAGGAAGGAGCTGGGTGGAGACGCCGCTCCTTCCACCCGGAGTTCAAAACCCTGGGATATTTATCACATATAACACATCCAACAATGTTATCACAAATCCCCTCATCCCATAGCACGGCTGCAAACTCTGGGAAATGGGACCCATCCCCCGCGGGAGCACGGACTGTCCGAAGATCACTTTTAGCATCTGTGAATCCCCGCAGAGCTCCTTTGGGTCCTGCCGTCCCCTCCTTGCCGGCAGGCTGGGTTGGCTTTGTTGTTCCTCCCCAGCCCGAGGGCTGGATCCTTCCCGGAGTTTCCCCTCCCGCTTTTCCATGGCAATTCACACATCATCTTCTCCTGCTTCACTTACTGCCTTTATCAAGGTTTTGTTTGGAAACACCCTGCTAGAGCAACAGAGGAGTGACCCCTGCGCCCTGCCGAGGGTGGGGGGCTCATTGTGTGCTCTGCCCACATCCTGCTCCGCTCCCAAAAGGTGGGAAGACCCACCCTGGAGGGTGAAATCCAAGTCCTTGGCATTCACAGTTGGACCTTGATTATGTCAGGCGTTGATTAACGAGGGCAGGAGCCAAACTGGACCAAATGGAGCCAAATCCGTGTGCTTTGTGGGGGATCTACACATACCTGGGATGTGTGTGCTCCCCTGCGAGTGTGGGAATTCTACAGGGAGCAATCTACTCCGCGGAGTAGCCTGGCACTGAGACTGGGGCTGCCACGGCACATCCGTGCTGCACGCTTGGCAGAGCACGGCTGGATTCCCTTGGGGCTGCTTCTGATGCTGAGGGCCCCAGCCCTGCCTGCCCATTTCAGGGACAAAGATGGAGAATTTGGGTGACCTGAAGTGACATTTTGCCGCTTCTGTTTCTCTCACAGCTTTCTCAGCGGGTGAGATCTCCATCCCGACACCCGCTTGCCCCTCGTATTCACACACACGTGCCTCTGTGGTATTTGAGGGCCGCTGAAGTGGCTGTTGCAGTTTGTAACAGGAGCTGCTGTTTCATTTTTGGGGTTGTTTAACCCCCTCCTAACTGTAATAAACCCAGTGAGCAAGGACACAAAAATATTACCCTGGAGGTAGGGGGCCAAAAGCTTGGAAAGGGATGAAAGAAACACTTCCATTACAGCTTTCAAAATATGTTTCTCTAGCTGAAGCTGCTAAATTTGACTCAACTTTACATGCTGGAAAGGTTTTGCGGTTGGTTTGGGGTTTTTTATGGTGAATAAAGTGTTTTTTCCTCTTTAAAACCCCCACCAACTCGCAGGCTCAGTGATGCAGTTTCGATGTGTCACGGAGGCAGGGTTAGCGCGGATCTGCTCTTGGAACAGTCACTGTAAACCCCAAAACACGAGACTCTGGTCTTGAGTGGGGCTCCAGGTGCCTGAAACCAGCACCTGGCCCCCCTCACTGTCCCAGCAGGGTGGGGAGTGTCACAGGAAGCCTGGGAAGGGACAGGTTTCACCCCGGTTTCACACTGAGAGGGGGCAGGGCTTTGGTCTCCTGCAGGATTCAATCCCCTGCCCAGGGGACTTGGGGACATCGGGGGATTAGAGCTGGGAGCTCCTGCAGCAAATCCCAGCCTGAGGAAAGAGGGCAGGGGAAAGCAGGTGAGCTGAACCTCCACCACAAAAGGTCTCCAGCGAGTTGGGTCACTGTGCCTCGGTTTCCCCGCATGGAGATGATGCTGTTGCCACACAGGCCGCTGTGCTCAGAGACTGATTTCCACAAGGGTTCATTCCCGGGGAGCCGTGGGACACATGGTTTGCTGATAATTCACCTCGACCTAAGGCAGGAGTCAAAAATAGCTCCTGTGACTCACTGTGCCAAGAAAGCCAAAGGGTTTGAGACAGTGCCTGGGGGCAGCTGGATGTTTTCCTTAGGATAGGGAGGTGATGAGGTGCCACCTCCGAGTTTCTGGCTCTTCAGGTCCCTGTGGTGAGCCCGGGCTCTGCTCCCCAGGTGACTTTTCTCCTTGGTGCTCATCTGCCTTTCTCCAGCCGTGGCAGAAGTTTGGCTGTTCCTCATCTCCCATTCCCAGAAAGGGATGTGTAAAACATAAATGTCCATTTTGCTGCGGCTCCAGGCTCCCCTGGCTGGTCCTTCCTGCATCACCAAGCACCTGAGCTGGGCATGGATGTGCACAGAAAGGCACAGGTGTGATGAGTGCTGGCCCTTTGAAAGACCTCAGTCAACTGTGAGATTCCAGTGCTTCCAGAACTGGAGTTCCAACAGCCCAAAATCTCCTCCTGGTCTTGCTTCGTTGGTTTTTTTTCCAATTTCTGCATTGTGGGTGCAGAAATTGTGGGTGTCCTGACACAGGAGAGCAAGTAAAATTTGTGAAAGGGAGGCGGGACAGCAGTGCTGCCTCTGAGACACCTCCCAGTGGATAACTCCCGTGTTTTCATCCTCTCCTGTCATATCTGATGGCCCCAAAGTGCAGGAAATATCCCCTCTGAGGAAAAATGAGGGGTGAAAAGGGCTCTTCTTTCCTCCAGGCCCTGAGTACGATGGTGATGGGCAGCCTGGAAGGGAGAACAGGCAACTCCATCACATCTGCCATGATCCCTTCCCTGTGGCAGAGACCTGGGACATTAATCTGGTGGCTCTTGTTCTCATGAAGGTGCTACTGCTCAGGAAGGCTGGTGCTCAGAGAATCAAACATGCACTGATCCTTTTCCAGAGAAAAGGACATTGGGACACAAATCTGGTGGCAGTCAGACTTGTGTATGTATTACTGCTCAGGAATGCTGGGGCACTGAGGATCAAACACACACCAGTCCAACACCCAACCCTTGGACATGACAGTCCCCCGGCTCAGCGGGATCCTGCTGGGGACACGCTGGCTCTGTCCCGCGCCTGCAGCACAAGCCTGGGGGTGACAAAATCACCAGACACAGGCGGAAGCCAAGGGACTATCAGCCCCCAGCTCCACATGGGACCTGCTCGACCTTTCTGTTCAGTTTTCTAAGAAACACCGCAACAGTCGCGAGCACTTACGGGAAGGGTGGGCCGGGCTCAGCCTGAGATAGTGTTTTGGGACTGCTGGGGGGGACAGTGGCCACAAGAGGGGCTCAGGGGCTCCATGGGGTAGCAGGAGGTGTGGTGGGGATGTTTGTGTTCGTGTAAGAGCAGCTTCCCGGATGATCTTGAGGGGGAAAGAGAGAGAGGAGGGTAGATGAAACCACATCTCAAAATAGGCCTAAACTTTGACGGCGCTTGGAGCTGCGCTTCCTGCTTCGAGCAGCCCCAAGGAGATGAAAGATGCAGCTGAGTGAAATAGAAAAAAGCAAAACAAACAAACCAACTTAACACTTCCTTCACCAAAGCAGAGACACAGATGTGATACCAGGTCACTCCATGAAGCTGGGATGTGGCTCCAGGACCCCCCATTCCCTCCTAGCAGCCCCAGGGCTTGGAAAGCAGGACAGGAGAGCCCGGGCTGAGCTGGGGAGAGGGACTCACTGGACACAGGGATATTAAGGAAAAAGCCCTGGAGCAAGCTAAGGAAAGAAGGGCCCTGTTGTGTCAGATCTGGCCTGGGGATTTGCAAAGTCACCTATTGAAAGGGAAAGCTGCCCCTTCCCTGGAACAGACACAGGCCTGTGCACGCACAGCAGCAGCTGCTCCAGGTCATGCAGAAACAGGGCTCCAAAATTCAACACATGTAAACCAATTTAAAAAAAAAAAAAACCACCAAGATAAGAAAACACACAAACAAACATCCCTGAAGTGCCACAGAGCTGGAAATGGGGTTTGACAGTTTGGAGGGTAAAAAACTCGACCGCTGCTGACTGATAGCGACCGACTTCTCGTAATCCGAAGATCAGCTTCCTCTGCGTTGGCTGAGCTGGAGGTGGGGACAGCCCGCTGGCAGCTTCCTGCACCCACCAGCCCCTGGCATGCAACACCCAACAGAGCCGGAGCAACAGGATCTGCCCTACCAAAACTGAATTTGGCTGACAACATCCTGCGTTTCGTAAGGTCGCTTTGATGTTTGTTTACTCCCCAGCTCCAGCACATGCTCCGCACCAGCCTGCGGATGAATGGGAACGAAAAGGGATCAGCACCTCTTTGATCTCTCCCAGGAGAGCTGCCAGGAGCAGTCAGCTCTGGAAACACCCCGTGGAGGGATGGATCCGGCTGTCCCCCTGGTGCTTTTGACTTGCTGGTCCCGGTTTGTGCTGGGGTGGGATCTTTGGAGTAAAGCCTGGCTGGAGACAACGTCCCTGGAGTAGCCAATGATGTGGTCACTGGTACCCCACAACTCACAGCATACCCTCCCATCCATCCCACCCCGCAACCAAGGAATGTCTCCATCACACCAAGTGTTTTGTTTTTATTTAAAACCGCATAAAAAAAATAAGATTTCTCAATTCCCCTGTACAATATCAACTATTAACAAAACCCGCCGGCTACACACTTGGTTACAGGTACGGACTGGACAGTGCGGACAGCCCGGGCCAGCTCCCCCCTCCCCAGCCCCCAACAAGACACCCGTGGAGAAAACCCAAATTCATCTGCAAACTGAGATCTGCACGTGGCAAGGAAAGAACAGCACCCAGAACTATGTACACAGACAGCTGGGGAGAAGCAGCCACCCCACACCTCCACCAGACATCTGACAGAAACACAACAGGCCCGGGGATGGACAAAGGACAGAAACAGAGGGAAGACCCGAATGGAAAACCGGGGGATCAGCAGCTGTAGAAGCAAGGCATGGGCTGGAAACCCACATGAATTATAAATAAATAAATAAGTTATTCTAGCGGCTAGAACTCTTCCTTTAAAAAAACAAACAAACAAACAACAAATTCATGAAAATAAATTAAAAACAAAAACTGGAAATGAGAAAAAAAGGCAAAAGGTTATCACTATTCACAACTGTACATCAAGCTTTGCTCCTGTAGAACTATGTACACATTTACAGCTGTTGATTTGCATTGTTTGTGCATTCGTGAGGGCACAGAGAAGCAAAGAATCCCAGAAAACCCATGTGGGATGGAGGCACAGGAGGCGAGGCATAACCCACTTGGTTCCCAAGCATCTTCTGACCCATTTCCTTTTTGAAAAGGGAAAAGGAACTATAGGCCCAGGTGAGTATCAGAAAAGCAGCACTGTAGGAAAAGTCAACTCTTTCCTCCAGCACAGCTCAGATCAAACAGAAGGCACATGAGCATAGGGACAGAGAGAAGGGACAGCCACTTGGCCACAGGCTCTGCCCTCCCCACAGTTTTCCCCCACTGAAGCTTTTCTTGCAATCAGGTCTCCAATCCTCCTGCCATCCAATTCAGCAGGTCAAGATGACACTTGAGAGCCTCCAAAACGAGTCCAAAAAAAATTACTGATAAAATCTCAGAAGAGACAAGGTCATTCAGATGGAGTTGAGGACAGCTGGCTTGGATAGTGGCTACCAGAACTTGGAAGAGCAGGTCCCCAGCCCAGCTCCAGGACAAGATATGCACGTTCCCATCTGAGAACATCTCAGGATCCCTGCTCAGTGCTATGGTCAAGATGAAAAAGTCTGGTTTTCTTTGCTTCTTATGACCAGGAGCTGCATGGGGCTGTTACTTGTCAGGCTCCTGGATCAAACTGTGCAGGTGGATCTCAGCTGGTTCCAGGTGAATGTCCTGCAGCCAAGAATGGTTGAAAATGTCTTCCAACGACGGTCTGTCCGAGGGGCGCATGGACAAACACCACTTGATGAGGTGTTGGCACTCTGGGGAGAGAAACCAGCAAGCACCGGTCAGTCCGAGCAGGTTCCTGTGCACCCTGTGCCACCATCTGCAGGGTCTGAGCTGTGCCCAGCCCTCCCTGTGAACCCTCTGGCTGGGAGGGGAGCAGGGTGGTAGCCACCTCCTCCAGCCACCCGTGGGAGATGAAGCCCCTCCGGAGCTCCCTGGGAGCTGCTGCCTCCCACAGCCCCTTATCCCACCCACGTCCCGCAGCCGGGTACCCACCGAGAGAGATGCGCCGTCGGAAGAAGAGCTGTCCCCGGATGATGTCCTCGTCCTGCTCGAAGGGGACGTCCCCACACACCATGTTGTAGAGCAGGACGCCCAGGGACCAGATGGTGGCTGAGTGGCCGTGGTAGCGGTGGAAGCGGATCCACTCCGGGGGGCTGTACACCCGCGTTCCTGCGGGACACAGGAGCTCATCAGTCCCTCGCCCCAGCATCCCTGGCGACGCTGGCACCCGGCGTGACCCGCCCGCCTTCCCGCCAGCACGTGACTGTTGTTTACAAACTTTGGGTTGTAAAAGGAAGGCGCCGGTGCCAGAAGAGGGCAGCAGGGCCCGGGGAAGGCCCGGCCGTTACAAGCGAGGAAAAAAACCCACCCACGGGTGGGGAAAAACCACGCCTTCCCCTCCCCGCAATTGCAAAAAAAAAAATAATAAAATTATAAACCAAGGCAAACAAGGGGAGCGGAGCAGCCCCAGCCCTTCCGCACCTTCAAACCAAACCGGCCAGTGCTCGGGTTTTGCAAACCCCCCTCTGCTCTCCCCCTCCCCGGGGTGTTTTTATCACACTGACTTCCCCCGCCCCAGCCCGAGCCAGGCTGGGTGACGGAGGCTGTCAGCAGGGCCGGGAGCCGGCTCCCGTTTCACAACATCCTCCCCGTGCCAAACAGCAACTTGGCAGCGGCTGCAGAATTCATGCCGTCCCCCCCGCCACGGGGAAACCTCCGGAGCCCGGCCCGGGCGCGCAATGCCCGGCACCGGGAGCGTCACCCGGCTCTGGGCTCACCGTCAAACTGCGTGTAGAGCGTGTCCTTGAGGAAGGTGCCGGAGCCGAAGTCGATGAGCTTGAGCTCGCCCGTGGCCAGGTCCAGCAGGATGTTCTCGTCCTTGATGTCGCGGTGCAGGACGCCGCAGTTGTTGCAGTGCCGCACGGCCTCCAGCACCTGGCGGAACAGCCCCCGCGCCATCTCCTCCGGCAGGAACCCCCTCTCCGTGATGAAGTCAAAGAGGTCCTGCGACGGCTCCGGACGCTCCATCACCACCACGAAGCTGTCCGGGAGCTCGAACCAGTCCAGGAGCTGGATGACGCCGTGGAAGCCGGAGCCCACCTTGTTCAGAAGCACGATCTCCAGAGGCACACGGCTGCCGCTGGGCTGCGGGGGAACCACGCTGCCATCAGCGGGGCTGAGCTACCCTGGCGCGCGGCACGCTCTGGTGTCCCCTTACCGCACCCACCGGTCCTGGGCATCCCCCCGCCAAGGGGACACTCCGGTGTCTCCCTGCTCGCTCCCACCGGTCCTGGGCAGCCCGGTGTCCTCCTGCCCGCTCCCATCGGCGCTAAGCATTCCCCGGCCCGGGATGCCCCGCGTCCCCCGGTGACCCCACACCGCTCCCCCCGCGCTGTCCCGGTTTCCACCCTCCCGCGTCTCGGCTCATCCCCGCCCGTCACGCCCCGGGTTCTCCCGCCGGCCCCGCTCACTCACCAGCTCGCCCCACTGCGAGATGCGGTCCCGGGCCACGCGTTTAATCGCCACCTGCGAGCCAAGGGGAACGGCGGGATGAGCTCGGTGCCCGCCCCGCCGAGCCCCCTCCTCCTCCGCCCGCCGCCGGCCCCGCCACTTACCGGGGCGCCGTCCGAGAGGCGGATCCCCGAGTAAACGCTGCCGAAGCCGCCGCTCCCCAGCAACGGGCCCACCCGGTACAGCTGCTCCAGCGGCTCCTTCTCCTTCCCTGTGGACGAGACCCGCCCGTCAGCGCTCCGCCCGCTGCCCCGGCCGGCCCCGAGCCGGGACGGGCATCCCCGGGCCGGGCGTCCCTGACCTGGTTGTAGCTTGGCGGGGTGCAGCTCCGCGGCGGTCCCGGAGCGGAGATGCGCCAGCGAGGTGATTTTGGAGAGCAGCATGCCGGTGGCGGGGCCGGTGGCGGGGCCGGTGGCGGGGCCGGTGGCGGGGCCGGTGGCGGGGCCTGCGGGTCCGCGCGGGGCAGGGCTGTGAGGGCGGCGCGCGCGGGGCGGGGTGCGGGCGCGAGCGGCCGCTCCGCGCGAGGCCCGGCCGCGTGTGGCGCGCGGCCCCTGCCGGCCCCGCGAGCCGCAGGGGCCGGGGGCGGGCCCGGCCGCCCCGGGGGGCGGGGCTGTGGGCCGGGGCCACGCCCCCCGCGCCCGGCGGCCAATGGGGAGCGGGCTGTGCGCGGCGCGCGCGGGTCCCGCCGCCGGGCCGGGCCCCCCGCCCGGATCCCCGCGCTCCTGCTCCCGGCGCTTCCCGGGAACCGCCGCTCCCCCGGCGCTCACCCCGCTCTTGCTTCATCACGGGCCAAACAGCCCCTGAACTTTTCCCCTTTCCAGTAAAAGTGACCATGTGGCCGTTCCAGCTGGGGACTCTTGACTAACATCCATATTTTTTAGGTTTTTTCCCCCCTCTTCTTTTTTTTTCCACAGAAGTCGCTGGCTGAGATGATTCCCCGAGTTCCAGAGATAAGATAAATAATTTACTGGATGGAGATCTCTGATTACTCACTCTATTAGCATTTGGAGCAAAGAGCTCCAGCCACTGGGAGCTGAATTATTCCAGACAAAGCCCATCTGGGCTCCCGCTCCTAGGCAAGACCGAGGAGTTCCTGGCATCCCACACATACTTGTGGGATGATTTGCTTGAAATCGGATGGAGTTTACTGGAAATGCTGGTGAGATCCTATCCCTTTTAGTGTTAAGAAAAAGGATTAAATACAACCAAAGATGCACCCCCAAACTGGGGTTTGGAGCTGCAGCCCAGCCCTTGCACCGGCTGGGAAGGACTCGCCACGACCGCTGCCGCTTTTAGATTTACCCAGAATGTGACACATCCTCTTTCAAGGGCTGAGACAACCAAAAACTGGAAAATCTACCTTCCGTTTTACCCAGAAAGTGACATTTTTATTTAGGGATAAGTGTGGAGAATCTGACGCAGCGCCTCCATTTCTCTTTGTTTAAAATATATAATTGTTAAAAATATTTTTTAATATATTGTTGTTGCAATTGGACGTGATGCAAGCTGAGAGTGGGGCAGAGGGGCAGGCAGCGCCTTTCTCCTGCCTTATTCCCACCCGACGCCTGGGCATATTTGGGACAACTGGTTCTGCCAGTCGGTGCTCAGCCGTGGGATGAGGTGACTTAGCATTTGGCCCCGAACTCATTATCAAATTCTTTGCCAGGATGATGAAAGGCACCGAAGGGGCTGCCCTGGAAACCTGTTGACAAACAGAGCTGGCCCGGAGCGGCCGGGCTTTCCCGGGGGCTGCCTGTCCCTGACTCCTCGGGAGAAGCAGCTCTGCCCAAACCTGCTCATTAGCGTCGGAGGGAGCAGCGTGCCTTGCAACCGGGATGATCTGGGGCCAAAATCATCCTCGTGCGTAAACCTGCCCAGCTGCTCGTTTACCCCGGCACTGAGTCAGCGGCCGTCTCTTCCTGCTGGCGCCCAGGGCTTGGGTCCCCTCTGCACTGGGGGAAACCTCACCTCGGAGGCGAGGGGAGCTCACTGCTCCGTGCCCTGGCCGCGGGGAGCTGGGACTGGCCACACTTCCCGGCCAGATCCGTCTCTTTCCAGGTTAACCCACCCAGATGCATTCCTGTTCCCAAAGTGACCCCAAACCCGGGCTAGGAGTCACCTTTTCCCCTCAGCCCATTCCACATACTCACCTTTCCCTGCCAGCCCAGGCCAGGCCATCGAGATGTGTCAGACATTCAAACTAAAATGAAATAAACCCCATCCTGTTGCTCTCACCCACTTTACCCTCATCCCTAGGGATCACTTCTTTCCCCAGCCCTCCTCCCCTGGGATGAAAGCCGCCAGGGATGGTGCGTGCAGCACAGCAGCCCACATCCAAGCACACCTTGCCCTTGCATGGACCCGGGGATGTCCTGCGGGTCCTGTCCCGGCCAGGTCTGTCCCTGTCCATCCCTGGGGCAGCCCCAGTTCTTGTCGTGAGCCCGCGGGGAGCAGTTTGCAGCCCAGAGGAGACTCCGCTGAGCTTGCAAGGAGGGAAAACTCAGAGGACCATGCCTGGGGAGAAACAGGACCCTGGCTTGGCATATGGAGCTGATGGCAGGTCTGGGGGAGAGGAGCTCCCACCAGACATCAAAAGATCAGTTCTGAGCCCTGCAAACAATCCCGGCAGCTTTCAGGCTCTTCAGCGGCATTCCAGTCTAACCGGGGCTGCCTTGCATGATAATCAGGCTTAATTACTGCTTTATCGCTTGATTGCTGTGCTGGGCCCTTGGAGCTGCAGTGTTGCTTTCGCAGTTTACTTTTTGTATTTCCTCCCCCTCGCCTTCCCCGCCAGCACAATTAGCAAATAGGTGAAAACGGGGAGGGCCAGGGCGATACCCAGCAGGGAGAGAGGCGATTTGCTCCCCAGGAACGCCTGGGGTGAGGAGTTATAATTCAGGTTTGCGCCGATGTCCTGGAACAAAACAGCAAGGTCAATGCCACGCCGGGCCCGTGGCAGCCCCACGAGCATCCCCCGCCGTGGCTGGGGCAGGGAGGATGCGGGGCCATTAACGCCGTGACACAGAAGGGCTGTGGTTTTCCACCAGGAGCTTTGAGTCATTGCGTGACCTTGGCTGAGTCTGCCCGTGGCTCCCTCGGCTCGGGCTCGGTTGCCCGCGGAACCGGCTGGCCCAGGGCGTGGGGCGAATCACGGCACCGACCTGCGGGTCCCCGGGGGGAGCCCGAAACCTTCCTCATCTCTTCCTGATCCTCTGACGGGCGCCCGGCTCTCTCCACCGCCCCTGATAGAACCTGACGAGAGGGATCTGAGGCGTCTCAGCGATGCCCACTCTCACATGAGGAGGGCACAAAGCCCTTTGCCCACCCTTGGGCTTGTCCCAGCCTGGCAGTGGGAGCCAGGAGAGGTGAGGAGAGTCGGAAAGCGAGGAAGTTCCACCTCCAGGCAGTGCTCAATCCCTGGTGGCACGGCCCAGGCAGTGCCACTTGTGGGACACCCCCAGCTCGAAGTCACCCCTACAGCCCCAGTAAGGTGCTCTGGGGACTCACATTTGAAATGCATGAAACGTGTGTGCGTGCCTCAGTGTCTCGGCAGTGCGAGTGAGGGACACCCCTGCAGGATGAGACTGATCCTGGGGTACACAGTGTCCCCCGGAGAGGGAGGAGGGCTGGGATCCCGTGAGTTTGGATCATGAATGCTGGGAGCCCGTGCAGCCACAGGTGCTGCTTTCCCTCCCCTCCTCATCCTCAGGGTCCCCACCCTGGGACCACAACGCAGCTTGGGAGCCACACGCCACATCCTGGGGCTGGAATCACCTGAGCACAGGGAGGAGAAAGGTCCTGGCTGGGGTGCTGCAGCTCCCCAAAACCCCTTTCAGCCTGCAGCCAGGATTTTGGGTGCCAATTCCCACCGGTTTAGGAGAGTGATGGGACCTGAGAGCGGGGCAGGAGATGCTGAGACTTATCCTGATTCTTGGCAGGAGCAGCAGTGGGGATTTCTTCTTAATAATTGTAATTTTTTTTTGTATGTTGGCTTTTTCGCGGGCTTTTTGGGGCGAGGTGTGCGGGGAGGCGGCAGCATGGCTAATCTGCTTTGGGAATAGAGCCTCACGGGGGGCGGCGGAGGGGATGGGGAGGTGGAAGGAGCCGCATATTTGGGATTCCATCATCTGGGTGGGCTCCTTCTCCCCAGACTCTCAGGATGTGGGAAATGGAAGATGAAAGGAGCTGCATTTCCAGCCTCTCGGGTTACAATGTCTAAAGCAGAAAAGGGTGGTTGGGGAAAGAAAGAGAGGGAAAAAAAGAAAAAAAAAAAGGGGGGGGGGGGTGGAGTGGGATGCTACAGGGAAACCTGGGTTGGGAAATGGCCCGGGTACGTTGGGGCAGGGAAGGGGGCGGCTGGGGCCGAGCCGCTCGTGTTTCACATCACGTCAGGGCTGAGGAATTTCCTCTGCTCTGGGGGTGCCTCGCAGAGAAAAAGGGGGAGGCTTTAAGGTTAGCTGGGGATGAATAATAGCCAAAGAGAGGGATTAGAAGTGTTACCCAGGGGCTGCTGTTTACAAGCAAACCCTCCTGCTGAGAGCAACAGGGGAAAGTGGGATGCATCGGGGTGATGGTGGGGATGCCATGTGCCACCCACATCCCTTTCCCGGGAGCACAGGGGGGTCATCACCCTCAGCCCCTGAGAGATTTTTGTCCCCAGCATCAGTGAGGTCCCAGCAGCCAGTCCGCTGCACACGTGGCATGTCCTGAGGTGCCCGGCCTGGCTTCTCCAAGGTGTCCTTCTGTGGCCCCGGGAGGTTTCCCACCCTTCTGTCGCCCTGAGTTGCAGACACCCAGATCATTCCCTGTGCACAGGCAGGAGAATCCACCAGAGGATTTGTGTCACCCCTGCAGAAAGAACAGGGAGAAGGGATAGGGGGAGTGGGGAGGGGGCACAGAGACATAGCCTGAGAGCAGTGCCCGGGCGTGGGGCTTGTACCCTGCTGGGTGATGGGAGCAAACTCTGGACCTGGGCATCTTCTGGCATCATCCCACCATCTCCTGAGCTGAGCTGGGGCCCAGCTTTTATCCCAAAACATTTCATTTTCATTTCCCCTTTATTGTTATCCTGGGTGATGCAAGGTCAAGGTGGAGAGGAGTAAAGGGAACCACATTTCTCCTGTGTTATTCCATATCATCCTCCATCTCTTAGGACAGCTGGGAAGGGTTGTTTTTGCAGGGTGGAAGTGCAGCCTCCAAGCTTGGCCCAGTGAAACTGCAGGATCCAACTCAGCAGCCCACCCTGGGATAATGGCAGAGACACTGGGATGTGCTGTGGGCAACTGGGCTCGACTTCCAGGGTGTGTGTGCTAGGGACAGGCTTTAATCCCTGATTTAGCCCAGGGAAACTGAGGCACAGGTGGGCCAGGAAGCCCCTGTGAGGCTGGAGTGGGGAAATGGGCTTATTCCACCCCATAAAGGGGATGAAAGGGCAAGGGGAAAATGTGTCTGGAATCAGCTAAGTGCTGTTTGGAGGAGGCTGAGATGGTGCACCTGCACTCTCGGCCACTCGAGCCCCTGTGAGACCCCTGACCTTGCCTGGGGACTTGGACCTGGCCCAGAGACAGCACCAGGGACTGGCACCACTGCGGGGACACAAAATTCATCTGTGCCCCAGGCTCGGGCTGAGCGCAGCCCCACCTGCCCCGCTTAACAGGTTTCTTCCTGCAGAGCATTTACACAAGAAAATCTCCTTTTAAAGGTTATAGAACAAACGTTGATGGCTAACTGCTGACAGGAGGGTGCTCAGCTCTCCTCTTCACCCTCCACCCTGCAAAACGCTGCCTATTCCCAGGTACATTCCTGGCATTGCTCCGTCCTGGAGTGCAGGGAGGGCCCTGACCCCCTGAGCATGGGAAAAATGCCTGTCTGTGTGCGGGGAAGGAGGTGCAAATAGTGCGGGGTGAGGAGGTCAGCCGGGAAATCCCTTTCATCTTCTCCCGGGCCTTTGCCGACACGCGGCCGGGGAGCTCGTGGGGAGAGCGGGAAAGGGTTTTGTCTGCAGCTGGAAAAGAGGAGGCTCCCGGGAGGCTCTTGCAGGGACTGATGCTGGTTCCAAGCTGGAGGAGGCTGAATCGCCACATGGGGTGGATGGTGTGGACATGGCCTGGCCAGGTCACAGCGGCGACTCGCGGGATGGGGGATGGATTTGGGGCTCGTCCCATCGTGCAGCTCAGCGGTCACCGGGATCACGAGGGGGCAAAGGGGCACCCCCACACCCCACAGTGCCCCTGGCACACAGGGACCGGCTCTCGGTGCTGGCGGATCAGCCCAGCTGTGACTCGGAGGTTCCTGGGTACAGGTCACTGTCCCAGTGTCACCCAGAGAGCTCTGAGTGCCAGAGGGACTGGGACTGGTGCTGTCTCCCATCCTGGAGAGATCCCAGTGGAAACCCATCCCCATCTCCACGAGACCTGACGCTGATGCAAAGGCTGGGCCTGGCTCTGCACCTGGGCTGCTGCAGCAGGAAAAAAAATCTCCTGGCACGAGCACAGTAAGAGGCAGGTCTTGCCCTCCCTGTTTGGCAAAAACCTCCTGAGTGGAGGAGAAGTGGGGAACCCCTGAGGAGCCCGGGAGATGCGGGGCCATCCCGTCCTCTGCCACAGACCCGCTGCATTCTGACCCTCCTCTCTATCTCTGTATCCCACCTGGACAATGACGAACCTCTCCCTGCGGTTTGAACTCTGCCATCTCCCTCCCAGCAGCCCCCCCCGGGCCATGGTCGTCATCGCTGTCACCTGCCCTTGTTGGCCAAGGGAGGAGTCCCAGCGCAGCCCAGCCCCGTGCGTGCCGAGCCGGATCCAGTCTGGCTTCCAGGAATCGGGGCTGTGGCGGGCGGCTGCGGATGACAGCTGGTGCCGTGAGTGGCATCCGCTTGTCCTGATGTGCTCAGGTCCCGATCCACCCGTTTCCTAAAGCACCCACTGCTCTGTCGGACTCATCTCTCCCCAGGTGCTCCTGCTGCCTTTACCCAGCGTGAGACGAGGGCTTCTCCTCCCTGCACAAAGCAGATGGTAAAACACGGACTAACAAGATCAGAGATTAATCTGCACTTTGCTTCCAAATCGCATAATGGTGTAATTATTCCCAGTATCGGGGAGGAGCAGGCTCCAGGCTCCTGCTTCCTCCTGGGCCACTTTGCATGGCAGGATGGTGTCAGGGGGTTGGACCCTGCCCTGCTGCAGGGCACCGTTACTTTGCTGGGGCTGCCCAGTGTCCTACTGGTTTCTGGCCTCCAGTTCAGTGTCCAGTGGGAGGTGCTGGGAGAGGCCCAGGCATGTGGGAGCAGCTCCCCATCACACCCCACATCCCAGTCCAGCCTTGCACTGGGGTGATCCTCCTCGTGTCGGGGCAGCCCAGCGGGAAACACATCCCAGAGCACCTTTCCACACCCCCTGGCATGGCACAGGAGCAAACCCAGCAGGTGACTCCCAGTCAGTACTCCTACCAGTAAGAGTCCCTGGGGTGGAGCTGGGATGCTGCTGCTCTGAACCCTGCACAGGAGCCAGGCGGCATCAGCATGATCTGCTACTGCCCCAGCACCATCTCTTGCTTTTGTGGGGGAGAAAACGGGGGAAATCCCGCATTTAGGGCTGCATGTGTGGCCACTGGCTCCCAATTCCTGGGTGGCCAGTGGTACGGCCCCATTATCAGCAGGCCTGGGCTGTTTGCTGGAAAAGGGCGGCAGCAGGGCTGGGTGACCCCACACTTCCTTCCTTTCCTGGAAGCCGTTCGCTCCGAGCGTAACGCCCGCGCTCTGATAACCAGCTGCTTTCACAACATGAGCGTGGGGCCGGGCTCACTCTCTGCTCTGTCATCATCCTTCCCGCCCAGCTTCCTTCACCTGCCTTCCCTGCCTCAGTTTCCCCCCTTCCCTGAGGTGGGAACTCAGCCGTGAGCACTGCAAGAGTGCCAGGATATGTTTCAGTGCAGAGGGTATTGAAGTGTGTTGGGCCTCAGCCTCATTGTCCATCCATCCATCCATCCATCCATCCATCCATCCATCCATCCATCCATCCATCCATCCATCCACCTGAGTACTGAGGGAACTCCCTTTGCAGCACTTGGACTGAGGGAATGAAGAGAAGTGGGGGGTCCTTCACCACCTCGGGAGCACCCAGGAAAGGCTCATGAGCTGAACCATGGAGCTGCACTTGTGGCCATTGCACTCTGTGGTCCCCCCGTTCCCTGGGATGGATGGAGGAGCTCAGTGCAAGGTGCAAGATGGGACAGGAGTGGGTTGGGGGGTTCTTGGTCCCCCTGTGCCCAGGGCAGAACAGCTGGTGGCTCCTGTGTGCACAGAGGGGCTGAGAAATCACAGCTGTCTTTGAAGGGGAGTGGTAGGCAGGGTCCTGCCTCAGTCAGGTGTACCCAGCCCGGTCCCCTCCCTGCATGGTGGCAGGTCTCTGCACGTCACAGGAGCCACTGCCGCGGGTCAGGGAGGGACAGGCTGAGGGGGAAACTGAGGCAGTGCTGGGGAGTGCCACGACTTGCCTGAACCCTTCTGGAAAGGGACCCAGCAGTCCTGCCTGCTCCCTGGACACTGGTTTGCAGCTCTGAGGGCTGCTCCTAAAAGGGTTTGGATGTGGGCTTGGAAACTTGACAGGGGCTGGTGCTCAAATCCTCCCAAACCCCATTGGGATCCACTCTGTGCTACCCTGTGTAAGGATCATCATCAGGGTCTGGGCTTCCCTGCGAGGCCGGTGCATGGCCGAGCTCGGCTCCTTGGCCCATCTAAGGAGGAAGTTTGCAGGCTGGATTCCAGCGGGCAGGTAAACAGCGGCCAGATGGGACCCAGATACCTGCCCAGAGGCACCCGCCAAGCTGGGTTTGCACAGCCCCAGTGCTTATTTGCTCTAGGGAGGGCTTTTCCCTCTGTTGGACGTCAGCAGCCGTGCCAGGACGTCACCCCAGCAGCTCTGCCGGGCTCCTCCGTCACGCTCCTGGCCAGGTGCCTCTGCATCCGGGGTGCTGCTGCGGGCCTGGCAGGGCTGCTCAAAGTGTCACCCCCAGCCTCACCTCCCACAGCCGGGTACCAGCACATGCCCAGGGCTCCTCCAACACGGCCAAAAGGGCTGGGGGGGTCTTCAGGCGCCCAGCAGCGCTGGGCTGGGGAGCCCTGGCCTCATGGGACTCCTTTGCAGGGGTGAGGGGTTGCTGCTGACTCCCTTGGCTCAGGCAGCAGAGGTGGCTGGCAGAGGATGCCAGGCATGCCCTGGCACATGTGCTGGAGCACCTTGCACACAGCCCTGGTCTGTGGTGCCACCGGGATGCTCCCAGCCCTGGTTTCGAGATCCTGTCCTGGCTCATCCAGCTTGCTCAGCTCACTCTTGTGCCGCCACACCCAGCAGCCTTCCCTGCTCCCGGGGGAAACTGAGGCATGGGGATGGCAGGATTGATGCAGGGACATGGAGTGAAGCTGCTGAGGGAAGGTCGCAGAGCATCACCCACCCAGGGGACCGCAGCACTCTCCACCCTGGGGTGCTGCTGTGCTACCCAGAGCCCCGGGGCTGCATCACCCCCGGCCACTGGAAGCTGCCAGGCTGATTCTTCTCCCAGGTTTCCATCACTCCCCCATCACTGCAGGCCCGAGGTGGGGCAGCTCTGGGGCTCAGTGCCCACTGCACTTCCCTGCCCTTTGCGTGGTGATGAACAACGCAGAGCCCAGCCAGGAGCACTCCTTGCTGCCACAGGACGAGAGCACCCGCGGGGGCTGCTCCCTTCGCCTGCCGGGGCACGGAGGGGAAATGCCGGGTCAGGACCCCGTCAGCGTGTGTTTACTGTGTCAGGAGAAGCCGTAAATTCACTCGGTTTAATTGAAAGCCGGTGCTGTGGGTTTGGCTTAATCCACCCTCCTCCTCCTCCTCCATTAGATAACGTCTCGCTGAAACCACTTTGCAAACTCACGGCATTCCTGCGTGCTGAGCACCGGGCAGGCCCTCGCCCCAGCCACGGCTCATGAGCCTCAGGGCCACCTCGCTGCCACCAGCCCTGCTCCTCCACACTCATCCTGCCCCAGTGCCAGCTGCAGAGAGCTGACCCACTCGTGACATGAAACACGGGTGGCAACAGAACGGGATGGCTGAGGGTGGTGGGATGCAGAAAGATGCAGAATTGTGCTGGGGAAGCACCCTGAGGGAAGCCAGGAGCCGATTCAAAGGGCTCAAGTTGAAAAGATAAAGGGAAATTCTTTGGGTGGGGGGAAATCCGAGCAGTGGATGGGCTGGGATGTCCCCAAAAAGATCTGGTGGGGAGAAGCAGTGGAAACCCTCTCATGTCTGTGCATCAGAGGGGTCAACACTGCTTCTCCTCAACCCTACAAAGGGGGAAACTGAGTCACAGAGCTGGGCAATGCTCGGGGAGTGCTCAGAGTCGGGGCCGCACCGGGGCTGTTTGTGGAGCCTGTTCCTCTTCGGGGTTCTGCAGAACCAGCAGAGGAGGAAACGCTCAGGCCACAGAGAGGTCAGTTTTCCAGTGCAGGTCCTGTCATGAGCTCTGTCCCCATCCTCTGGTGGGGCCACCCGGGGGGACCCCGCTGCCTCCCCGAGGGGCCGAGGAACCCCGGCATCCGCCGCGGGGGGAAATTGGCTTTGCCAGCGGAGTTCAGGCAGAGGCCAGGGGCGGCGGGGGCTGTCGGGGTGTCCCGCAGCCGCCGCTGACCTGCGAGGAATGCTGTGAGTCACCGGGAAAGCATCCCCACGCCGCCAGCCCCTCGCCGAGCCTCCTGCCCGCTGCGGGTCCTGCACCTCGGGCTTTGCGGGGCGCAGCTCCCGGACACCCCGTTAGACCCCGCAGAGGCACCCGGGGCACGGGCAGTGCCCAGCCAGGCGCTGAAGAAGCTCGACTCCATCCCGACTCTGCGGTCACCCCGGCACACGGGCAGGGACAGCGCAGGCGGGCCAGACATGAACTCAGCTTCTCCACGAGGGAAGAGGTGACGTGATGCTGGGAGGTCACCCGGGGCCGGCCGGCCCAGCCCAGCGCTCGGGGCTCTCCCGTTCGGCCACCTCGGTCCCCTCCGGCCAGAGGGAAATTCTCCCGGAGGCGGCTCCTGCTCCGCTCCTTCCCCCAAGGACGCGGTGTTTTAGACTTTATCAGCTCACGGCAGATTCGTGCCCGGCGTTGCGGAGGAGAGAAAGGCTTTTCCCACTGCTCCTTATCGAGGCGCTGAGCCTCGGACGCTGCTTTGTTTCTGGTCGTGCTGCAAAATTAAAGAGGCAAACGGCGTTTTGGGGGAGAATTGCAAATTCCTGGAAGATTATCTGAGCATGGCACCTGCCCCTGCTGTGGGGCAGTGGGAGGTGGCATGGGGCCAGGAGTGGGAATCCCAGGAGGAGACAAATCCCAGAGCATCCATCCCTCTGTTGGTGAACAGCCTGCCCAGCTGTGCCCTCACAGCCTCCACAGCTGGATACATCTTAACGGCGAGGAACGTGTGTTTTTAAAGAAGTCTCAGCCCCGAGCCTCTCCCGGGCACTGGGAGGATACTGGAGGACACAGGCTGCAGTGGGAGCTGCGATGCTGAGGAGGCACCGGCCTTTGCTTCCATGCAATAAAACCCAACGGGTTATTGAAGGGACAAGTGTGAGACAGAAGGAACCTGGTGCCACCCCCTGCCTGTCCCCAGCACTAGGGCAGGACACCCAGGAGGTGGCAGAAGGGATCAGCTGGGGGCAGAAGGATGGTGACCTCCGGGGAAGCCTGTGGGATTGTGAAGGGCATGTGGTGCCCTCCCAGCAGCAGGAGCTCATCTCCCCTGCCTGGGGGCATCGCTGTCCCCAGGGTGCCACCCCAAGGGTCACTTCAGCACCCCCATCCCTCCTGCCCCATACCCCTGCTCATCCTCCCAGGAGGAGCAAAGACCTGATGCTCTTGTGACACCTAATGGCAGCTGCAGTTATCAGACAGAGCGCTCTCCCGGGAAGGACCAACTCGCCGTGGAGCTGCAGATCAACGGGTGCTCTGTTCCCAGTGCTGGTACTCCTGGGCCTGGACAGGGCTGCCAGAGGGGTTTGGGAGATGGAAATATCAGCCCTGGGAAAGACAAGCCCCAGAGTTGGTTTTCACCCCATTCCTTACAGAAACGCTGACTGTGATGTGCTGAGTGTCCTTTTGTCTCCTGACCCCTTCCAACTCCCAATGGTGCATGTAGAGCCAAGAAGAGCCAGGCAGGTGCACAGACAGGAGAAACTCCCACTGTTGCTCCTCAATCCTCTCCCAACACCATGGGAGAGGCAGGACCTGCCCACAACCACAGCACCAGACATCAGAGAATCCACACCTAAACACCACACAGCAGCCCCAGCTCCCCAGATCCTGCTGCTGGGGGAACACCCTGATAAATCCAGCCCTGTCCCTGCCCTCGGATCACAGCACCAAAACCTCAGATCAGGGGGTGCCACAAGGTTGTATCACTGAGGTTGGAAAACTCTTGGATCAGTCTTGAATTCATCACCAAGGAGATCAAACCCTTTGGGTTACCCAGGACTACCAACCCCAGACCCTCCTGTGTCACATCCCTCCCGTTCCTGTTTGCTCTGATCCTGCAGTGCTCCAGCCGCTTCCCAGACCCTCATCCCACACAGACTGGACCCACAGCCCCTCAGACCCCGCTGGAGCCATGGGGGTTACAGGACTCCTTTCCTCTGATGGCAGAGCAGGATCCTGCCTCCAGACCCTGTTATTTTCTGCTTGGTGCATCCAGACCAGCCCAGGGATTGGCATCCCAAGGGGCTGCAAGGTCCTTTTGCCTCCTCACACTCTCCTGCAGAGCCAGGACCACCCGTGGGGCAGGGGGTGTGGGTGATGGACCCATGAGTTTCTGGGAATTTAGCTGCCAGACCACACACCACGCTCACCACTACTTCTGTTCCTGGGAAGAGAGGTGACAGGGACGTGAGCAGCACCCATGGGTGGCCACAGACAGCGCTACAGGCAGGATGGGGAAACTGAGGCATGGAACAGGTACCTGGGCTGGCCGTGGTGTCATCACAGCTCTCTGAAGAAAACACAAGTACTGAAGGAGCCAGCAAACCCAGGAGTTGTCCCTGGAGCTGGGAAAGCATCTTCTGGACTGGATCAGACTCCAGAGGATGCAGCCCCGGAGCCTCCTCACTGCTCCCCCTGAATTTCCACCCACCTTCAGGCTATTTTTCCTCACTGAAGTGGCTCTTTGCAAGGCTGCTGGCAGAGGGGGGCACTGGCTTTAAGTGTATTTGATGGATAATTCCTCATTACTCTAATGCATTTGCAAGCTGGGATAATTGATGGATGTTTAACAGGATGTGTTTCCGACAGTGGCTGGAGAAATGGACTCCCATTACTCCACAAACGTTTCTTTTTACCATTGAACTCCTTTGTTTCAATTGATCCTCGCCTTTCCCATCACTTGCTGCTCATTAATAATCCCCAAAGCAGCTGCTCCCCCCATCCAGCTCCTCCCAACCTGCGATGCCGGAGGCTTTAGCAGGGGTTTGCAAGCAGATCTGGGCATTGCTGCAGTTTTATAATAAACAAGATTTTTTTCCTCCCCGAAGTGAGGCAGAACCCGAACAAGAGCAGGCAGGGCACGCCTGGGGTATCACCCAGCTCCATCAGAGGGATACAAGCTGCTAATCAGGGGCAATTTGGGGTGAAGAGGGGGAGCTGGCCAGTGGGTCAGTGGGGCTGAGCTGAGCCCAAGGGAGAGGTCGCCCTTTGGGGCTGGTATCAGCCCGAGCCAGGCTTGGAGCTGAGCCCTGCTCTGCCTGCAGAGCTTTTATCTGCAGCTCCCTCTGCTTGGGAAGGGCAGCCAGGGGTTATCGGCTCTGCCTGTCCCCGGAGCAGGGTCCCTGTCCCCACCCTGCAGAGCCACCCAGGGGGCTGAGGTGGAGGGGAGCTCTCCCCCTCGCTGAGCTGCTGGCCAGGAGCAGCCTGGCATTTAATACCCCTGGGATTTGCTCAATAGAACCCTTGGCATGGCTGTGGCAAACAGGGCTCCTTCCACTCCAGAGTCACCCCAGACATGCCTGTGGCCCTGCCCCGAAGCTGGGGGGCACTGAAGCCCCCATGTTCCATGTTCCAGCTTGCCAGGAGCCAGCAGGGGGATACTGAGGAGCTTTTCCCCAAGGTGCTGAACTGTTCCCACCCCCAGTCCTGGTGCATCCCAAACCAAGGTGCTCCCTTGATGCTCCCCTGCACCCTCAGGGCAATGCTCCCACCTGTGTCCCTGCTGCAGCCCCATCCTCGACCACTCTTACCCTCAAACCTGGCTTTGGAGCTCACTCTTCCCCTCCATTCTCCAGCCTTGCACCATCCCTCACACCTTCACTTCTCCTTCCCAGTTCCCCCAGAGCTGCAGACAGACCTGCAGCCTCTCCTCTCTCTCACCCCAACACCACTGGGGCAGGAGCTTGCACTGCTGCTCACACCATGTACCTGCCATGATCTGAGCTCACCCTGCAGCATCCTTCATCCTTTTCCTTCATATTGACCAGGATGAAGCACAAGAGCCTTGGCATGGGAGAAGAGCATCCACAGGCCTGGCTTAAGGCAGAATTTAAGAGGGAAAAAAAAAAAAAAAAAAAGAGAAAAACCCCAAAGTCTATAGAGGAGAAAATAAGCTGAGGCTGCTCAGGGGTTGTACAGACCTGAGTGGGTGGAAAGAAGGAGATCAAACTGGATTCAGTTCGGCTGGGATGGGACAAGACTGTGGGACCTGCAAGAGGGAGTGGCTGAGATGGAGTGAGGGGAATAGGGGGGCCCACAGGAGATGTTCCTGCCCTGGGCTGCACTTGGGGGTTCCAAGGGACCCTGTCCCAGGGCAGGAACCCACCTGGAGGAGCCCACACTGCTGGGACCAGTGAGAACAGCAAAAGCCTCAGTCCCAAATGGTTGAACCATGAAACTGAGCCCCTGCACTCCCTGAAAGATGGGCTGAGAGCAAACTGGGGCCATGGCTGATTCTCCCCAGATCCCCGTGTCAGGGAACACTCCCTGCTCCTCTGCACAGCCTGGGGAGACAATAACCTGCTTTGGGGGACTCCCTTTGAGGTCTCAGCTCAGGAGGATCTGGGGGTGATGGGAACCCACAGCTCACGTCCACCATCCTGTGTGGGATTAACACCCTGAGAAGGGATGAGACCCCTGTTGTTGCAGACAAGGTGCTGAGCAGGTGGGGGACAGAGGGACGCCAGGGGCTGGGATTTGTCATTGCTCCCATAAAGCACATCCCAGGCAGGTGCCTAAAGCAGGTTCATGCCCTGGGGATGCCCCTGTGACTCTGTAGCTGCCCCATGAACAGCCCTGGTCTGTCTCTGCCCATAATGGAGCATTTCTGAGTCAGGACAAGCAAACCCCGGGCACACCTGGGGGGTCCAGATCAGCTGCCAAACCTAGCTCTGATCCCCTCCTGAACTGCAGAGCTGGTCTTAAATCATTGCGGGAAGGCTGGTAAAAGCCTCAGTGCCTTCAAGCATGAAATACAAAGCACTCACCACCCCCTTTCAGCCTCTTCCCTGAGTGCCCGGCTCACCGCATGAAACCTTTTATATCCCCCCTCCCCGTTTTCCCCCATCAGCCCGGAGAGCGCCGGCGCGCCGCCAGCAGCACAATCCCAAATTGCTCCCTTTATTAGGGGGAAAAAAAAAAAAAAAAAAAAAAAGGAAGAAAACCAAGGCTTCGATTTCCTTTCTCACCTCTGAAATGGCCTGGGGGGTTGAGGAGGGGGATGGGAGGCCAAAGTCACCCCAACACTGACCCCAAACCCAAACACTCCAAAGGGTTTGATTTAAACGGGAAGGGATCAAGAAAGCATTTAGCAAGGAGGGAGGGTGTGACTGCAGATGAACGATGAGGATGTGGAAAGACCTCAGCCGCTGGATCAGCCCCTGGCAGAGCTGGTACCCACCAGGCACGGCAGCAGGAGGGCTGAGGGGCCCTGGTGATGCTTCCCACAGGCAGGGATTGGATCGGGATGCACAATCCCACTGCAGTCCCGCGGGGACGGAGGCAGATAGGGGTGCCTCAGGGTGCTGCCGAGCATCCTCTGGCTCCGTGGGGCGATGCCACGGTGGGCAGCGGGGACAGCGGGGTTCCCCAGAGCTGGGTGCAGATGGTGCGGGGTGGGTCCTGTCACGCTGCCATCAATCAGCGCCGGCTCCTCCGAGCGCGGCAGCGTCTCCGGGGTGTAAATCAGACCTGAACAAGGCTGAGGGTTTCTCTGCAAGATCTGGCCTCGCTGTTGGCATTCGCTCCGGTGGCAGCGTCGCGACGGGGAGACCTTGTGTCCCTGCTGGCCTGGCAAAGGGCACGCGAGGACGTCTGCGAGAGGATGCTGAACGTGCCGCCTCTTGCTGTGGGGGAAAACAGCCCAGAAGAGCAAGAACGGCAGCTCCTGGCAGCCTCCTCTGTTGTGTTTCTCCTGTTTCCTACCCTCTCATGTCCTGCTGATGAAGCCTCAGCTGAGCAGGTGTCTCCCCAGCCGCTGGGGCCCCGCTGGTGCTTGTAGGGGGCACCCACAGACCCTGCACTGCACCCCCTCCATTTCCACACCAGGGTTGGCCCCCAGGCTGCCCCAAGGAGAGACTGGGATGGGGTCAGGGGCTCTCTGGGGAGCCCCTGGGTGTCCAGAGGCTGTTAGGTCTCTGCAGGTGGCCCGTCAGTTTGTCCCCATCCTGCCTGGGACAGGACATGTGTCTGGGGGGGTTTCAATCCCCTCCTCCCATTTTCCTCAGTATCCTCTGGGTGTGGTGCAGCCCAAGTTAGCACAGCATCCTTCCCACGTGCTTTATTCTCCCTCTTAGTGCTGTAGGTTCCCAGCAAGGCTGGTGCTGCTGAATTGTTTCATCTCTTTCCAAAATTTGCCCCCCTGGAAGCCAGCCCAGCCCTCAAACTGTGCCATGCAGGCATCCCCGTGCTGTGCCTGACCCGAGCATTACTGGCATTACTGCTTCACACTGGCACCACTCTGCCATCAGGGTTTGCTCTGCAGGGTTTCACTTTCCTGCCCCTGTTGCTTCTCTGTTCTGCCCCGGGTTTCTCCCATCGCCCTCACGCTCCCTCCTGTCCATCCAAAGCTGGGGCACGTTCCCTGCTCCTGACAAAAGGAGGCTGGATCTGTTCCTTCCCTTCCACGGGGGGAGAGCGGGTGAGCTCCCTGCCTCGGCTCATGTGAGCATCTTTCATCTCTGCAACGAACGTGCTCACATTTAAGGAGTAATTACTGCGTGACTCAGCCGTTTTGGCAAACACCCGATGGCTCCGTCCCCGTGCGCTCCCTTTCCTCCTGCAGCTCCCCCTGTTACACCCCCAGCCCTGCGGATGTGAGCTCAGGGCATCCCCAGCAGCAGCTTTTGGGGACTGCAAGGTGGGGGATGCGGCACATCGTGTCCCCTGTGAGACCTTCGAGCCCTGGGGACAGCGATGCTGTGCAAGGGACTGGTCCAGCATCCACCTGGCACATCCCGGGCTGGGGCTGCCAGCGAGCGCCCGGGAGCAGGGGAGGGCTGGGCGGCTGCGATTATTCAATCTGGAGCAACCCTGACCTGCTGACAAAGGCAAAGTTATTTTTAAAAAACAACCACTCAGCGAAATTCGCCTCCGCCGCTCGTCCTGCTGCTGCTGCCCGCCGCCGGGGAGAGATCCGTCCCGGGAAACGCTGCTCTGGGATGCCTGCAGCGGGGTAGGAGCGTGGGCTCTGCTCCACACCCTCCAGGCTCTCTTCCCCGCTGGCTTTTTGGGCTGTCAAATCTTCCACAGAGCCACGGGAGCATCGCAACCTGCTTGCCAGCACTATTTATAGCCCCACGTGCATGGTGAGCCCAGGGCACCCTGCATGCACCCCCCGGGGCTCCCCAGAGCATCTCCCCGCTCCCTCCACAAGCAGCAGAACGGATTCTGCCTGGTACAGGGATATTTTTATGTCAGGGTGGTGCTCACTGCAGCAATGGCCGCGGTGCAGGGACAGGAGCAGCAGAATGGCCGGGTCCGTGCCCTTGTGTAAGGTGGGAGCGTGAGGCTCCCCCATCCTCACCGCCCCCCGCTCAGTCTGTGGGTCAGCAGCAGCCCCGGGCTCTGCTCGTGCTGTGGGGTTGCCCTCTCCATGCCAAGGCTGGTTGGCATCAGGGAGGGATGCAGCCAGAGGAGGGCTTGGTGTTTGCAAGGGAAGAGCTGGACCTGCTCCAAATTTCCAGGGTGAGAAAATCGCCCCAAGTCACGCTCCAGCTCCAAACAAATGCTCAGCTCCAGGGGCCGGCGATGATTCACCCGGGTGAGACCTCACTGCTCCCACCTTGCAGCCGCCCCCTTTCCATCTGAGAACACTCAGGGAGGGTTAATTCCCAATTAAGGGGGGGGATGGCTCCAGGATTGCCTGGCTGTTGTCCAGGGCTGCGATCCCAACCCCACTCGCCTTCACTCCCCCGAGGTGGCCGTGCTGCCCGGGAGCCCTCCTTCCCTTTTATTGCCACGAGGTGAATTAATACCCATTTCCTGAAGCTTTTATGGTTTCCTCCCAAATGGCTCTTACATCAGGGGCATATTGGGTTACAGCAGCAAGGAAAGAGCCCAGGCTTTGCTGCTCCTAAATCCGCCGGTGCACTTGGGGACCACCAGCCTCTGCTCCCTCTCCCCCCCCAGCCACTCCCTTCCCCCAGAGCCGGGTGGATGCTCCCAGCAACAAATGACTCCCTTGAGATGTTGGGAAACAACGAGGACTCTTGTGAACCTCTGCAGGAGGAGCGCAGCGCTGGCTGAACCCCTGGGGGGTGGGGATTTTGGGGTGGCCCCTGGTTTCGGGCTGGTTTCGGGGTGCCTGGTGTGGCTGCTGAGGCTCCTGTCTCCGTCTCGCTCCGAGCGCACACACACCTCTTGGGCTGGTTACTGTAGAAACGAAATTAGCACGGGGAGGGAATGCAATCCCAGAGCTAATTAAGGTAATTACAGCTTCACACCAGCTGCTCACGAGGTCCAAGGACCTTCTGTAACTTGTGGAGGGGATCAGGCGCTCCGGGGGACTTTGAATTCCAGTTCCCCTGGACCATGCAGCTTCCCTGGTGGTACCTGTGTCACTTGGCAGTGTGACATTGAGCTGGGGGGGATGCATGGCGCCAGATGTGCCTCCCAGATGTGCTGCCCCATTGCAGCAGCAGCGGGTTTCAGGCTGTGATTGGGGTCCCTGGGGAGGTGCTTTGGAGGAGGGTCAGTGCTGGGGGGCTGGCAGAAGGTGCTCCATGAGCCCAGAGCATCCTGCTAGAGGTTGTACTTTACAGATGTGTCCTTTGGCTCTGCAGCTGGGGACATGCTGACCTGGTAGGGAGGGAAACTAGAGCCGGCATGGGGTCCCCCTCCATCCCCTGGGGACTGGCTGGCTGGGGCCAAAGGCTGCAGGACGGCTGCAGGCAGCAGGGCGGTGGCAGGACCTGGAGCTGGTGGATGTCAGGGGTGTTTGGGTGGGGTGCTGGAAAATGAGACTTCTGCTCCAGGCTTGGATGAGCCCACTGGAACCAGTTAGACACACTGGGGATGGGGTGAATGACCATAGGGATCAGCCCCAGCATCCAGAAGGGCAGGAGCATCCCCAGATTTCCCGCAGCCTCCTTTCAGCTGGCAAAATGCTTAGCGGGTGCCTTCCCAAAACCCATGGGTTTTTTGGAGCCAATTCCTGGCACTGGTCGAGACAGGAGCCAGGAGAAGGTGGCCAAACGTGTTTGTGCCGTGGCCGAAGGTGCCCGGTGGCCCGGCTGTGGTGAGGGGCTGGCACAGCGAGGGCTCTGGGGACCCGGGGGGGCAGCGCTGGGGACAGAAGCTCTGAGTGCCGCGGTGTGTCAGCAGCAGAGCCGGGAGCGGGAGGTGATTCACCACTTCCCAGCAGCTGATATTTATTACTCAGCCTCGCTACGAGGCCGACATGAAATGTGCTACAGGGAGGGGGAACAAACACGGAGCAGGGGGCGGCAGCATCGCCCGTGAAACCTGATGGGTTTCCCCATCCTCCCCCTCCCGCTGCTCTCTCCGGCTGGTGGATTTTGATGGAGGAAAATAAACGCTCACAAAAATCACTCTCTCTCTCTCCCGGCTTGTCCCCGTTTGCCCTGTGCTTTGGCAGCTCCGCCGGGGTGGGCTGGGACGTGGAGGGAATGGGAGCGAGGAGGGAGGAATGGCAGGAAGGGGCTCTGCTGGGACGCTTGGCCCCAGCAGGGTGATGGGACTGAAGTGGGACCCTCCTCCTGAATGGGACCCCCCTCCTGCAGCCTGTTCTCTGTTGTTTTGGAGAAAGCCAGTCATGATGTGGAACTGCCCGGGGACGTGGCAATGAGAGCTGCCCAGGCTGGTCCATGGATGAGAGGCAGGAATGAGGTCCCATGGGATGGAGAGGTGGGAGAGAAGGGGCAGATCCCTAAGCTGGTCCCCAGAGCTCATCCCACACCCTGAGGAGGGTGGTGTGGGGAGAGTGGGGCAGCTCGGGGGTGGGGCTGGATCCGATGGAGGGAGATGGACCCATGGCAGCAGGGTGGATCCACGGCAGCAGGGTGGACCCATGGCAGCAGGGTGGATCCACGGCAGCAGGGTGGATCTTCACAAAGTGAAGGAGCCAAAGCAGAATGATGCAGCTGCTGCAAGGGGACAGATCCAGCACAGAGGGATGGATCGGATGCGGGCGGCTGGTTCTGCTGCAGGGATGGAGCTGCTGCAAAGGGACGAGGGTGATGCAGAGGGATGTGACTCAGAGTGACACGAGTGCAAGGCTTTGTGTGTCGCCCCCCCAGCCCTGCCATCAGCCCCAGGCTGATCCCCTCTCCCACCCTGGCATCACAGTCAAACGGGTCCATCACCTCCCCTTGCTCCCCCAGCAGAGCCCCACCTGTGCCTCAGTTTCCCTGTGCAGCCAAGGGGCGGAGGCTGCTCCGTCCCCATTTCCCTGTGTGCCTCCATGTGTCCATCCACCCCTCCAGCAGCGGGGCGAGGATGGGGGCTCCGACCTCCTCCCGCAGCACCCGGGAAGGGCCGGTGTGAGCTTCTCCCCGGGTTATTTATCACCAGCTCCAAGTGCCGGTGTGCGGCGGCAGCTCCCGGGGATATTTTTAGCCCGCTGCAGGGAATCACGGTGGCGAGGGCTTGGGAGCAGCAGGAGGGAGGCAGAGAGGGAGAGGTGCCGCAGCACGAAGCCCTACCAGCATTCCTGCTCTAAAAACCCTTTCCAGGGAGGAACCTCGCTCCAGGATGGCTGCGGGGTCACGCTTGGGCCTGGCACCGTCACATCCCTTCATTGGGCTGCCGGGACCCGAGGGACCAGGTCCCTGTGACACCCGAAAAGCGGGGGCTGCAGGCTGGGCTGGGGCACGCACCGAGGAGCCGAGGGCGGCTGCAGCACAGGAGCTGTGCAGGCTGCTGCTGTCTGCTCGAGACAGGAAGACATTAGAGAGCAGCACTGTCTGCATCCCTAATCGGCCTCGCTCTGCCGCTGCCGCCCGCTCCCCCTCCCAGCGCTGCGGGAAAGCCGGGCCAGGGACCCCCGGGTGCTCCATCCCTGCAATGGGTGCTGCTGCCTGCTCCACTGCCACCCCTGTCCCTGTGGCTGGGTGCTCTGCAGTGCCCGTGTGGCACATGGACACACAGACACACGTGTGTGTCACTGGGAGGGGAAGAACACCCACCCAGGTGAGCTCTGGGCTCACCCACCCAGGCAGGGAGGGTCCCTTTGTGCCAGCCTCCTCAAAAGGTTCTGTAGTTTTATTCTCCTGTGACCCTCTTAGCCCCAGTGCCAACAGTGTTCTGCATTTCCCACACCCCAAAGCCCATTACAGCCTACAGCAGCTGCAGAGCACTCGGTGGCTGCTTCCCAGACACCCCAGGATCTGGGCACGTGAGGATCTGGGCACACAGGACCAGGACTGGGTACCCCAGGGTGCAGGGCAGGATTCCCAGGATCAGACAGGCACCCTGGGGACATGGACAGACAGACACCCCTGGCAGCGCCAGCAGGGCATGGGGCTGATGTGTGAGGCACCGCCCTCCTGTTCCAGGCAGTTTCCCAGTTTATTTTCTCCACTATTAGATTCCAGCTGGCAGGATGGTTCCTATAAATATACATAAGGGCTCATTTACATGACGGTTTATTCGGGAGCAAATTCCACAGCTGCCTGGCAGACGCTCCACTCGCTGCAGCGGGTGAGAGCCATGCCCGAAACCAACCCTGCCTCAGTTTCACCATCTGCAATCCAGGCGACAGGGAATGGCTTTCCCCACATTTTTGACAATCCGTTCCTAGAAAACCCAGGGTGTTATTAACAAGGCTATTTATAGCCTGGTAAATGTGTTATTAATATGATTATTTGCCGTGTGGCAATGGGTAATTGCCCTGGGTAGGGGTGACAGCAGCGTGTGTGAGCTGCTGCATGGGGACAGTCTCAGACCCAACCTGCCTCCAGCTGAGGGGAAACCTCACCCCAAAACCCCAGGAGGGCACTGGGATGTGGCTGGTGGGTGATGGGGTTCCAAGGCAGAACCAGGGACCCGTGGCAGGTGAGGGGATTTGGTGGCTCCGTGCTCCAGCGCTGGAGTCCGGCTTGTTTCGATCATGATGATTAGCTGAGTCACAGCTGGGGTGCTGCTAATTAAATGTATTTCTTAATTAACAAGATCACAGAGAAGGCCTGCCAGCCCGGCTTGGCTTTCAATCACGGCTGACAGAGGCAGCTGTGGCCACGGAGTGCCCGAGGTGTGGCGAGCATCCCGGTGCTCAGCGCTGCCCCGTGGCTGCTCCGCTGCCCTCCTGCTCCACGGGGCCGTTCCCACAAGCTGCAGGAGTGTGAGGATGAGGAGGGCTCATGCCTGGCATCACCCAGCGCCTGGCTGTGCCACTCTGGGGTGCAGTGGGTGTGTCGGGGCTCAAAGCAGGGATGGGCCACCCCCTACTCCTGCCCTGTGACTCAGGGCTGCTTCATTCCTCCCTGCCACCTGAGCCCCGACCGAGCCTGGCTATTAATTAATATTAATAATAACCCCCTGCAGCTGCTATTCACTGACCTCAAAGCACAACCTGAAGTAACCCCGATGGGGAAATCTCCACTCCCCACCGGATGGGGAAACTGAGGCACGGGAACTGGGGCAGGAACAGTGCCAGAAGCTTTCCCTGCTCATGCACAGAGAGTGGAAGATGGGGAAGCAAAACCCCAGGGACTTCCCCCAGCCCCACGGCGATGCACGGACGGGTGAGCCGGAGTGGGTGGAGAGGGCTTTTCTAGCTGGGAAAAAAATTAAAATTAAAAAAAAAATTAAATAAACAAATAAATAAATAAGCCCATTGTGGCCCCCACGCTGAGCTGTGCCCCACGGCGAGGGGCTGCCGTCTCCCTGGGCAGTGGGAGGCTCAGCTCCCCGGCGGGATTTCGCGTGTCCTCGCCCGCCGGTGCGGGCGGGAGTCGGAGCTGGGGCTTCTCCCGGATTTTGGCAGTCTGGTCATGTCCTGCCGGCAGAGCAGCAGGACTGAGTCACGTTCCAGCGGCAGCAGTGACTCACGGACCCCCCAGCCTCCCGGGGAGCAGCCGGCACATTGCAGAGATTCCTGGATGGAGGAAGGAAAATAAAATTAAATAATAACAACTGCCAGCTTCCCCCCC